>NW_028262413.1:31681737-31984767 GCF_047370975.1 Nipponia nippon | reverse complement strand
TCAGCAAATTTTCTTAGCTCACTTGTTTCAAAAGGCAAGAGCTAAAGACCAAGTCACCTACTGATCCAAGAAAAGTGATATGACAGCAGAAGCTTGCCTGGAGAAGAAAGAATTCTTCTGTGGTTTTGGATTGTCTTTTGATCCCTGGTTATCCATGGGGACCATATCAAGCCAGGTCAAGGTGGCTGGGTTCCATGTGATCTGCAGAATGGACTATAGTTGATACTGAAGTAGTTTAAGCCTCTGCTAGAAGGCTTGTTAAGTTACAGTGCTTCTGATATTGAACGTATCAGAATGGCTTCTTGATATCACTGCTATGCTAGAAGCTGATTAGGTTCCTGTCACAAATGTTGACAGTAATGCTCAGTATTATTACTTTTTATTATTCAGTGTGGTTATTTTCTTTTTGGTTTTGAGATGTTTATATAGAATAAATGTTTTTCTCACTTTCATGCCAGTATTTAAAACCTTTATACCACATTTAAGTGTGCAGTGTCTGTATCACCAAACCATAAATGGCTATTAAGAATATTTTGTTTTACAAGAATAATAAAGAATTGTTATAAATGGCCCTTTTTTTGGAAGGGAAAAATAGGTGGGATATTTGTAGTTGTCTTATTCAAAATGCAATGAATACGTGGTAGCTTGTGTCTAGTTTGTTTTATTTGGTTTTTTTTTGGGGGGGGGTGGGGTTGGCTTTTTTCTCTATAAGCACAAGGCATTTCAGATTGGAAACAAAACCATGCAAACAGTTATTTTAGTAGCTGTATCTACTGTTCATCAATTATTAAAATACAGCTGATTATGTAGTGCTATAACAAAATTGTATTACAAGGTAGAAGTATTTATTGAAAAGTTATTTCATTTTAAATGTCTATGTTCTGCATCCTGTAAGAGTGACTGAGGCACAGGCCTCTCTGTCCTTAGTAAAACCTTGTGTTATATTTTGGCAGTTTGACTCGCACTCCTCACTGATCTCAAGTATTCTTATGCTTCCAGAAGTGTCTCTTTCATTTCAGCATGAGTATTAATGAAATTGGGTATCGGTCAGGGTTGCTAATACTGACCTTTTATTAAAATTTTTGTTATTGGTGATGATGTTTCTACCATCTGAAGGAACTTGACCTGTTCATTTTCAGTTTCTGCCGCAGAGGCCACATTCAACCAATCCTGACTGCATGACTCCACATGGAACTATCCTGCATCAAACCTTGGATTTTGATGAGTTCATACCACCAATACCACCTCCGCCTTACTACCCACCAGAATATACCTGCACACCAGTGATAGAGGCACAGAGGTGATTCTTCTTCCCTGTAGTTACAGTCACTGCATAGTTCTGAGCTACAGACTATGAAGCTTTTTCAAGGAATGGGAAGCCAAGTAATGTCCTTCACTTATATTAGGTGCTTCTTTTCCAGAGAGATGACATACATTTTTTGCAAACTTGTTAGGATGCACCTGGAAATATTTATGTTAAAGCACTGCCTTAATAGGGAAGTGACTGAACTTAGCTAAGACAAGGATAACGATATCTAAACTTAAAGCAGAGATCAGCTTGTGGGTAATCCTTTCACAGTTGTTAACATTATATACTTGAATTTGAATATGAGATCTAATTTTCTAAGGAAATCATTGCAGTTAATGTGTATTACTGTGGAGTAGTGAAGGACATTAATGACTGCAAAACGAGCTGGTAGAGATGGCTGGCATCCAAAATGAAATACAATTTTTAAAGCTACCTTGTGAATGCGGGTTTCCTTTTGGTTGTCTAGTAAACTTCTTCAATATAATTCTTTGTAGTATACGGGCTTTGAATTCAGAGAACACTCTGCATCACTGTGGTGTAGGTAATAGCTTACCAAATAAATCTAATGCAATTTCTTAATAATTAAGTTTGATTGTATTTTTAAACAGAGCTCTCCATTTGGATTTTCCTCATTCCCCATTCAGTGCTTTATATGAAGTAACCATTAACAGCCCAGCAATGCTGTATCCGGCTGAGCTGCCCCCTCCTTATGAGGCAGTGATTGGAGAGACGCCTGCCAGTCAGGTAAGGAAAGCCACAAGAAATTCTTTACATAGTCTTCCAATTTTCATGATGCGAAACAATTTTAGATAAATTTAGTGACCTAAAATAATGTAGGAGTTAATTGTACTTTGGGGGAGCAACCATTAGAAAATATTTATATTCTTTAAACACATTTTTCAGACCATTCTCTTTAATAGGGTTTAACTTACAAATTTTACTTAATGTGTATTCTCCTTATGTTCTTGTGCGTGGTTGGGCAAATGCTTATGTGAGTAGTAATATTTCAGCTGTTATCATCTGTTAAAAAAGTAGTATGATACTGGATTGTCAGTAACAAAACCTAGAAGAATGGATTGGAATCACCGAAGCACAGTGTTTTTCCTTATTTGAAAAGGATAATGATGTTCTAAAATGAAATTACATTTCTTAATTTCTGTAGGTAATAAGGAATTAGGAAGCAGGTTTAGTGTTGGTTCTTACAATGGTATGCTCTGCTCTTGACAGGATGCCTGGAACTCAGTGCCAAATTTATGCTGTAGTAGTTGTAAGATACGGCCTCCCTAAGGAGGCTCCTGTCGGGCACCAAAGTGCTAGAAACTGATTCCTGCCTCGGTGTTACACTAGCTGATAAGAAACCATACAAGGCAAAGATTTGAATGATAAAAGGATAGGGACGTGTTCTTCCTATGAAATAGCAATGAGTAGTTCTCCATCTATTGCTTATGCTTTTAGCTGTTACCGCTTTTGATAGCTTCTGCTGTTATATGGCAGAAACAGTTACTCCTGAGAGTGCGTGACACCTTTATTCTGAGCTTTGAGAAAGGATCCATTATGCTTCAGACAAAAATTTGCATTACACTTTTTCCCTTATTTTTTACTATACAGTGTCAACTCAACTGAAGCTAGAATTGTAATGTATCTGCATGTACAGCCAAAGCTGATTTGAGCAAAGTTTTGCTTGACGTGATTTGTGATAATTGAATCAGCTGTCACAAATGGGAAAATACTTAAAATTGCTTTTAGAAACTGTGATTTCTTGCAGGCTGCAGTAAAAACTCAAGGACTCAAACCTTCTAGGTATTGCTTCTCAGCTGTTAATAGCAAACTGTGGAAATGTGTGTGTTCAGGTTGGCAAATTGCACCCACGTTACAGAGGGGAGTACTTTGCATTTCCTCAAAACAAAACATTGAAAAGTTTGCTAGTGATTTTTTTCACACTGGGGGAAACCACAACTGGAACCACAAAACTAAATTACACACAAGAAGCCTATTAAGACAATTAATAAGACAAGTGTCTGAGAAAAAAAGAACATTGAGATGCACAGGCCCCGACAAAAATGCAATTAAAAAACTCCAAGATATGCCTAACTTTGCAGCTTCTATGACTGGCACCACCTGCCACAATAAACAGGCCAAACGTTGCGCTACCTTTGATTTATTTGGCTCTAATATAATAAAATGAATCGGTATGTGAGGGAACTTCTGCACAACAAAATTGGAGTTTCCAAGGCCATCTCCCTTCTAAAATTTTTTTATCCAAGTTCCATCCTTTTCGCTTTACAGTAACTCAGAGGAACCTGCAGGCCCTGGAGGAGTCGATGTTTTTCTGTGATTAAAAAAAATAATTGGCAAAAGCGACATGAATTATACATGGTTTGGGGGGAAAGAAAAGGATCGTATCTGTGATAAGAATTCGTATGTAGTACTAAGTAAGGTTTAGAAAAGTGTTTATTTATACTTAAGCATGAAATCACTTTGAGCACTCTTGTAACTGGGATTACACTTTGCATGAGCATCGACATCCAGCAGCACAATAGCACCAGCATATAACAAAAGTATAATTTAACAAGACATAATTTAAAGCAGCAGAGTCATGCTTTATGCAAGAAGAGCATGAGCTTTAATGAGCAGATGTATTGACTGTTATTTTTTGGTATCTGGGGTCAGTGTCAGTGTCTTGCCTATTACTCTCTGGCCACCTGGTTTTCAGAAGTGTTTGTTCTAATCACAAGTGAAAACAAGTGGTGATTTTTAATTTCTAAATTATATTTTAATTATATAGTTTCTTCCAGGAGTGAGTTTATGTATGCCTGATAGTTGCTGGTTCAGAGAGCTTGTAGGAGCAAAATAACAACAGGTGCTGAGTATCAGAAGTGAAGTGCATTGGCAATGCTAACTAAAGCCTACACGGGGACTTTGCAGCCATGTACTTTTCTTGACAACAAAAGCACTAATGTATCTTTTTGCAGTGAGTGTCCCAGTCGATCTGTAAATGGAGGAATGGAGCCAAAGTCTAAGACAGTTTTAGGTCTACAAGAGGAACAAAATGGAGTCCTAAATTCTTACACGATGCAAATGCTCCCATATAATATGCGCTAAGCTACAGTACAGTATGAACTGAAATAACTAGATTTATAAATCCCTCAAAGGCAGACTTTGCAATGGAAATCACGGCAGAGCTTTAGCTACAGAAGTGCTTCTGGAAACCATTATGTAATAACGTCATAATTGTAAAACCTCTTGCTGAGCATCAAGCGATAGGTTTTGTTTGTTTTTAAATGGATTGAGGTCCTTAGACTTTTATTAAATTGTATCAAATTAGACTCAATATTTCATGCATTTCACGTACAACAAACGTCAGTGCTAATTTAAGTGGTTGCATCTAGGTAAAAATCTGTACTGATTAGGAATTCCCATTTTATGACTATGAAAAAAGTGTTTTTCACACTGTTTTCCATGCAAAGTACTGACTAGGATATAGAAAAGACAACAAATAGATCAGGGTTCTGGGCGAATTATACCAGTGACTGTTCTATAAGGTTTACTAACCTGTAGGCTGTGCAGGCTTGTTAAAAGCATGTTTTTTCTTTCCTTTTCCTATTGATCGCTTAGTGACTGTCTTTACCAGCTTTATGTCTGAGGATGTGCAAGTCAATAAGGTTTTGTTACCCTAGGCTGTGCAGGAACCTGTCTGAAACCATGTGCCATCCCTATGTGAACCAAAACTCTGACCTGACTAAAAATTGTCAGTGTTATCTCCTACAATTAAAATCACGGTTCTCCTTCCCCCAAGCAAGAAGGTTAATCAACTCTAGAAGCATATAAAATACATTCAGCAATTATTCTTGTCAATGGAAAAAGAACAAGGGAAGGAAAAGGAAAAATTAACCCATTGATTGGATAAGTTTAAATGGCATATGTTTTGCAAAATATGGCTAAATAGTAAAAAAAGTAGAAAAAGAAACCAAAATTCAAATTATATCCCTGATTTCTTCTGCATGCCTGAAATCTTGAAATTTCTTATTTTCCCACTATTAAGGATGCTAGTTAACAATGAGGCCCTTAAGAGAGAAACCTTAAAGATAACGAGTGCTTTTCTGTATGTGACAGATTTTATATAGAGCGGAATAATCACCATCTTCTGTTTGGTCTCAAGAAGCAATTTCCGTGTGTGTAAATTTGTCCCATCTGTCATATTGTTGGGGTTTGGTTGTGTTCAGGTTGGGGTTTGTTGTTGGGTTTTTTTGGGGTTTTCTTGGTTTTTTGGTTTGTTTGGTGGCATGGTTTTGTGCGGTGGGGTTTTTTTGTTTGTTTTTTGTTGTTGTTGTTGTTGTTTTGTTTTTTATTTCCAGCAGTTGTAATTAGAGAAAACTGTAATATAATATAGTCTGCACTATGTAAGCAAGCATTCAGAGGTTAAGCTGAGAGGCCATGTCCTTTGATTCACATAGTAACGAGTCACCTCTAAGAATATTATCTTTATGCAGCCCCATGTCTTTAGGTATGTTGCTGCAAGGTTTTCAGCCTGTGTAGGAGCCTCTGAGATTGAGGCAGAGCCTGAGAAGGGATGTGATGTGTGCTGGATGAGCTTTTGTGGCCCTCTAAATTCCAAAGGATGTGAAAGGCTGATACAAATCTCATTGCATGGAAGAGAGTGCTGAGAACAGTTCCTCTCTGTAGTTTCCTCGAGTGAAACAGGCAGCCTTACCCTAGGTGAGCTGAAGGACTCTCAAGATTAACACCTAACTGCAAGGTAAACTAGTTTGTCTCCTGCCCACGTTGGAATACACCTTGGGCCCGTGGTGTGTTCTGTGCAAGCTCCGTTCCAACAAGATGTCAAAGCAGAGTATCGATAGCTGCTCTGTGGCTTGTGTCAAATGAGCTTAGTTGTCTTACTCCCAGGTCAAAAAGTTCTGTCAGCACTATCATTGTTCCCTTTGGCAAACTGAGCAGAAAATTAAAACAAGACATGAAGATCGAACTGTCATAATCTAGAAATGTTTGTGTAATAGGAATCTAAGGTATGTAAATACAATGTACGTATTTCTTCTGCCTGTAAAATAGTGTATTTTTCTGGGGAGATGCAATGCTTTCCTTTCAAGAATTGCTAAGGCAGCTTTTTTTCACAAGCCTTAAGTTTGCTTTATATGCTGTATAATAATGTTGTTATTTTAAATTTACTAGATCAAAGCCACAGATGGTTCTTTTTCATTAGTATGGGTTTGCGAAAACCTCAGCCTTGCATATAACTCATTTTATAGGTTTGAGGTCATTTTATAGGTAGTAGACAATGTCACTACAGCCGCCTGGTGACTGGGAGAATGTAAAAGGTCAATAAATGTTTCAGCATAAATATTCAGCAGATATTTTCCTGTCAATGATTAAGAATTTGTGAAACCACCTAGATTTAAAAAAGAACCCCTAGATTTTTAAAAAGAAACAAACACCCTTAAAACATTATATTATTTCTTCCAAAATGTAGTTAGTCTGATTGAATTTTCTCCAGCAACAAAGAGCATTTGAGAACACTTCTTTTCCAATTAGTTCCCATCAGTTCCACAGTTAGTTCCTAGGAATGGTCTGCAACTTAGAGTGACACCACTAATTTATTTTTTTTTTACCACAGATGCAATATTCTGCTTCAATAAAGAAAGATCCTTTAAGAAATTTCCAAGCAAATCGTTTAAAAATATGAGTGACTTCACCTTTGCTTCCCAGTTCTCTATCCATCTATTGCTGAGTTAAAGTATTTCTGGTCCTGCTCTTTGTTTAGAGTTGTATCTGCTAACCCTTAGACTGAAAATCACTTTTAAAAACTAAATTTGTATCAGAAGTTGTTTCCTGATCACTTGATTGTAGTAAGCTATGGATGGATGGATGGATAGAAAAAAAAATTAGTGAGCACAGTACGTTATGCATATATATGTGTGCATTAATCTACACTGGCATGTGAACTGGAAGCTATTTCCTTAATAGCTTCAGAGTAATAGTGTCACATTCAATTTTTTAGAAGGCCAGATACAAATTAAGCTCTTGACAAAAAGGTTTTCAATAAGGTGACTGATGGTTATTTCTAGACTCTGTCACCAACTGTAATAAGCTTTTACTAGTTAATTGTGGCCCTACAGACAGAAGCAGATATGATGCTTTCTGCTAAAGATGGTATCAATGTCATTCCCTTCAACTTCTCTTTTTGTATTTTTCTCATTTATTGTTACCAGCTATTTATTGGAACCATTTTTTCAATAATCATGATCCCAAAGAACTGCTAAAAATCTAATGAGACTGGCAACAAGGTCCAATCCAAAGTCTATTAAAATCAGTGGAAAGCAGATTTCCTAAATTTCAGGTGTTTATGGATCAAGTCTTTCCAGCAGGACTGACTCTGCAATTTTGTTCACATGATTCTCAAAAGTGAAGGGAAGTTACCCACTTAGATCCATCCTTTCATAAAAAAAGGTGAGTCCTAGTGTTACCTCCCTTCAGCAATCTCCGATAGGCTGGAGAGCACCCTGCATCAGCCACATTGGGTGGCAATGATATTATAGGGATTAAAAATATATTAGGTGTTAACATCTTAGCAACTAACCAAAGGAAGATACTGCTCTTGTGCTTGTTTTTATGCTTTCTGTTGTTCTCTGTCCTATTTTAGGGTGATATAATGTGGTGTAAAAAAAGTGTAATATGGAAAAATGCAGACTGTAGAAAAAGAGATTGCTTGTAATAGAACCGTTATTTTTAAGCATTGCAGACATGAAGTTTTGTAATGTGGGCCTGCAGCCCCAGCTGCCTGTGAATTCAAGATGAATTTAGCTTGTAGATCCTGGAAAAAATGAAAAATCGCTTTAAGCACGTTCTTTGCCCTGCTTTTGCTCCTGACCCAAAGACATTGTAAAATACTATATCTTTAAATAGCTTTCAGTCTGAATAGCAGCTTATATGACAGTTATTTCACATTGTCAGGTGTGTTCTTAAGATCATCAGCTCTATACTTTGTTTTGATAAATTGCAGATTAATGTGCCGTTTCATTAAACAATTTTCATTTAGGTCACTGGTACTGATCAGCAAGTATCCGAATCGAGTGTGGGTGAGAGGAACATGACCCTGGACTTCAGCACACAAGGTAATCATAGCATTATGTTTGCCTACTTGAGAAAGATGTAGTAGGATTTTTGAGTGGACTTTTCCTTCTGTTCTGCCCTTGCCGATGGAGCAAGGAGGATTTGCTTTTAGATTGTTCATGGCAAGAAGAACCTTTTCACAGTCATAAACTGATGTGGCTGGAAATGCAGAGGAGAATTTTGCTCGACAAAGCGTGCTCTGTAAAGCCCTTTGAGGCAGATACGGCAACTGTCATTTCTCTTTGAAGAGTCATGCACATAACTGGCAGTTTGTTTCTCACTATCAGCAACATGGGTGCCTTCCTGAGAGTCCCCATGCCTGGTCCATATAGTAGTTTCCCGCGTGGCTTCCAGAAGCCTGAACAGGAAGCTTGCTGCCTGAGGCGTCGATGTTGTGAATGCAAATAGATGAGTAGCAGCACACAGCCTGTTTGTTTAAAGTTTAAAAGTTACTGGAATAGGCCTCCTTAGCATGTCTGTTGATATGGAGGGCTTCTGAGACGTTACGGCCACAGTGGATCATGAGATGTTGAGCAGTTTGTATGAAATAATTATTTGAGTAAAATTTCGATTAAATACTTTTTCCACATCATATTCATATCATATTAATGAATGGACTGGCAGGTGGTCTCAGGTAGTACACTGATGGGCAGAGAGGTGGGTGGCAGAGTGGTCCAAGAAACAGCAACAGTCCTCTCTCGCCTAGCATCCAGAATGGGACTGATAGCTGAGCAGATAAGTGAGGAGCATCTGTTCCTACACAGACTATCTGTTCTGTGAAGAAGGATTTCAGTTTCCAGAGCCATCAGTGGTCACCTTTAACTACTACTATTTTTTTTTATTTTTTTTTTTTAAACTGCAGTGTTTGACAACTGCAATGGAGTGTGACAACTGAAGGGGACTAGTTTTTATGTGCTGCTGTTAACAAGGGCTGTGGCTACAGAGCTAGTTCCCAGAGTTCATAAGTACATTTGGACTTCACATCCACATATGAAAGTCTAAATTTTAAGACCAGTGCTAGAGTTTTGACTATTGGGAAGCAGCAGACCAGCTCTCAAGCCAGGGTTTTGACATTACATATTGTGCTGTGTGCACATGAAAGTGAACTACGAAGGTCCTCAGGCATGTTTTGTTCATGTAAAATCAGTCAGGTGTCACCATTCCTTGTCTTTTGAACAATGATTGCTTCTCATCTGCTTCAGGTCCCTCCTCCTGCTGTCTGTATTACCAGAAAAACCATGCCAGTGGAAGAGTAGAATAGAAAGAAGCTGTAAATACAGCTCAAGGCCCTTGAGTCCAGGTAGCAAATGGTACAAACAACCACACTCTAGTTATCAATTAAATCGAATCAAACCACAGAGAGTTCGGACAGCGAAGATCTGTGCTCTGAAGACAGGCACAAACTGGATGCTTTCATTTGTCCATGGAAACTTTATAGATATTTCAAAGCCTGACTTAAGGGAATATGTTGCAAAGAATCATCTAACTAGGTAAAAAATGTTTGGGGACTCATCACAAATATAAATAGTCCAATAAACCACTACAGCTTTGCACCTAACACATAATAACCAGTGCATATTATGCCGTTTTAGCATTATGTCAATGTATAGGTGTATTTCCATTATTGATGATTATGTCCTTTTGGGCAATCTTACGATTGCCTCATGTTACAAATTTATTTCCTGGAAGCCCCAAGAGAAAATAGTTGTTGTGATTCATTTTATGTAAGAAGAAAATGTCCTTCATAAAATCTAATTTCATGAATATTTGACTTGCATTTTGACAGCTAATTTCCCTATACTATAGAAAGCTTTCTGCTTCCTAGACCCCACAACATGGGAGCACTTAACAAACGTTCCCTAAGTCACTAAAAGATCCTAGTTTTCTATTCTGAACAACACAGTTAAAATACATTGGTCTCATCAATATGGTTTATTTCTCTCTGAATCTCTTGTTTTGCAGTTTCTGTTGAGAGCACCTCTTTGATGGTCTCTGAGGCTGTTGATATCCCAGACCATAGCTGTTCCTCTGAAGATCTTTGTTCGCTGGAAGTTCAAGGATCTCTCCATTCTGCAGATCTTTCTCCCTACTGTACAACCCCCAAAGGGGCGACGGACCAGAGCTGCAGCACTCTGGATTACAGCACCCGCTGCAGGTTCCACAGAACCTGCTCAGAGGGTTTTCCTGATGAGGATGACAGTTCCCACAGCCGAGTCTCTACAGACAGGTCTCAAGGGCAAGAAAAGAACTGTGCCTGTGGCAGGTCCTTGGACTGTTCCTCAGAGAATTTCAGCCCCTCAGAAAGAGAACTGCAGAGTTCTGCTCAAGAGAGCAATGCCACGCCGCCTTTGAAGCAAAAGAAAATCTGTTGTGCGGTCTTTAGCCAGCCTCCTGTCCCTTCCCAGACCTCTCCCTGTTTTGGGCCCACAAATACTTCATCGTACGCAAGCGGCCGCGAGAGTGCTGTCCAGCAGCATCAGATTACAAAATACCGAATTTCAAATATAGTCCGATCAACTAGTGACCCTGTATCATGTTCGTCTTATACAGAAGGTAGGTGTAGTACCACAAGGCTGATAGAGCATGGAACAAATGAGCGGTATGTGATTTATGCAGCAATTGGTGCTGCTGGAAATTATATGAAGCGTTCCAGTGAGGGTTTACTTATGTGTGAAGGCTTTAGTTCCATGCACATTTTCTAAATTCGAAAAATTTTAAGAAAAATGGAAATGGGAAAAGTGACAGAGTTAAATTAATTTTGGCTTTTCTAAATGGTACCAGCCTTTCTGCAGTGCTCAGAAAACCACCTCTTGAGGAGATGCTTCCACCTCTGTATTACTGTTATATTGAGCAGCTAAACTAAGTAGCTGAATGGTAGCTGGGGTCTATTTAAGAACCAATTAACTGGGCTGTCATGCTTGTAATACAGCAGCAGGTTGTGTTTCCTGAAGGTGACGCTGACATTGGCAGTACTGGTGCATGTCAGAGGCAGGCAGTGTGACGGCGTAGTGGCAAGTTGGACTGTAGGGTGAAAAATTTTAAAGGACAAAGAAATGAAAGATGAGGCACGTGACAAGATGATAAATGAAAAGGAAAGCTTTTGACTTCAGCTTTTGACATAAGCATCTTCTGATATGAATCTCCTTTTAGACAAGTAGGGAAGAAGAGAGGAGACAGCTGAATGGTGTATCTTCATAAAAATCTGCTTGTTAGTGGAAAAGAAATGTTTGAGTTAGTAGAGAATGGCTTGATCGAATAACAGCAGGAATGTAGAACCATTAAAACCATTTGAAAAGTGCAGGTTTTACAAAAGGATGTAAGCTGTTCAGAGAGATTCAAAGGGGTAACCTGGAGAAGTGGTTTGAAAGTAAAGATTAAAAGCTTTTAAGATGTCATAGATTGTGCTGTTACAGATGCGTTCACTGGGCTTTCTGAGGGGTCTAGAGGAAGACTAGCTCAAAACAAAAGTAGACAAAATGCTGACATAAGTGGTTTCATTTAGGAAGATGAAGTGTTGGTTCTCTTACACTTTTTGCATCGTTATTGTGTTTCTTTGAATTTCAGAGTCCTCATACTTAGCTCAATAATTGAATGTCTTTTACCTTTATAAATCTGGCCTCAGCATCCTGTCCAGGAAAAGTGAATCTTTAATCTAGAAGTCTGCATTTATTTTATGAAATTTACTCTGCTAGGATATATGTGCTATGAAGCTGCTGTGCAGACAGTAAGTAGGAATTTCTGAATCCTTTCTACTGTGCCAAAGACAAGAAGAACAGACCTTTCTTTTCTGGATCACGCTTTGCAAGTTTTCCATATTGTGTTCCATATGCTCTTTGAGCAGCATTTGAGGGAGAGATTACTGTAGGCAGCCATATCTATGTGTTCTAGCTGACTGCTGGGACACTTGGTAAAACTGATGCTCTGCATTTTTAACATGTGCTAAATACATCCATCATCTTTTCTGGAGAAGTGGCATTATGTGAATTATTTTGACTAGTTTCCAAGTTCTTAGCCCTACATGAGTTGAGGGACATGGGTTGAACATCACTGAGATGTAACTGGGCTTAGCAACGATTGTAATAAAGGAGCAGAGATGGTTCTAGAGATACTGATATACACACAGCGGGGGGGGGGGGGGTGCAAGAGAAGAAGCAACTCGGAGGGACTGTGTTTGTGCTGACCTAGTTTGCCATTGTTTTGCTGCCTACAGAAGACTCTTTAAAATGAAACCTTTAAGAGAAGCACTTGAGTCTAGATGTGCATATTTCTTTCATTTCTATGTTTGGCAAACTACAGTTTGCAAAATTTTACTCTGTGAAGGTTTTCACAACTTCACATCACTTCCCCTTCCTCTACTTTTTGTTGAACTTTATTTGGAAATCATACATAGGTTAGAAGCAGCACAATTCTGGTAATGTGTACTGGCTGTTTGTAGCAGCCCTGAAGCTTATTTTTCCTAAGCTGTAACACACAGCTGAAGTTCTTTATAGTCTTTATAACTTTGGAAAGGTATTTGATCTATATTTTTCATGACTGGCTATTGGTATATAGATCTCACTGCAGAATTTTAAAATACATCCAGAGTTGAACAATAGGCAAAGATAAAGGGTTTTTTTTTCAGTAACGGACTTATTGTTTAAAATTGTCCTGGAGTAGAACTGGTCAAATAGACTGACCATATGAAAGCCAGAACTGTAACTATGGATTGTTAATACTAATAACTCATGTAAGAGACATACTGCAGATTTTGGAGAACCAAGGGGTGGGGGAGCTTCAGGCATGTTCACAAATGGGAAAATATAATGGTCAGATTGGTAAGCAGGGTTTGGTTTTGTCTTAGGACCTTGTCTTTCTACTTTAAGAAAAATTATTAATTTATCTTCTGATTAACCTCCCTATATAAGTCAATGTGAAGAGACATAGGAGTGCAACCTTGAAATTTACTGCATAGAGTTTTGTTAAATGGGTCTTGAATGTTACTGTGATTGCGCTGCACGTGGTTTGGAACATAAGTTATTTGGCACGGGGATGTTGCACGTGTGCAACAGCGTAGTGACACAACAGCAATGAGATCTAACAAATTAGTAATCTGGGAATTTTAATGCTGGCATAAAACTCTGGGCTTTTAGGTCAATAAAACACAATTCATGTGCTTCAAGCACATCTTGACATGATGGGGTCTTTAGGGTATGTTAGTCAGTAATTCTCCTATTAATCTTTTAATGCTGAAAGTGAGCTTGTTTATTTGTGTTGAAATATCTGTCATTCGTAGTAGAGAAATTATAGATGAAAGTTTAGTTTAATAGGTGCCTTTATAGTCACTGCGTAGTCCCTGGACAATGTAAGTATGGTGGGTTTGCATATAATCTCTGTAAGAAATAGTTCCCTCTTAAAAAAAATTACTTATAGATTAGGAGTTTGCATGTTTTTCTCTCTTTTCCCCATAAAGTTTATCATAGCAAAGGAGGACAAAATCATCTTCTAGCACTGATGTTTGTTACAATAAACTTAACCTATAATCAAATATGATACAGTGTGACTATATCGGTTAAGTACCTGAGTGATTATTGTAGTGTCTGTGTTCCAGCTAATTCAGGATAATGTCTAGTGGTGTAGTTTTGACTGTGCTGCAAGTACATTAAGCAGTATAATAATGGATGGGAAGACAGAACCGCTGAAGTGTCTCCTCTTAATAAGCATGCCATGATTCATGTGTTGCAGTACTTCAGCATAATAAAGCAAATTAAAGACAGAATAGAAGCTGTCTCTTTTAATTTCTTACAGATTTCCTATGTTTGTAGCATCTTACCTTTGTTTTCCTTCATTTAATTATTCACTCCATTAGAGAGGATTATACCAGCTTTTCATTATAAACTTTCCCTGAAGATATGGAAGAAAACCTCTTCTAATCTAGCTAGAAGTTCAAAATAGTTTTCAGTCTTGGAAACAGATGTAAACAGCCTTAGCATAAATGTGAGGGTTTATTGCATCTTGACTGTCACAAGCTTGAAATCAAAAAGACTGCACTGGTAACTACTGTATAGTGTGATCTCATCGTCATTGATCCTTGTGCTGGCATCCCAGAAACTCGGTTGTTAGAAGGCAGCTATGTCCAGAGCTGTTCGTAGATGCTCTGTAACCACTTGGTATTGATTGGATCATCAGTAACCATAATGGTCATCTACCCATTAATTTAATCAGTGGTGGATAGCATTTGTCCTGCAAAGAATGCGAATCTGTAAAAAAAAGGAGGTAGAAATATTGAATAAAATGCTGGTTTTGTAGAAATAAGAGGGATTAATCTTTCTCAGTTTTTCTGTTTTCTAAGATAAACTCTGTCTGCCAAGGAAATACAGGAAAGTCTGAGGTCTGCCCTTAGCAGGGATCCTTCTGTAGCTTCAGTGCTTAGGCCTGAAATATTTAGGATTTGATAGCTGTATAACGGAGAAGAAACCATCAAGCAGGAACTACATCTTTCTGCTTGTATTTATTTAACAGCTTATAGGACATTTCTGTGTATCGTAGCTTCTCTTTATGAAGGACATTTTGAAAGTAGTATTTCTTCTGAGTAGTTTCATTCTGTAAAGGAGATCATAAAAGATTCCAAGGTATTTTTCCTTGCTTTGGGCAGAGGATAGCAGGGGTTGATTGTGCTCTTTCTGTCTCTCTCTCTGGTTAAAGGTGATAATTGTGCCTGGACTCCTATATGTAGCCAGCGTCAAGATGCAGGATTATCTCCAGCTACAGTAGAAACAGGTGAGGATCAGTTTTCTACAGCAGGATGATGTGGGTTTTCTTCTTTTGGTTTAAAAATAATTAAAAGCTTCTGATAGAGAAACAAGCTCTAGAAGATTTGGGGCAGAAAAATCACTTACTAACAGCATACATATGATGTACAATGCTGATGGAACGAGGCTTTGAGTGAAAATAAATGCTGCGAATGAAGTCCTCTGTTTTAGTTTAGCATTTTTGCTTTCTCTGTATTTCTTACTAATCTCTCTTGCATTATTCACTGCTTATAATTTTTGAGGCCTAGAAATAAGGGGAAGTTTATCCTTAAAGTGTGTGTGGGAGGGAATTAAAACATTACCAGTTACATATATAACACTGAGTAGCCGGTGTTTCCCCTTATCATTAATGTCAACTGAAGTCCCTGAAAGTAGAGGTAACAAAAATGTCTGTGATTTATGATGTACTTTAATTACCCACCCACTCGTTCTAAATGCAGTCCTTCTTGGTCATGGGATAGAGTCTTACTCTTGACCTCTGGTTAAATACCATTTTGCCACGTTTCCTTGATTGCATGTTTTTGTTATTCTTCAGAAAAAAAACAGACGTTTTATGACAACGTAAAAATTTTTGTGACAATATTTGTTTTGCCTTTTTTCTTTTTTTTTTTTTCTTTTCTTTAACTTATTACTTTAAAGATATTCTTCCCCCCCTTTTTTAGTTCCTGTTTCTGGTTCTCATATGGCTGCCTCTGCTTGTCAGCATTCTTTGAGCAGTTTCCTACCAACTGGAAAACAGAGGGATACAAGGAAAACTGATCTACACCTAAAGCCAAAGGCTTTGCACACAGTGTCAAAAGAGCGACCACACTCTTTAGTGGACCTTAAGGCCTATAAAGACACAAAAATTTTAGTGGCAAAATTTTTGGAATATTCAAACTGTAATCTCCCTCCAGAAGTACGTCACGTAGTGAACAGCATACGATCAGTAATAAAATCTGATGAGAGACACATGGAAGAAGCCATCTTCAGTGCCAATATTATAGACCAGGTAGGCCATTTAAGTTCTGAAGATTTGTTCAACTGTGATAGACACATACCTTATTTAAATGTTTTTACAGTTTTAAGTACTTCAGAAAATTCCTACAAAAGTTTTTTTATAGTAACATGGCTTTAGTAAGAAATAATTAATATTTATTGGGCAGCAATGCAATTTACACTGAAGCACTCATAAATGCATTTAAAATTCTTCAGCTGGACCCAGTAAAATCCTAGGACATCTATAGGGAGCGGATATTTACACATTGATAATCATCCTCTCTTATTTCCAATGTCTTTCTGCACCTGTGACTGTTCCATACATGAATTTGTGTTTATATACGGATATACACAGAACTGACTTGGATCTGGTGTTTTTTCAGGCAAATGTATTTGTACAGCATAAGCTACTAGCTGAAAAGAATGGGCAGACATACAAGCAGGGCCGTGATCTATCGAAACAGAACAGTGCAGTTACCCTTACTCCTGGCTAGAAGAATGATAATGACCCTTACTATTTTTAAGAAAAAGAATTGAGAAATTGTGCTTTTCCAAATGAAGGAATAATGCATCTTCTCACCTTGAGTGAGAATAAAACAGACACAAGGCTTGGAAGGAATCCTATGAAACAAGGGAATTGGTAGTGGCAGCAACTTTTATTATCTAATGTATGTTTAACGGTAAATCTTTTTTGCAGGAAGAAAGGTGATGAATCACCTCTTGCTAGCATTGTTACCAGAATGATAGCTACAGAAATGAAGTTCCTTTTATGTTGTCAGATTTGAAAGGCAGAATGCACTTAGCACTGACTAACCACATTCAGGTTGCCCGTAGGGTTTCCACAGAGCTGGACAGATGATTAAGGATTACACGCTTGGGGGCTGTTTCCTCTCCTGAGATATTGTAATTCCTATCTAGGTATTAGTCTGCTGATCCCTAAGTGAGGGACGCTGGCTAAGCATTAAAATAGGAAGTAATAGCACTTAAATAGCACGTGAGATAGTGTGATGTGTAGGAGGAAACAGACAGCATTTAATAAAGCTTGCTGTAAGATTGTTTTTGCTAACTATGAAGTAGAACAAAGAAGTAGCGCCGTATCAGTTACCTCTGTAGTCACATGGGTAGAAAAGCAGTACTATCACGGCATACTTAACAGAGTGTTGGTATGGAATTAAATTTTAACATTTTTATTGCTTTACAAAATGTATAGGTCATTAAATCCTCAAGGTTAGAAAGTTGAAAACATTTTTCTTTAAATGGAAAAGCCATAGTTTCTCGCAAAACTAAACAGTATAAAAATACTTGAGTGTTTATGTAGATCATAAAACCAGAAACCAATGGCCCAATGTTTATCTTGTGTGGATTTCTTAGATTCAGGGAGACATATGGTTTTTTCACCATTTGTTATTTCACCATTTCATTAAAGAAACCATTTTAGGAGTTATTTTTTCAGACAAAACCCATCATTAATTAGTGAAAGTCCAGGGCATCCCAGAAATCTACTTAAGAAGTCACAGAATTTTTGGTAAAATAGTTGTATAATTCAGGTTTGTGAAGTAGCTTGACAGTTCTATTAACACCAACATGTTTGTTTACCAGGCTTGCAAGGTTTTAGTTCTCTGCCACCCTCAGCAAAGCTAGTGAAGCATCTCTTTCTCCTAAAAGAAACAGATGAGTTTAATTTGCTCCAAACTTGTATTTGCTGCTGCCTTTTCCACAAGTTTCCTTTTCATTCGTATAGAAAGAGACAAATACTTGTTTGCGCCTTTGTTGATTAAACACTACAGTACAGATAGGAAGCCTGATGCCTTCCAAGCCTGACTGCGCCCTCCAGTAGCCGGTACTCAGCCCTGACCAGCTGTAAGAGCAGGAGAAGCGGGAGGGTCTCTGGATGGCTGCGTAAACGCACATCTCCTCTGGGACAGTTCCATCATTAGATAACTTAAATGAAACGATAGTCAGGGACTGAACCTTTTAAATGAAAACATTTCTTACCCTGTCTTCCCCATTTTTTTCTTTTTTCCCATTTTCCATTCCTGCCCATTTAAACAGGTAATTACAAGTTCCCAGCAGAATGTGAATACCTCTAGAAAGCGACTTCAAGAAGATCTTCATCTTCAGAGCTGTGGTGCTCTGAGCTCTCCAGTTGCCTTCTTACGTAGGTCCCATATCGCTCGCAGTTTAGAGCGGGACAGGCCTCACAGTTTAATTGGAGTTTGCCGGGAGACCATCCTTTGATAATATTCGCAGGTACGTGATTCCAGCAAAGAGAATTAAGGAAGAAACCAGGACTGGGAGAAATACAAGTAGTGGATGACTTAAAAAGGAAAAAATGTCTTCCTTTGGAATTCCACTTTTTTCCAACAGCAGGAGGAGAACACCTGTTTTTCTGAATGTAAATTTCAGCCCTGATTTTTGCAAAATTTTAACGGATTTATTAGTAAAGTCATAACAAATGTTTTCCCAACCAGAAATGCGTTTATTTCACTGTACTTATAGAAATGCTACTGATGCTGCCTAGCATTTCTTGAAAACCATTGCAAAACCGCCAGAGACCGGCTGTACAACTTAAAAGTTGTATTTATTTAATGTACCTCAAAGTGTTTTAACTATGATCAGTGTTTTAATAAAAAGTATTTCTGGACTTTGCTTTTTCAACAACTGATTTGGATAGAAATGTAAAGGTGATTCACACGCACATACAGTGCTGCTTCGAATCCATTTTTCCAGTGTCTTTCATGCCAGGCTAACTGATCTGTCCCTATTAAAACTGCCCCCCCCACCCCCGCCCCCGGTTGCCCTTTTAAATTATAGTAAAGGCTGCAGTGTGGTTTATTTTTGCTTTGTTCTGAATGCTCATGAGTTTATTAATGGAGTAGCGTATGCTATTGAAAACTGACGTTTAAGTACTTTGCGAATTGTGACCAAAAGATGCATTAGGGAAGAAGTCTTTGAATTTCTGCATTTCCAAAAAGCAGATGTCACAATCTTTTTACAAATGCCAACTGTTAGGAAGTTAGATGAATTTTTATCTAGCAGAGCCTTGAACATTTTTTCAAAAAGAATTGTTACTCCAATTAGTAGTTTTGACAATTGTATTACTAAAAAATGTCCTTGTGGTTCTGCTGCATTTATGATTTATTTAACATTGATCTTTTTTAAAAAAAAAAAAAAAAAAAAAAAGGTAAATATCATTGACACTAATTTGATTACCAGCATAACACAGGTCTGCCAGCAACGTCTTCCAGTGCAAGCTTCATCCTGGCTCTCAGAGGAAATTGGAAAGGCCTTAAACAAAAGGTTCTCATAAAGAACCTACCACAGGTTGACGTTTCAGGGGTTTAATTTTTTTGCAGCAGTGCTTGTCAGTAGCGTTAGTTTCCATTTGAGGTTTAATCATATACTGGTTTCATTTGTGTCACTCTGAGCTGGGCAGACATCCTGTGAAAAGGTCACAAAGGAATGTAGCTGAAGATGGGTAGTTTAAGTTTTACAGAATCATCCATTTTAATGTATTTTAATTATAGCATGCTTCTGTATTGATGTGAAGTCATAGTGACATCCAGTGGCAACAAGGTATGCTAACTGAAAGCATCTACTCTCAAGATAATAATGATACACAAATTGCTAATTCAAGAGATGAAATCCTTTTTAAAAAATAATCTGTGACCTTTGCAACTGCACTTAGATGAAGAATTAAATTATCTTCTGCTTGGATTTTTTTTATTACGTAAACTTACACAACAAACAAAATAAGCAAGCTTCCTTTATTATTTCAGATTTATTAGTGATAGTAGGTTAATTCTTTCCTAAGGTCAGTTGCATGCAACACACTACTCCTTGAAGTACAGTCATCTAAAGCTCTTCAGTTACTGCATGGTAAGGCTGCTTAAGTCACAGTGTATTTTCTTCGAGGCCTTGGCCAAAAAAAAAAATCTAGACGAAAAGTTACACCAATTAACATTTATGTTATCTCATAAGGAATACAACTTTACTACTAGGTTTTTTATCTACGCACATTCTAATACTGCTGATGGTGCTAGGTTATTTGTCAAAACAATTTACATTCAGAACACATTGCCTTAGGAATAAGAATGCTTTATAAAAGACAGAAACAGGTAAGCATGGCTTTCCCATTTTGAGCTAATATAAACAAAAAGGTAATATGCAAAAATTAAAGAAAAAAAAAAACCCAGCCCAACACATACATTACACAACCTGTGCAATAAGTTATCCATGAAATAACTCTGTTAAATGATAAAAATCGCAAGCATTAAAAATAAATATGTATCTAAATAAATATTTTGATTTTAATCTTGTGGCAATTATTCTTTATTTAGCATATGAAACACTTGTTACATGTTTATGTTCACACCTTGCCAAACAGGTTACACTTGTCATAACAATACCAAGTACTACAGTGGTTTTCTTTACATTAGAATCTAAAAGTTTTAACTGCACACTGATTCCTTTCCACTGAAATACCATATTCGGCACCAGTTTTAAAATTATGCAAAGCCGTCAGTATTGGACCTCTTTATGGGACTGGGATTTTTTTTTAACTTGAGGCAGCCATAACTTTCTCTAATTGCTTCTTTTTGCCATTTCCTGCAGTCTCATTCATCAAATATTCACATTCACCGTGTTATCAAACAAGACAGACATACATACATCACTCCACATAAAGGTTACAAATAAATATGTTTTAAGTTTTATGAGAAAAGAGTTTAGAAGATGTTGCAAAATACTTAAATGTTTTACAAAGATTTTTGTCAGCGATTATTGTCCTTGACCATCCTTCTCATCACTTTTTGGCAAAGAAATAAAAAGGAAGGAGAGAAAAGGCAGAGACACCTGTCTGTTCCTTGTTTCGGAGTCCTCAGGTCAGCTTCAAAGCCTTTCATTCATAAAAATACAAAATTCTCTTCCGCTATGAGGGCTTCAGCTTTGATGGAATCATTGAGTTATTTTGCTGCAAGAGAGTTGCATGCTAGATGTATAGGGGTGTCTCTTGTCCGGTTAGAAGCCTGAACATGGCAGCTGGCATAGTCTTCATGTGAATCTGTCAATTGATTTACACAGAAATTAACAGAATTGTTACTAGTTTAAAATAATCCGTAAGGCCCAATCTGGCTCTCCCTGTGGTGTAAGTGCATTTATTGTCCTGGTTTCTACAGATGAGAATGTTACCAGAGTTCCTAGTTCAAAGTTCTCTGGTTCTAACAAGCTGGATTGCTGTCTTTGCTTTTTTTGTGCATTCTTTTTTTTTTTTTTTTTTTAAATGACAACGACAGGATGCAACGTCATATAGCTAAAAAGACACCTAAACACTTTCTATTGTTATACCCTACTCCAGTTACAGCCCTTAAAAAGAAACAGCACAAACCTCTCTGAAAATTCATTTTGCTGTTCTGGTATTAACTGAACTTAGATTTTTTTCTTCTATCTTTCTTCCCTCTGGGACTGTCGTTTTGTACATATTTTCTCCTAATTGGAGTATGATCCTCTGAACGCAAAACTTGGACTTTATCACCTGATATTTAAATGCCAGTGAAGAGTTTGGTGGAACAGGTTCTCTCATGGCCGGTGTTTTTAATGTCTTTCTACAAGGAGTACGGTGATAAGTGTCAGAGGAGTTTTACAGACTACCAGGATTAAAGGCATCAGGTAATCAGAGTTGTATCAAAAATGTAGTACCAGCTGTTACTACAGACAATGCAAGAGGAAGGCAGGTAAACTTCACTAACTGATAATACAGACCTTCACCAGCCATATGCTGCCTTGATATCTTGGTCTCTTCATGCAGGGAAAAAAAAAGTTTCATACTGTCCTCGTATGTTTAGTGAGATGTTATGCAGCGAAGAGGTACCGTAAAGGCATAGAGGCTCTATTGAAATTTACAGCTTTGTTCCTGCCAACGTGCACGTACTCTGTATTATTTTTCAACTATCATTTTCCATGGGAAAACAAGTTATCTTTGATTTTTGGCAAATGAACTAGTGTAAGATCTGGCCAGGGTTGTGTACGATACTACCACTAAATTCAGTAGGGATTTTGATAAACTGGAGGATCTTGTTTATTCATTGCTTATTTCTCTAAAAGTACTGGAGAAAGATGTCTTTAACTTATTACCGAGGTAAGTCGGAAATGTTCAGTGGAAATGAAATTATTAAAATACATATCAATTGGAATCTCTTAGCTCTTTGAATGTTAATTTATTTCTATGGCAGATGCTGTAGTGATAAGCCAGGAGATATTTTGATAGCTAAAATGCTTGTGCGATTTCTTCCCTTAATTGATTGGTTTAATTCAAACAGTAGGTTGAAGGTTCAGAATCATGGCAGGAACTCTTGAGTGGAAAAATGCTGTGAATGTGCATCTAATTGTTCAAAAATCTTCTGCTAATTGTTTGTTATTAGTGCTCAACTCCAGTTTACTGAGATGCTGGTTTTAATACTATGTTAAGACACTCTTTTCAACTGAAAAAATATGTTCTTTCAACAGTTCAAATTCCTTGATAAAATATTTAATTGTTTTCTTACCTCTCCCACTGAATTAGACAACGCTTGTACTATCTTCTCATGAGCAGTGGCAACAACACTTTGTCCATTGATTTCAATAATACGATGTCCGACTCTTACCCCTCCCCTCTCAGCTATTCCACCTCGCATCAAGCTGCAAATCTGCCAAGAGAAAGCAAAGTTTATTAAAGTTTAGGAATGTCATCATGTAGCAGTTACTAGGATTTAATACATAATGACGAGTGGTGACACTGTAAGGATTCCAGAAGGTATTTGTGAAAAGTATTAAGCAATACTGTGAGTTTTTAAAGGTTGGTTTGGTTTTTTTGGTTTTTGTTGGTTTTTTTTTTCCCCCCAAAATTTCTGCAAATTACAATTTTTATTTTCATTCTCATGGTCTGGGAACATCACCTAACACAGTGATACAGGGTAGCAGCCATGCAGAAGAGTGGAGTTTGGGGGAAGAGAGAAGTTTTAAGTACTGTTGGGACAGGAGTGATTTTTAAGTATTTCTGACTGTTCCACCTGGACTCTTTCTGCAAACTACGACATTATTCTTTCTGAATAACGGGAAATATGAAAAGTGCTAAAGTAAAAATTAATCTACAACAGCAATTTTTTCACATACGTGGGGGAAAAAAAAAAAGATATAAAGCTTAATCCTTTACCCTGTACAAATGCTAGTTTAGGGTGAAGGAGAGGCTGATGCTATGCAGACTTTCTATATTTAAAGCTGGTGATCGGTCAAAAGGATCACAACGATATGAGGAAAGATCTATCTCAAAGTTACAAGGAAGAATTTTTTTATGATGAGGGTGGTGAGACACTGAAAAAGGTTGCCCAGAGAAGTTGTGGAGGCCCCATCGCTAGACATGTAGAAGGTCAGGTTGGACAGGGCTTTGAGCAACCTAATCTAGTGGATGATGGGAGTTTGGACTAGATGATCTTTAAAGGTCTCTTTCACCCAAACTGTTCTGTAAGTCTATAAAATGTGCAAATTCTGTTTCTTTTTACAGGCTGTTCCCAGCATAGTGAAGTATGACAACTTGTTTCCTGTGCCTCTGCATGTTGGAAAAGGGCACTCTGCTCTCCAGAGCCACTGCTTTTCTCCATGTTTTACAGTGCTGCTGGCCATAGGGAGCTTAGGATGAAGAAGGCAAGTCAGGCCACTGTTTCAACTGGCAGCTGCAGGTACCACTAAAGAACCAGGCACAAGTTTTGATGTTTATGCCCCATGCAATAGGGGAATAATTCTACAAGAAGAGTTACATTCACCAAACATAGTCCCAGCAGACATTGCTACTTAAAATTATTCTGAGGTTGCAACATGCGTGGTGTACAGGCAGAAAGAAAAAATCTCAATCCAGTATGGGAAATTTAAAAGAATGTTTCCTCCTTAGAAACAGTATCTGTGCTATGAGAGGGCCCTCCCTGACAGACTAGGCAGCTGTATATTAGATAGAAATTGTTGGTAAATTATTTCAGAAGACTTAAGCTCACGCAGCACATAAGGCAGATAACGTATAGCTTGAATCCCTGGAACTGAACAGAGCTTAGCAGTGCTGAGATTTACCTTTTGTTTACTGAGAAAAACCTGTTCTTGGAGGTAAAGAAATGAGTGCTAGAGCATCCAATGATGGCTGGTTCTGCAGTTACTGTCAATGGTTAGAATCATATGCCAAGAACTATTATTTGCTGAGATCTGGTAATTTGCTCAGAGCTAAATACAAGTATGATAAGATGTGGCTTGTGTCCCAGTGAGTTTGTAATCTAATTCAGAAACATAGTATGCGGGGAGATGGCCAAACTGGAATATATTGAAGGTGAAACATTGTCTGGGGTTGACCAGAATCTTTTTTGTATGACACTAGCAGTTTCCTTTAAATTCCTCTTCACAAATAACAATGCTATAAAAAATGAAATCCCTTCTTACTCAAAGTTCAGGTTGCCTGATATGGGGAGCAAAAATATATAGTTGTTCTTTGCTTATAAAAGGCCTTTCTCAGCTATCTGAAAAAAGACTTCCTCCTGCAGTGAGACTTTTCCACCACGCTATCATTAGTGGCTGAGCTTTACCTACTGTGGTTCATAAACTATTTCTCATGGAGTTTTATGGATAGAGGCACCATCAGGCCCTTCACAGAATTGTGTCTTGAATTTCAGTCACGTACGATGTATTGTTTTGCAGGTAGTCTACCTTCTAATCATATAGCTGACAAGATAAGCTGTACTACATAGATCTTCTCTTTTATAGAAAGCTTCTCAATTCAACTCACTATTAGAATAAGTTTGCTCCTTGCTGTTGGGGATTGTATGCAGTAATCTGAAAGGACAAAAAGCAGAATGTGCCAAAAGAAACCCAGTAAATATATTTTTCACAGTATAAAAGGAAATACAGAGACAGTACAGCCAGCTGAAATAAAAGCTTTCAGAGCAAATGGAACTGTGACCTCTCACCTCACTGGCATAAAGGAAAAGATAATGGCTTGCGTATCTATCCAGAGCACCTTTCATTGTGTGGCTCTCAAAGCACTTTTAATACCTTCAGTGAATTTCTTCTTTCTAACAGCCTCAGACATAGGAAGTGGTCTCTTATCTTCATTCAAGAATGTGATCCCTCTCTGGGGAAGGGAGTCAGCTTTCTTCTTGTGAGCATTAACTATTTTAATGAGGTAGAAAGAGAAACAGACACAGAGCCCAAGTGGCTCTGCCTAGCCTCACAGATCCTGTTAAGCTAGAGACAGAGTGCAGATGTAAAGAAATAGACTGTACTTACAGCACACGTTTATGTGGCTCCTGTATTTGCAAGGGGCTGACTCAAAGCAGCCTTAAGACTTTTGTCTCCAGCCAGTGGAGCTATGGCAGATTAGGCTGGAAAGTTTAAGCTGAGCAGTACCACTAAGTAAATATGATTCTATTCAGCCAGGATTGTTTAGCCTTCTATACTTGTTGAACATGGTGAGAGCTGTAATATTATTAAATAAAGCGTGATGGATCTGGATCTTCTTGTAAGCAAGAGCCTGTACTCTATTTATTATGTAAACTGAAGAAAGAAAAGAAGAAAAAAAAAAAAAAAGGAGGAAGGTGTAAACCGTACTGGTTCAATCCATTCAGCTGTTACATATTCTGCAAGGTCTTAGACAAGCTGCAGTGCATCATATGTGGAACTTCAGTACCTTCACAATCAGTTTTATTGCAACTACCCATTGTGTAGCAAAACATTAAGGATAGAACAGTGCAAGGCAAACTAACTATTTATTCTATGTAAATGCCTTAGATATAATCTGTTAAAACAGGTTTCTCCTCATCTCACTCCTATATTTTTTCCCCAGACAGTTTAAATAAATATAAACAAAAGCAAGGAAGAAAAAATAAACTGTCCGTTCTGTTAAGTTTTAGCTAGTTTTACTGTATTTTTAGATAGAATTGTGCTAGGCTAGGGACAGGGTAAATACACTTTTCTGAGACAGTGTCTGAGCTCTGAGATCTAGACTGAGAAGTGGTGAATTATCAGCAGTAAAAATACAACCGGTAATACACAGATTTTTCATAATTTAGGAAAAAAGATAATGATGTGATACAAAAGGACCGCTTATATTTAAACATAACTTTAAAAGAAGGTAGCATAATGATTTTCAGAAGGTGGCTGATAGGTCACCTTATGTTCACCTCCCCATCACACAACATTCATACTTGTTTCATATGTCTGCACAAGATTTCTTTTTTTCTGAGTGTTTTACAGTTCAAATTTTAGATTCCTTTTATAAATATGCAATGAAACATTTAATTTCGCAAAATTAGCACTGTGATTTATGCCGTTGTGCTGTTCCCTAACTAAAACTTCCAAAAGCTGCACTACTAGCACTCCATGAAGCACAACTTCAGGCTTTGCATTAATTAAACTATGCAGAATACAAAAAGAAAAGTCACCTGCAGCAGCCCAGTCTCTGCATCTTCCTGATACCCTATGCAAGCAAAACCCAGCTCAGATAGTACTTTTGTATGTCTAGGTTGTTTATGAGCTATTCACTAATACAATAGCTGCACATCCTGCACAGATGAGATAGGCAGAGTGAAAAGGAACCACCGCAAAATGACTATCAGAAGAGGCACAGAAATAAGTACCAGCTGTATGCATAATGAGGTAATGGCATATCAGTAGGAGACATTTATTTATACCTGTTCTGGCAAGACATTTATTTCTTCACTGTGCTAATGCTGAGCCAACAAAGAATAAGGATATTATTTCTGAATCCTGTGATAATTTATAACAGTTGCTGGCAATTACAAAACCGCTTTTTAAAAGTTCAGTGTCAAACCACCAGAGAGGTGTACTTTGCAGAGTTGTATTTTCAAATGTTAAGTGAAGTAAGACAGAGTTTATCTGAGGAAGGACTTCTAGGCCTTGAAGCTCGTCTATATAGCAGCCTAACAAAAGATGTTAATCTCTCCTTTTTGTTCATTGGCTTCCATATTCAAACACAGAATCTTCATAAATTAAATGTATTACAAAGCTTTCTTTTTTTATTATCCGAGAAGGATTTTTGTGCTGAATTTGGTAAACTTTATACTGGATGTCATCTAAATGTTGCTCATTTAGCTGGAATGAATTATGACCATCCAGTGTGGTGAAGATGACAAATGACCAGTAGATGGAGTGAGTACACTATGAAAGAAAACAACCACAGTCTGCAGAATTTACTAAACTAAGGTTCCAATTATGAAGATGATTAGTTGGGACAAGGTGAATAGATTGTCTCACAGACTCTCTAACTGCCTCTGTCCATGGGAGGACATGATATGCTGCTTCTAATCAACCTTGGCCTGATTCTTTCCCCTAGCCCTGACCCAACCCTCCCCCAACGCTGTGACAGGCCTCCTAAAGAGTTGATAAATGCACAATAGTATTGCTCCTTGTTCCTTAAATATATTTTCCTCTTTTTATCACAGCACCAGCTGAACATACTAGATTTACAAAGGATAGCAATTAGGAAATAAAACAACACCTCATATAGTGTTATATGCTGTTCTTGGCACTGGCACCCTCTGTGAGATCTTGTAAAACCAGATCCCATCCCGTTCATCCTTTTTATACCAAGACTTGGGATTTGCTAACAGTCTGAACTACCAGCAATAACCATACCCTCTTAACATACATGTCCACGTAGGTGAAAGGGGATCAAGCACAGGCAAAGTAGGACAGAAATATACCACACACCTGATTCTTCTGTATTTTTTTACAGACCTCTCTCTGCTCAAGTGTCAGAGCATTAATCTCAAACATGACAAATACTTTAAACCTCTGCTTCTAAAGGATGTCAGCCTGGGGTAGGTATCACTTCAGAGTGCTTCCAGCTGGACCAGGGCTTGTAGCGGTGTTCTTTATACCAATCTCTGCTGTGACCACAACATGATACGTGATTTTAGGTAGGAACACGTAAAATGTAGGTACAATAATAACAGAGATGGCTAGCAGAGCTGAAAATCTACTAATGAGCCATCTGTTTGCTAAACCACAGTAAGACCCATAAACCATATCCTGTGGAGTTACCTGCTACTCTTCCAAGGGTGGCAAACAGAAATCTGGCAACTTCAATCGATGAGTTTCACAGAACAGGGGACCAGAGCCCACAGTCCTTTGTGATGTGGTTTTCTGTGTGAGCAGCCTGATTATTTTTTTTCCTAGACTGGAGGAAGAGGAGATGGTGATGGTCCTGCACTACAGACAGTCCCTAATGCTAGTATCAGCCCCCAGAAAGGCCAGGTGACTACCCGAGCTAGTTGTGTTGGAAGTTTGCTTTGGAAAGGTATCAGAGAACGGCTTGGGAAGGAAGAGCTACAAGAGGAGGATCCTGAGCTGCATTGAGTAAGTGTTACCTGCCACATTCATTCTCCTGTTTGCTGCTGTTATTACAGGGAAACTGAAGGGATACCTGGGCCACAACCTATACAATTACTTGTAGTGAGAGGTGTTTAGTTTTAACCAGAGGACTTTATGATTACATTCCCTTGCCCACTACCATGTGATCCAAATAAATTATGCACAGCGAAATAAAAATGAAGTGTCTTCGTGAGCATGTACTGAAATTCAAAAAAGAGAAACAGGATCAGAGCTAAGATTAGAATGTTATAATTGTAAAAACCTGTTTCAGCATAACTTTTCTTTGCAACTCTGGCATGCTAATGACAGAGTTATACATGAGTTAGCTGATCCAGATATTGTACCAAACAATCTGGACTATAAATCTTGTGGCTGTATTATGTAGGAAAATCCCTCAAGAATGGCAATACTTGGTCTCCTGGTGTTGTCTATTTGCATTATACTACTCAGAGCTGTGATTATAAGGTTTTGATTAACTAAGGAATCACAGTACAAAAAGTGAGGTCATGTGCAAGGACTTTTTCAGTACTTCAGTGTGTTTCAAGAAAGAAAAAAAAAAAAAAAAACACAAACCCAAAACACTCACTGAACGCAGAAACTTACAATTCCATTCTGTACACTGAAGCCCAGCTGGTATTTTAAGTCTGGCCGTTTTATGAGGACAGTAGTAACAGGAGGACAGCTGACAATGTTCAGTTTGACTTGCGTCTGATTCTTGAGACCCTGTAAGATATTCCAAAAGTTAATA
Source organism: Nipponia nippon (assembly GCF_047370975.1). Lineage (NCBI taxonomy): Eukaryota > Metazoa > Chordata > Aves > Pelecaniformes > Threskiornithidae > Nipponia > Nipponia nippon. The sequence goes on along the minus strand of NW_028262413.1, from coordinate 31,955,417 downwards.
TTTCTGAAATGGATCTTAATTTCCTCTTTCATTAGTGGTTTCCTAATTGCAAGAGTATAAAACAGCTGATCTGAGAAAGAACAGCTAGAGTTAAGAGAAATCTGTTGTTAACTTAGAGATGTATTTCTCAGTTTCCTTTATTTCCTAAGCTATTTGGCCCAACAAAACATATTAAAACTTTACCTTTAATTACTATAGAAACTTCAAGAAAGTTTTCAAGAAAAAACAAAACTGATTATTGCTTGCTCTTTACCAGCATCTGGCTAATTAATCTCCTGCTGTTGCTGCTCTTGGTAAATCTGCACAGACATTAGATTTATTCTCAGTGATTAAAAATAATGCATTCTGAGATTCCATCGTGTCTGGGGAATCTTCGTATGCTCACTTGATCTGTCTTGCAGTCTACCAGCCTCCATCCATTTGATGGAACCCAAAGAAGCATTGTAGGTTTTAATCCTCAGATTTTAATTTGGAGGCTGTGGGGAAGCCTGAAGCTTTTAAGATAGCTAAGTAACTTAATTTAGGCAAGGGGGGGGGGGGGGGGGGGGGGTGTTTGGCCTCGTTTGTTGTAGTCCAGTAATAAAGATGCAGTCAAATCCTCCAGTCCTAAATTCCTATGCATTATCACCCCTGAATCTCTGTTTCTAATTCTACGTTTTGTTAACAACAGACTACTTTTTTTTTTTTTTTTTTCTTCAGTGACATGAAAATCTGCTGGAAATCTACAGGGTTGCTTGTCAGAATATTGCATCTCTGCTGGCTTACAATCTACAGCATATACTTGTAAGTTTGGGGTACCTTTATGATCCCTTGGCATGTTGCAAGAGGTAGACCAACTAAGCTGGTCCCATTAATGGACATAATTTGGTCTCCAATGCTTAGTTTTCCTGAACGGGCTGCAGGGCCTCCATTCATCATGTTAGCCAGAATAACGGTGGGTAGAATGGATCCCCATCCAGATTCCACAATCACTACCCCAAGAATTTCTCCCTTCTGTTTTTCTAGCTGGAGCTGCAATTAAAAAGAAAAAAAAATGTTTTTTATTTGATTTGTCTAAATTTGAGCACTAGCATCTCAGTTGTTCCTGAATAACGCCTACAAGTTACAAAAAGAATTCTATTCTTTGCTGTTAGGTAGTAGCATGACTTCAAAAATGCTGTTAAAACTATGTAACACATACCTATTTCTTTTCAGGGGTATCCTCCACTTGTTTGTTGGAAGTCATATAGGTCCTTATAATAAGCAAAAAACTAATACATTGGTTAACTCTATAGAAAGTGGTAGAACTGAATACCAAATGAATGAATGCCAAAGAAGTTTTTATCCTTCTTGGAACCTGGCAGCTAGGGGAGGTTGTAACATTTTGTGGCTAAGGCAATGCCTCGAGCACAGGCTTGAGTTCAGCTCCACTTCTGCCATCACTGCTCAGGTTGTCTCTTGATCTCAGGCTTTGTCTGTCCTTACTTTTAGGCAAAGATCTCTTGATTATTATTGTTGTTGTTGTTATTATTAACATTATTATTATTATTATTCACATTATTGAATATACTTGTGCCTAGGATGTTAATCTAAGATCCCTGATGTGCTGATGTAATGTAAATTACAACTTCTCTTCAATTATGGTGATGCTAACTGTTCAGTAGTCGTAGCATATCTAACTTTTACAGAAGAGGAGTAAGAGTTTAAGTAGAGAACATACTCTAACAAAATACTGGGAATTATTTTCTTTCAAATGTGGAAGGACAGGGACATCCGTAATTATGGGAATCACAAAGGCCACCTGACTTTAGTTGAAGATATCAAGGCTTTGAACCAACCAACCAGTATGCCACAACTCTGTCATTGTTCAAACATTCATAAACCAATTAGAAACAAAGATGCCACAAAAATAATGACCTTTTTAATCACTTTGAAATGTGACACATTTGTATTTTTCTGTTCCTATTCTAAGTTAAACCAAGATTTGTTCAGCTGAATTTTCCTTGTTTGCTACAAGAGAAATATTTTTCATGCTTATATGCACAGGAAAACACTTTATTGATATCTAGTGACCGCAGACATATAAAACTACACATCAAATCATAACCTTTCTATCTGCAGGAATAGGTGCAAATGTGCTCTTCCCAAGAACACACATGCCGCACAAAAGAACCTGCAGTGCTAGAAAAAATGAGTATAAGTAGGAAAGCTGTGACTGAAGGATTAAGCAATTTGCAGTTCATCTCAAAGTCAGATTGCTTTAGGACTCAGCATAGAAACTCTGACCTTTGGAACACGGGCCAAACCTCTATCACACTGCAGCAATTAAGACAAAGCAGAATCTGGGTGCAACTGCACTCACCCCATTCTGGTTTGGAATGCCCAGTATTACGGTGACTTTTGTATGAAATGTAAAATGTGAAATATATGGCTATTGTACAGAAAGAATCCATTACGTACAAAATCAAATGTAAATAGTTACACTTATGTAATTTGGGGCACTTAAGGGAGATTCTTGCCTTTGTATGCATTATGAGTGAGAAACTCCATTTCATGTGGCGGTTTGGCTGGTGTTCTAATAAGGGTAGAGAAATTGTCCTGCTTAGTGGCACAGCATCCTGGATTCATGGTCCTTGTATCTATTAAGTAAGAAATCACTTACAACGTGCATTAAAATGGATTGTCATCTCTCTTTCTGTATCAATACATTTTTAAAACATAAAACCACCTTATGCTGTGTACTGTGAATAGCTCAGAGCTTATCTATGTCAGGTGTAAATGTACTTTGTTATTGTTTTGATCAATGGAAGCAGAAAGACCCTGAAAATGAAAAGACGACATTCTAAAAACTTATAAAGCTGCTTTTAGTAGCACAGTATTGATGAAGCAACACATCTTGAGATGTAAAGTCATCCTTAAAATGCCAAAAGATATTTTCATGAGAACTATATTCCTCTGAAAAAATGGATCAATCTGAAATGAAATTCCAAAACTAGTTTACCTCTTTGCAGTTTTCTGAATTGGAAAAGTGTATGAGATCATCATTGTACATCTCTTGGGTATTGATGATGTCACTGTATTCTTTCTGACTGAGATCCTCTGGGTTAATTCCATTGGCTCTTAAAAACTCTTGGTAAGCCACGCTGAAAGCCTGACCAATTGACTGAGCTATCAGCTGTGCCTAGAATGTAGAACAAAACACAGCTCAGAGAAAGGACTGATAAACAGTCTACCACTGAAACCATAAGAAACAAGAAGGAGACTGGATTTTAAGACGGAGTCAAAATAAAGGATCCTGCAAAGTTGCTGTGTTAGTATGGATATAAAGTCACTTTAAGGTCAGTTGTACAGAAAGAATCCATTACATCCAAAATCAAATGGCAAACTCCATTTAAAAACCCTGCTGATCTCCTTTCATCAGTATGTTGCAGTAGCAAGCAGCCATATGCTATTTATGTACTCGTTCCAATAAACACCAGAGAGTACTGGCTTTGTACCAAAATGGAACAGAGCTTACAGAAAGACTGTCACAAACCCTGCTTCTGATCGCAGTGAGTTTGCAGGAGTGATGAGAGAACGGATGCTCTGCTTGCACATGCCTTCACAGACATGTATGCACTGATGATTTTGGTTGTTATGTCACCTGCTGCTTCTCCACCTTGGTTTTATAGGACTGAAAATACTGCTTCAACAAAACCATCTGCTCTCCTATTACTGCCATGATACCTGTCTCGTATTCCCAGCAAACCAGTAATAGCCCTACTTACCCATTACATGTCTACAATAGCTATTCCCATTAACACCTTGACTAGCAATGTCAGGGGTGCTTTCAAGAATGCAGCCAGAGCCATGATTATAGCTTGTTAATGTTAAGAACAACTCTTTAAAATCCCCTGTGTCTTTATTAATTTTTGGAGCACTTATCTGTGCATGCATTTTACTACAGTATGCAATAAACGGTGACTTCCCATTACAGTGAGCCGTATAGCGAGTACAATTAATGGAACATTATAGTGACTGGTATTTGGATGTCTCAGAAATCTATATACATTAGAAAGAAATCTACGGAAACCGACGATGATGATGATAATACTAACAACTTTGCACATCCAGCACACTGCAAAAATCAACTAATTAAAGAATTATTGAATAGCCATAAAATTTACTTCCTTGTTCCACTAGATGGCACTGGAACAGAGAGAAACAGAGGTAGACATAAGTAAAAGGAATTCGTAGTCAACTTTTTCTCCACTTGATTTTTTTTTTTTTATTTTCCTATTCTGAGTTTACTGCAGCTCACAGGAGAATGCCACGTTGAGTTTTGTATATTTGTGGTTTTCAGGTACTGTATTCTGTCATCAGGGGATATGAGTAACTCCCAACGATCTGCGAGGAGTTAATTGCATCTTGCATCTTAAAAATATTACTAATCAAACCTGTAAAACTATGCTGGAAATGCAACCCACTTTCTTGGACAGTAGGCACATGCTAAATGCATTATGAATGCATAGGGGTTTCTGGACAACATTGTAAATCTAAATCTTCTTGCAATCTGCCGATCAGAGATGCAGTGTTGTCTTTGATGATAAAAGGTGGTTTTCTTATTTCATTTATGCTGCTGTACACAAAAGCACCAATCTGCTTGACTGGAAAATGATTTTAGAAAATCAAGGACATAATTACCCTACCCAGTCACAAATCGTTCCTTCATATTTTAAAACATCTTTTCAAATCTTATCAATATATCAAGAGGTTTGTAGTAGTATGGTAGTAGAGAAGTCATCAAGAATGTTTTTATATCATTCCATTATTAAAGTTTGTCACCAGTCCTTATTGACTTCTTTTTTCGATCAGCAGTGCCGTTGATTTCTCTGTGGTTAGTCCTTTGCTTTCACCTCCATTCTACATTCTCAAAACAAACATGTCTAGATGTCATATTCTATTCTATTACTACTAGTTAACAGCCAGTTCTCACATCTTAATTTCATCTATATCTCCAAGTTTTTATGAATGTTTATAAAAGTCTTCAGTATTATGTACAACTTCGAGATAATGTAATTAAGTTGCTTGAAAAGGTCACCCCAGCAAAGCAGTGGGAGAGCTGAGATAGTAGGTCTGAGAACAATCCCAGTCTAGCACTCTAACCTTTAGACAATGCCATTTCTCCTTCACAGGCTTAATTGCTTTAAAATAATGAAAATGATTGCTTAGCTCAAAAAATATGCAACCTGTGAGTTATGACTAGCTGAACCAAAGAACTCAATTATTTTTTAATTGGTATGACAGAAATTATATTTAAATCTGTTCCTATATAATGATAGTCAGAAATTTTTAGTACTGCCTATTACTAATACCTGTATGTCAACTGTCAAGTTAGAAACAGACAACAAATTTTGCTTTTTCTGTTTTACTCGCTTGGTATTTTTTTTCCATGACCGTTGTAGGTTGAAATTGCCTGGTCTGCCACTTCAGACACAAATATCTATTTTGCTACAAAAACAAACCTGGATGTACAATAGCAGTAAAGCAAGGTTATCTTCCTTTGCCACAAGAGGTGAAGGCATGGCACACTAGCACTTTTCACAGGGGTGAAACAGGATGCAGCGGAGATGTACAGAACTCTCTTGCAACCACTACTTCTGCCATCCTATTTTGAGAATGGCTCCAAAGTTCTTTCATCTTTTGGTATTTCTGATGCAAGTGAAAATTAGAACCTAAATTCTGAAGTGGTCACTCCTTTTTTAAACGGAATTTTAACAAAAAGTGGTTTAGGGCTAATATGGTATTAGATCTCAGAGTATCTTTTGGCAAAAAATTACTGAAATTATACTCTCTGTTGTATAGATGTTCTGAGAAAGTAGTGAGAGCGAGTTCTTCCTAGCCTTTTAACTTAAGAATTGCTAAATTCTTCTGGCTGTGAAGAAAAATTTCTATAAATATAGAGGACTATACTTCCTTAGCTCTATTGCATTTATATAAAAATTTTAATTCATAATCGTTGCTAGGGATGAATAAAGAGAACTGAAAAATAAACAGCTGAATGTGTTCTTAAATATCAAAGGATCAAGTCACATGTTTGAGAGTATGCGTACCAACTACAAGTAAGCAAGCCATAAGGGAATAAGGACTGGGTAGAGGGCAACCTTGTGCCAGGCCTGCCAAGCTGGTAGATGTTCTCAGCAACTTGGCTTCAGTTGAAAGAGGTCCAGAACAGTTCCACCTCATTGCCAAGTGTCTGGAGGCTTAAGTGTGTCACTATGTGCCAACGTGCTGAACTAAAGGATCCAATCCAGGATGAATGATCAATCTGATATCCCATAAGTTAATTTTGGCCATGAATGGCCATCAACTTCCAGACAACTCCAACTGATTAGGTACTAAAGCATTTGGGGAAGCATTGTTGAAAGAACACAAATGATTCTATAACACATGAGACAAAGAGTGGGTATTTTGGGACTGAAGAGAAGACACGAATTTGCGACATGAATTTGTGGAGACAGAAAAAAGATAGGAATATGGACAAACAACTGGCTAATGTTTCCACAGATTACCTGTAGCTTCAATCAGAAAAGATTATTGACAACAAAAATTCATTCAAGAAATCAGATGTAATTTCAGAGATTCTCTAAATGACATATGTTGTTTAAATAAATTTAATTCCATTTACTTACATCCTCTGATTCAAAGACATGGCATATCATTTTGTACTGCTTTTTTCCTTCCTGGGCACCAGGTGTTGTTTCAATACAGTCTTGAGAAGCTGATCTTGGCATGCGACGTCGCGCCATTAAAACCACAATGTTACCAATGTCGGCAATATATGAGATTGTGCGCAGCGCATGATCCATCATTGTTTCCTACATAAAGCAAAGAGAAATAAAGTCATTCTTCATGCCTGCTGTTATTCTATAAATGCTGCATCTTCCCTCTCCTTGATGGCTATTGCTTGAGAACGACAAAAGCTACAGACGTGCTTTCTATGGGCCCGGCTCTGACACCCCTTACACAGTAAATGGGCCCAAACTCCAACTGAAGGTATGGTGGCTGTTCAAGAAATTGGCTTCAATGGAAGTGTTGCCTGAGCAAATACAACATGGTTGTGTTGTAAAGCAATAATGAAGATCTATACTAATGTTTTATAAACATTTTGTATTAGTTTTGCTGAATGTAGCAGATGCATTTCACAATGACAGAACATTTTAGGGAAGTCATATGTATATAAGAAAATGTTATTGTTTCCCAATTTTTTTGAATCGTGTCCTATAATAGCAATAATATCTAAGGTAACATTTTCTCATATACATCAAAGCAATCCTTACTTTTCTTTGTAAAGAGCTATGAAGGCAGTATTTCACCTTCTCTGTAGGCAGAATTTTTAATACTTTTTTCTGGCTACCTATATATCAGATCAGTTTGGAGGGAACTCGTCTAGTGTCTGGGCTTACAGTCAAAATCTTATTCCAGTCAATGTTATCAGGCTGCCAATTCGATTGTGCTGGGAGAACTCAACTCAGAAGAGCTGTTGCCTGTGAGAATGATTTTAAGTGGAAACCTGTCCAAGCTTCATCCTAATGAACGCTTCTAATGTAAGAACACCATGAAGAGTACTAAATATGAAGTCTTGAAACTTCCTGCCTCTGTCTCAAATCCCTGAGCTCTGCATCCTTTTAATTACTTCAGCCTTTAAAACTCTTATTTTACTTTCTGCTATTAGCAGGGGAAATCCCAGCCTACTACTTCTAAATGCATTTTTCACAGGAATATATCATTATTCAGTGGCTTTAATTAAGTATTGAGTTGCCTGGGACAAATGAAAACTGAGTGCATATTTGTAGTCAGAGAAGGATATGTTGCCACTAAACTTGTTATATTTCAGGTATTACTATTTTATCTTTTGTTTCCATCTCCAGTTCATGCTTCTATCAACTGTTTCTTATATAAAAGAGCAATGAGTTCCCAGAAGGAAGAACCTTCAGGGACATTTTATAACAGTTTCTGTGCACCACTAAGTATGAACTTGTAGTAAGTTTTATTATATCTGAACTCAGCGTTAAGATGAATAAATTAATGTGGCTCAACAGCTAGCAGTCTCGTTTTCATTAAAATGTTTCTGTATGTAAAATAACGTTATTTTAATCAAACAATGTACGTGACATTGCTGCAGTGATAATTTCAAAGCCTAATATATTTTGATATATTTAGGACTGTAAAGACAAACAGAATTATATACTTGTTTACACTAATGTTTTAGACAATTATTTGTACCTTCATACAGGTTTTATTCAGGATACTGTATAAGCAACCTGATTTCTCTTTTAGTTGTTTTTTTTTTTTAATAAAAGTAAATAAAAAGCCACAACTTCTCTAAGTTCCCAGAAAGGTGTGTTGCTATGGAAGATGTTCCATAATGGTAAAAACCTTTTAGGTTTAGAATGAGAGTTTTAGGAATGCTCATGCAATCAAGTAATCTGATTGACTGTACTTCCTTTTAAGTACCTTGAAAAAATCACTGCTACTGAAGTCTGTGTATAATTATGGAGGAATAGAAATGCCTAGGAAAAAAAGGCAATATAAATTATGTTAGTAACACTTATCTAGCAGATATTTTGACAATTTAGACAAAATATTAGAAAAAGCCTCCTAGCTATAAGGACCCATAGAAGCCATAAAACTATATTTTAAGGCAGTGATAATTTACATTTTTTCCTGAGGAGACATTCAAGAACTGTATGTTGCTCTTCACTATGTGACTGTGCTGTCCCTCCTCACCCCCCTACTGCCCACATATCACCATCTGAGTTGAGGTGCTTGTCCTCTGTACTTGGAGCAGTCAGCCTTTGCTCCTTCTCAAACAAAGCCAGACTCTACTTTGCCGTCATGTGAGTGAAACGCCTGTGTCCCGTTACAATGGTCACACGATGTGTGCACTTCTTGTGTGACAAAGAGGAGACTGCAGGAGGCTCATGAGAGGTAATTTCAATATCAGGCTGACAGGGTAATTAATTCAGCTCCCAGACATGGCTGGTGTGCTGTACTGAATCCAATCTGTTGCCATTGGGTGAACATCCTTGGTTTAAGGCAAAAAAGAGTCCAAATCATATTTTTATGGGACATTTCAAACCTGAGCTTTATAGGCTTCTTAAACAGGATGCTGCTTACTTTAAAACCTTATGCTAAGTACTTATTTTAATTAAAATAAAGCCTTCTATTGAAACAAAGACGAAGAAAGTGCCTCCAAATCATGCTTTGTTAGCTTTGTTTTCTATCGTTTCTTTACATATTTTGCTATTGTAGAGATGAACTGTTCTCTTCTTTAAGAAACAGAAAGGGCCCATCTGAAAATTCCTTCTTGCTGGGGTCAGTAGTCATTTTGGAGGGTTTTCTAGACTTTTATTTATTGCTCAAACTGGAAACAACCAGAAGCATAATAGTTTTATTGATCAAACTAACTGAGTATGTCCCCTTCACACACAAACCCACCCCCCCGCCACCCAAACAAGTAAAAACATCCACCAAATTTTGCCTGAATTGGAATAAAAAAATACTTATTATTGAATCAATTTATTTTGCTTTACTTTGTGATCTCTATTAGTTTTAAGTCAGTAAATTGCTTTCTGGTGTCTAACATATCTTTGGTTCTTGGCCAAGACTGAGGTTGTTTCTGCTGCTTTTGGTATCTGCTTGGATATATATGTGGATATTTCCAATGTGAAGAAAGAAAAATTGATTACAGGTTTGTTGGGTTGGGTTTTTTTTTTAGCTAAGAAGGCCTTTTGGTTTTGTTTTTTCTGTTTTTTTTTTTTTAAATTATTTGCTAGTGGCTCGTGAGAATATCCCACTGAGCAGCATGAGGTCAGTTTTCATCTAACTCAATCAGATGACTGAGATACCCTCCTTGCTGTGTCTGTAGTGGCAGGGTTTCCTTGATATCTGATCTTCAAAAAAAACCTATAATGTGCTGTGAGATAATACATGATTTTCATCATTTGTATAAGCAGCAGCATCCTTTATATAAACAGCTATTAGTTTACCATTAGTTAAACAAATCTCTAAGGCCTAAGAGAGAAAGATTGTTCCTCAAGTCGACGAAAGTAATTGTTTTAAGAATTTCAGTACAATTTAGCTTGATAGAGAGGGGGGGGGGAAAACCCATTGTTTTTTAGAACCACCTGTCTTATCAAAGAGAATCACTACCCATAAAATTATTGTAATGATTCTTCTCAGGCTTGAAATATAATGTTCTATGCTTATCCCTAAACTATGAAAAGTGATGATGGTTAAGATATGGTTTGGGGGGTGTCTCTAAGGGTTGCAGGGGCTCAGTAGGATTTATAGCACTTCTCTCAGTATGGAAAAATGTTTTATAATGGACATCGCTCAGCAGGATCTAGGGAGCTCTGCAGAGATAATTGCTTTTCTGCAGAGATAATTGCTTTTCAGCAGTCTGTACTAAGTATTCTGTAAGGGTGTAATCATACATGCAGTGTGCACAAGAGTGAATGGAATGGGAAAATGAATGCATTTTATCTCACCTGCCAAGAAGGTCTTTCTGTCCTTATTCTCACGCAGAAGTTACTCAAAGGTTTTTTTTGTAATTTCCCCTTGTAGGGGTGAACGCAGTCATTCCCCCACTCCCTCCCACCTTTGTCCTGTCTAATGCAACTACAATTAGGAATAAGGCAAATAATATATAGTGACTGTAAACATTTCTTTACTTTTGACTTAACTTTTTCCTCTCTCATTCTATATTCCATTCCACTCTCTTTTCCATTACCATTATCTCATTTTCACCTTCTCTCCTCCTTTGTTACTTTCCCGTGAATCCTTCCATCTCTGCCCATCTGCTTCTCTATTCTTGCCCTCATCCCTTTTCTAGGCCCATCCATTCCATCCTTGTTATCCTTATATGTGTCCTTAGAAATTCAGTCTCTCCCTTAGCCTTTTTTAAAAGCCCTGTTCGATCTTCTCCTGTCCAGATTCCCCTTTCTCAGAATCTCCCTTCCTTTCTAAGGAACTCTTTTAGAATCCCATTTGTTGTCCCTCTTGAAATGCAAAGAACACCCGAAGGAGGAAAACGTAAGCATCTTCCAAGCTTTCAAGCGATATAGTCCTGTGGGAGTGTGAATTAGAAGCCTAACGAGTCAAAAGATTTTATGGAACCAACCATCTACCAGAGGCTCTGCATATACACATTTGTGACCTCTATATCTGTCTTTTTCTCTGATAGTTTTCCCAGTTGCTTCACCCCCAGCTTCTCTTCACTGAATGAGCAAGAAGATGGGAGAGGCTGCTGTGATATTTCTGCTGTTTTCGTGCAGTGACTGCAAACCTGTAAAGCTGCAGCAGTCGGGGAAGAATTGCTCTCATATGAGGCAGGCATGTGGCCAAACCTAAGGTTGCTTCTACCACATACACTAAAGAGGTGGGCAACCTGGGCTGAATGTATTCAGTAACTAAATGCATAAGCAACTAAAAAGTGGCAGGGGTGCCATTTCCTAGTGTTGCTGAGGGCAACAGAATCACCAGAGCTGGCTCTGTTCCAACGTGGCAATACACCTTACTGGTGCTACTGAGCATTTTGAGCCCTGCTGCATGTCATTTTTTAACAGAGAATTTTACACTTTAAATCAGCTGCTACCTCATGTGAGCTATACAGATGGATTAAAACACGAATGGCACACTGCAGAAATAGGTTTTATATAATTGATAAAGCCATGAAAGAACAGATTGTCTCTGCCAGCTGCCACACCAGCTGCAATAGACCTATGGTAATTACACCAGTCAGGAAACTTCACTAGCACTGAAAAGTATTACCAAGCCAAAAAATGCAAACGCATGCCGACAGCAATGCTAAAAAGTCATGGGGATAAGTCTCTTACAGCTCTCTGAAAGACCCACTGTAAAAAAAAAAAAGAAAGCAAAAAACCCAGGGCAAACACCAGAGAGCTTGTAATTATAATAATTTCCAATATTGCTATTTTCATCTAGCTGAACAGCTCGTACTAGACACCATTCCTCATGGTGCATTGCATTTTATATCACTAGACATCTCAGGGGAATCAGGAGAATAAGATAACAGTTACTTTGACAAAGTGTTTATGGTCTGCCTCAAAGGACTTTCCTTTTTTATTTTTAAAAGGGTTGGTGTTCAGCTGAAATGCTGAATATTTAAAGAAGGGAAAGATTGACTTCCACTAAGACTAATCCTTACTCAACAAAGAGAACTTATCTTTATACTGCCATACATTCCAACTATAAAATGTAGCTGTTCATCTATCAATAATTGTCTGTAGTCATCTTTACACTGATAATTTCTAGCATTTTATTTTCTGCTAATGCAAAAAGTCATAAGCTTTGGTAATATACTCTCTGGATGATGCATGTTTACCATGAGGTCAAAAAAAGGCTGAGCTATAATAAATAGTGGTATTGGTTATCATGGATGAAATGCAGTATCAGGACGATTTATGGATGGCAGATTGTAAATACTGCTGCCCATGTTAGATGGGATATTCTACTGCTCATCTGGCTCCATCTCTTGGGAGTTCTAGTGGCCTGTTAAGGACACCTGCATATGTTAAAAGAAAAATAATCCATTTCCTGGAGATACTATCATTACCCTCATATTAAAAGATGGTCACGCTCTCTTATATTTCAGGAAGAAGTAGGTGCCTCATGGTTTGCACTGTTAGAAAAACAAATTACGTACTAATTGAAAACAAACCAAAATCCTAAATGTAGAGTGCTACATTTGTCTTTATTGAAGTATCTCCTATAGTTTCAGCTCAGTTCTTCAGTTAGCCATGATATTTCTGTGCTCTGATGTTATATACCAGGATACAAGTTCAATAACCATTTTCTCTTTCCATCTTCCAAGTTGTTTATGAAAATTATTGAACAGTACTACCTGAAAGAAACATGCTTGGGAGTCTCCCTCTGCTCTTTATCTCTTTATGTTGCCATCTGTATGGCAATATATCAGAAAAAAGTGCACTCTCAGAAATTTTTTTAGCCTGCTTGTATCCCTTGTATCTAGATCATATAATCTAGAAAATATATACGTGATAAAAGTCTTATTTAAGTCAATAGGTGATGTGTGCTGATTCTGTGCCATAGACAAATATATTCCCTGTCACAAAAGAAAACGATTGATTTGACATGATTTACTTTTGACAAATCTGTGCTGACTCTTACTCGTCTCTACTCACAAATTGCCTACAAAGGGTTTGTTTGTTTTGATATCTTTCTGACAGTTGAACTTAACTGTAATCCTTGGTCTGTTCTGCTACTAAAAAAAAAAGACTAAAAGACTAAATATTACCTTCATAAGTTCTGGAAGAACATAACTGAAAGGATAGGATAAGGTCGCTCCAACCATTTTTCCAAATACTACAAGATGAATTTTATAGTTTGGCTCTATCTAGCTTAACTAAGCACTTTCTAAAAGGTTTGTTCTTTAATGTAACTTGAGGTCTTACCATTTTTCAGCTGCTGTTCGCTGCATACAGTGGAGTTTTTTAGTGAAAACTAAAGCAAAAATTGTCATTAAAATTTCCCTTTTCAAAGCCTCTTCTAAGAATAAAAATTTAAAGGCTTTCTGTAAGTATAATCAAAGGCTAAAAGATCTTGTGAGATTATTATACTAAATATTGGGATCCGTGTATAAATTATATGTATTTCATTGTAGATTCCTTAAAAAAATCCTGCGTATGAAGATCGCCTCTTATTGAATATATTTATATATGTATTCCTAGAAGATGAGGCTGATTATTGCTGTGGTCTCCAGATGCTTCTTTAATATGAATAATCAATAATTTGCCTTAGGCAAAGACGATGGTAGCTCAGATGTGGTTTATGGAAAAATAGGAGGTTAAATATTAAAAATGGCAAGATACGAATAGCTTAGTCAAAGCAGCAAATATTAGACTGTAAATCTGGTTACTGAAACTGTTTCTGAGAAACAGGGTACGTGCATTCTGAAAGACTTCTGAATCTTTTCCTGAATTAAATTATAGATCTTGGTAACATGCAGACATTTTCCAATACATCAAATAAGCAAAACTGGTGTCAGTATTACTATGTTGGCAAATAGCAAGTGTTACAACAATAGTAAATCTAACACTGCTCTTTCTGAATATTCTCACAACAGTTAATTTATCCAAATTTAGTAAAGTTTCCCACTAATAGTATAAGAGCTCAGTCTAACTCAACATTATTCTTGAAGAGTTTTAATCATAACTTACCTGTGTGTCTGCATTTAAAACTTTGATTCTCTGTGTGGAGATGAACAGATCCACTTCAGTCAAGGCCTGGGAATCTCCCTCTGAAGTCTAAAAGACAGATGCTCTGTTACAAGGGGAATTTTAATTTCCTCTTTAGAATGACAAATTCACTGATCACTTCAAGCATAATGTGATGTGAGGCAATCGCACTGTTAAACCACTACAAAGACAGCTATTCAAAGGTGTTTCTAAATACATGCAAAGAATGCTTTTATTGCATAGAAAGAGTGAAGCATACTCTGATTTAGTGGGTAAGTGAATTTTCGGAGCTCGTGGGACTGACAGCTTAAGTACTAAAATTCTCTATTTATAGCCAGAACAGGAGAAAGAGTATGGCTTTTTGTTCTCCGCTGTCTCATGGATGCACTTCAGTACTTGAGGCACCGGAATTGAGAAAGTAGGAGAATTGAGAAAGTGACTTGCTCCCCATCAGCTGCTTAGCTATTGACATCTTCATCAGCAAAAAAAGTGCAAGCTGGTGGTCAGTACTGTGGTGGGTTTTAGGGTTTTTTTGTAGAAAACAAAGAACTGAGCACTGAACTCGTATTTCTCTCATACCACAGAAAGTCATCAGCTGACTTTTAGACCTCAACTTCTGAGCGCTGCTCACTAGGGAAACAGTTCCATATCCCATTACAAAACATGGTCACAGAGCAAGTGGGATTACAGCGTAATGCCACATTGTTTCCTAAGTGTGAGTCCTGGCTCTGCCCAGGTGGTGAGAAAACAGGAGAGAAAGTGGCAAAGCAGCTGCTACCTCTCAATGAAGCATCATCCAAGAGCTTACCTAATACTCTGAGTTCCAGCAGGAACCTAGTTATTCCTCCAGGCTACGTGTCCACAGTGCGCTATTGCAACTGGTATTTAGCAGCACCCATGTTAGCAGCCTCAGAATAAAATAGCCACAGACTGTAGCACCCTGTGCTAAAGGCAGGCATCAGTCTCCAGGTCAGAGGCTGGTTCTTTGATGAAACAGTGCAAGGAAGAATCATGGTTTTGCCGCTCTTTTCTGTAGTTATGAAGACTTAGCTATGCCTATATTTAATTCAGATTAAGTTATTTGAATTAAGTCTCATCCAGCAAAATACAAAGCAAGCATATACTTTGGCAGAGATTACTTGCATTGCTTCATCCAAGACCATCAAAAAAAGCAAAATCAATTTTAGTGATATTTTTGTCAACTGTATTTAGTTAACTGAAGTATAGTTTTTAACTGAGTGAAATGTCTCCTGTATGAATTGTTCCAGCTACTACCTGGTAAATTTATTTTGTTTTTAAATATTGACAGTAATTTAATAAATATACAGTAAGTCACAAGCACAGGAAATACCTTTACTGCTTTGGTTAGTAAAATAAAAGTAAGCATTAATTAAAAAAAATCTCCCGGATAACATTGGCTGTATATCTGGACTGAACAAATCACAGGTAGTCAACAGAAGAAGAGCAGCAGACTGGCACTCCAGCAAATGAACAATGAAGAAAATGAGTTCATTTTATTCCATCCAGTGTTCTACTACTTAACAAAGAAAAAAACAAAATGACAACTTTATGAGGACCCATAATGAAAGACACAACACTCCATGGAGAACAAGTGCAACAAAAATGTAAGTAAACATTAGCATTCAAGAAAAACAGTTTACACACCGCTTTTTTCTTGATTTTAGCCGCCTTTTGCATCCTCTGAGGAGTAGCATAAAAAAAGAATGCAGACAGATGTACACACAAAGAAAGAGAAAAGACAGTGTGGGAAGTCAGGGAAACCTTTTGACTATGAATCCAGACTGTTAAAAATTAAAAATTTGGGGGCAGTGGGAGAAGGATGTGCAAGAGAGAAAGATTTGTTTATATCTTATGCAGTTCTCAAGCATAATTGGATTTAATGGCATTATGCATGTTGTCAATCGATTACGAAAAAATTGGTACCAGGGAGTGTTGTCTGTTAACAGCTGCTCGTAACATTTATCTTGCTAAATATGCAGCAGTCTAAAATGAAAGTACATACACTATTTTAAGCTCAAGATTTTCTACCCATATTAATCATATGTCTACATATAATTGTTGAACAAAACGTAACTCAAGCTCTTTCTATGGCTAGCTAAAGTAGTCAAGTATGCCTGACAGATTCGGATTGGTATTAATATATGAAACAGTTTTTAGGGAGTTAACTGCAATAACAGTTACTTGTGCTTAAGACATCACAATATGCTAAAAAGAAATTCAAAGGTTTGGAAAGTTTAAAGAACCGGACCTTTCTTGCCTTCCATTTGTTTCTAAATGCCAAATCCATCATCCATCATGACAGTCTTGCTAAGTAAATGATTTTCCCAAACTGGTTTCCTTCAAGAACAGGCAATTTTTACCAATTAAATATTTTATTGACTAAGCACATAATTCTTATATTAGCATTTAAATCTACCTTTTTCTAACCATGTGTTTATTTACATGAGGTGTTTACAGCAGATTCACAAAAAATTGTAAAAGAAGAATCTCCTACTTGGATTATTAACCAAAAAAAGCATTTTTATACACAGCTGTATGAAGCAGTCTATGCTACATTATTTACACAGAAATTGTTCCCTGTAAATAGCACCAAATCCAAACACAATAGTGATGAATCTTCTTGTCCTAAAAAAGTAATAATTCAATATATTGAGAGTAATCTTCACAATTTGTAGTAAGTTAAATTTATTAATGACATAAGAGGAAAACCATAGTCAAACAAATATCCTGTGCTTTGGCATTGGAATATTTCCTAATTGCAATCTGCAATTTGTCTTTAATACTTGAATTCTTCAGACAGCTTCCAAACAATTTTGAATAGACTCAGAAATAATTTATATTTTGTTCCTCAGAGATGCTGTATGTATCTTCATAATAAGCACTGGAAACTAATGGTATTTACAGTACTAGATCTATACTCACATAAGTGCACTTCAGAATAGGTTTGAAGCTGCAGATCCTGTACTGTTTAGAGATCAACTGTCAAAGGATCAGAGAGTATTCTACAAACCATAAAAATCCCCTACCTTAACACGGCTCACTGCCTCTTGGGCCTGCATCATTCTTATGTTTTTGGAAGGGTTGCGCTCAGAGAGCAGCTGTGTAGAGCCCAGGTAATTGGCTGCAAAGATGATTCCATCAATGAGGTCTTCAGGTTCACAAGGTCCTGGAACTGACATGAGACATTTACAGTTACTGCCTTTCAAAAGAGGGTAGAGAGATGAGAAATTGAAAAAAGGTTATTGAGGCTTGAACAACCTTTTTAATACCTTTTCTAATATGAAGCAGGTGAAGAAATCCAGTGCAAAATAAATTTCCTTATAATTATTAAAAAAAAAAAACATATTAACCAAACATGCAGTATTTAAAACATTGCATAGTGGTTTGATTGTAGAATCGTAGAAGAAAATAATTGGAAAATTTTTCCTGTGCTGCACTGATAAACACATTGGAATTATTTGCAAGTTTCAGAAATGCCGATACGTCACTTTATCATAACTTTCTTCCTGTTTATATGTATGACTGTTACAGCGCATGAGCTAAACTTCTGCTTGAATACAGATTTGAGTTTCCATATTTTTTGAGATGTTTGTAGAAGTACACAGCCCCCAAACATCTCTGGCAAAAATACTGATGAACAATGGGCACAAAGGTGTACTTCCCTTCAGCGAAAGTCCACCATGAAACTTTAACAGTTAAGAAAGTTTAGGAAACAAGAAAAGTAGGCATCTTGATGCTGTTTAGTCATGTGTAAGGCCTGAATTCAGAGACTGATAGAAAATACAGTTCCCAGGCAGCTACAGATTGTATAAACTGAGAGCTGGAGAAACATGCTTCTTGTATAGGAGTTCAATAAAATGTTCACAGTCTAATCAATGGCATCTGCACAACAGGTCATACAGACTTTTCCTCTGAAAGCAGGGAAGTCACAGAAGGCTGTTATGGAAAAGGAGAACATGGAAAGAGTATGAAAAATTTCATGTCAAAAAAGAGAGGAAAATAGTGGAACTTAAAAACATCTTGATTTTTTTTTTTTTTTTAAATTTTAGCCTTCATTTAACAAAATGCCTTTGCATGCACTTAGTATTAATTACATAGTGACTTTGGTGAGATTCTAACATTAACTTGTCTAACATTTGGCAAGTTGTTTCTTTCCAAGGATGAAAAAGAAGGGGCAGGGAGAAGAGAATAAAGGATAGTATTTATATCATACTGGGCCTATGCTCATCATCCTCTTTATTTAGCTGTTAAGCTTTACATCTAGCTTGATTAGATCAACAGGAAAGAACAGTCATTCCAGAGTTCGGCTGAAATCTCTTAACAGTGAATATTTTCTGTTCCTCAACAGTTTTATAAAAGAAATTTGCTTTGAGCTGTATCAACTTGCCAAGCTGCTAACACATTTTTTTGAAGTACATCAGTCTCGTGTGAGGAGAAAAATGACACTGAAGGGAGATGCTAATTTAAAAAAAAAAAAAAAAAAGCTTTCTTGTACAGTGGATTATTTCAATTTATTTATAATCAATTGAATGTGGAAGATTAATATATGGAGAAGGAAAAATATACAGCATGCTATGCTGGTGAAATTTACTGAAATAGTGGTTTGCACATATATAATTTTAGTGAGCATTCCTATCCCTCGTTTTCCTGTTCTAATTTAGAAAAAGTCTTCCAACAGAAAATAAACTTGATTAAAAGAAGTGACTTCCTTCTTCAAGCAATGTTGCTGACACCTATACTTCCATGCCACCTCACATTCGCCTGCTGGAAATGTCAACCTCCAGCAAAAAAACCCGTCTTTGTAATTCAGTAATCAAAGTATATAAACACAAATGTATATTTGTACCAGTCCTGCACTCTTCAGAGACCTGATATTAACTAACAATGCTCACACAAAATGGAGCTATTTGTTTCGCTACAAAACACCATAGTTTCAACCTTCGAAAGGACAATTATATACCTCAGGAGGACACATTTTGGTTTAGATCACATCCGTACAAATCCAGTAATGATTTGGATCTTCATTATAACTCAGAATAGAATTCTGTGGAATTTAAAATTCTCAGAGTATTGGGAAAGAATAAAAAAATATCATGACAATCTCCACTGAAAGTGTGAAAATCCTCCATTAAATCCTTGGGAAGCTACTAATTTAAAAAGTCACTGAAACTTTTCATGAAGGCCAAGTCTTTCAGTACCTCAAAAAATGATCCTTGTTCCTGCAGCACTAATTCACTGAATGAAATAAAAGAAAATTAAAATTCCACAAGAACTCCATTTACTATGTCTCCGTTCCTCTTTTCTTACATCTTTGCACCATTACATTTTTCAGCAGATGGATAACATATTTTATATGGTACCTCTTCTGATGATGTTATTCATATGTCTTTTCAGGCCTAAAACTTAGTCTCGTACATCTGTACTTCTTTCAGCATGCAACAAAATATTAATGTTGCATCATATTGACATCTCATTTCAAGGGTAGCAAAGAGGGAAATTAATTAAAGATGTGAATTTAATGTTAAGTTAGCAAAATTTCATTAAAAACCTGCATCAACACACTCAGTCAAAATGAAAAAGTGGCTTTAATTTTGTTTTCCTTCATTCACTTCAGGCTAAGTAAATCAGGCTAAATTGAATCAAGGTTGCTTAAACTCTAAAATACACTTACCCGCATAATGTTTAAATCAGTTTAACTAACCTGCTTTAGTAGTTAATTTAGATTAATTTTCTTGAAATATTTTGTGTGTTTGAAGACAGGTAAAATTGCAATTCTTGGTACAAATCCTAATATAGTCATTACTACATCAAGAAAAGACCAAAATTCTAGGAGTCTGCAGGATTTGTCAACAAAAAAAGTTGTGCTGGTTATTTAAAACTTATCAGGCCCTTAATTTACTTCCTTTCTATCCCAAAAGCTCTGTCTGAACTCAGGAAAGCTTGTTTTCTCTTCAATTATTTTCAAGAATGTAGAATTTGTCACGCTTCTGGTTATATCTGTGCTTTGTACATCTTTGAGCAAGACATTTTTGTCTTGATTTCCAAGTCAGTGATAGGCTACGTCAAAGGCACTTTCCTGTTTCCTAAGGACATCTTTAGAGATCTCTTTTTACGTATACACTGCTACCATCTCCAAGCATGAAACAGTAATCCCCACCATATCTTAGGGGTCTGTGAAATTAATGAGTGTTACAAAAGAAACAACAAATTCTTCTCATGTCTTGGCTGTTTGGTGACAGCAATGGTGTTTTTGACTAATTTGTCTGAAAAACTTATTGAACAAAGAAATAACCTAGAGTTTTAAGGAATTTTATTATCCTAAGTTTATTTATTTGGATTCTTTAAAGATTGGGGTTTTTTTTGGTTGGATATGGTTTCATCATCTCTTCATAGCATTAGAAAGTGATTTTTTGCAGAATCATTATACTAGCAACAAATTCTGCAACATCATGTATAAAACAACAGCATGTATAAAATGCTCATACCACTAGCTAATACAGACCCCCCTCCTCCCCTCCTTCCCCCCCCCCCCCCCCCAAATACCCACATATTGGGCAGAAAACATTTCCAACATAGATTTCCCATCATGAAGGCAATGTAAGCAATTGGCAGGTAAAATAAGACATCTGTTGGAAGGATGGAATGGTATGGAAAATTGGCAGGGTCAAATTGGGTTACCTGAGTGTTTTCTTCCCTTATCTCTGACTGCTTTAAATAATATAAAAATGCAGACTTGGCTGAGGTCCCAGCTCATCAGAGCACTTAAGCATGCCCTTGACTGTAAGCATGTGTCAGGCTTACTGATGAAGAAGGGAAGAATAAAAAAGTAGATTTGAAACTTGAAGATTAGTTCCGTGTGAACAAAGATTGGCATTTTATGTTGAGTATTGGTGCTTAAACGTTAGATAACTGTTTCTGAAAAATCTAACTGCAAATTCCTGTACTATCTTATCAATGCAACAGAGATTACTTGGTTTTCTACCAATCTATTAATGCAACAAGTATAAACATGTTTCTAGACTAAGTAGACTAAGTCTAAACATTTTTAAATTAACTTATTGTTTGTATTCATAAAATAAGAAAAAGAATACTCATTCAATAATTCAGCGTAACTGATTTTAATAATCTGTTAGGAGCATATTTTTATATTTATTGAAAATCATGTGTAAACCAAGGATTCAGACAGTGTTTAGAGACTGCGCTCAGAGCACAGAAGCACTTTCAACTTCCTGCTGAGAACCATCATACTCCCGGGAGTCGCTGAGACCTTAGGGTGCATGGCACTGCAGCAGATTTTGCATAAGGAGTAAATGGACACAGGGCATACGTCACCTTGCAGAACGCCTATCTACAAGTTTCCTATTTTGACTCATTTCTTTACTTCATCGTGGTTGTGACCGTGCAAGGGAATGAGATCTATGGTGAAAGGACAAATATGGAGAGCAAAAAAGCCAGAACGCCTGAACATGGAACTAATTATTACTACAAGCATGTAGTGGTACTACTACTGAAACAATTATACTAGCAAAAGGACATGTTTCCAATATTTGTTGTGCCTGTTATCTGATTTGTTTTTATGTCCACATGGCACATGAAAAATATTATGTATTCATAGAGATATAGATATAGCTACTGTAGTTAAGGAGTCGTGCTGAAAGTTAAGTGCCTGAACAGTTGAATATTAATATAACCAGGATATGGTTGTGGTATTGCCGTCAAAGCTCAGGGAAGAACAGGGAGTGTTAGCTGACAGAATCTTTCCTTATGTGCAGTAGGGTCCTGTTCCTTTTGGGACTCTACATACAAATTAATAATAAAAACTGTTTTTCTTTGAATTCAGAGAGCAGTCATGTTAGCTATCATAAGCTCCTAGTGAGCTACATATTTATTTGAATTAGACAATGCCATATAATACCTGCAATAGAAAAAGCCTAATAGGTAGCTTATCCTCACATTCTGTGCGACTATAGAAAAAATTCAGAGAAAGCAAAATGATTGAACTAAAAAAAAAAGTATTCTGTTATCTAAAAGAGTATACTGACTCCTTTCCAACCGAGAAGTAAGCTGATTGGTAAGAAAAGAAAAAGACATAACCTTTTTATCCCAATAAAATTAAAATGTGCAGTTGTATCTGCACGCGCTGTGAGGGGTGAATTTTCTAGTCTGTTTTAAAGCTCTGCTTGTGCTGGCCTCCCTTTATAGTTGTCCACTATACAATCAATAGATGCTTATTACAAAGTAGCAGCTTGCTTTCTTGTCTCCGCCACCTTTGGGGAATGCATTTAATTTACCTCTATTTAGGACCTGTTAGCCATACATGCCAAGTGGTATCTGTAATTTCCTTCAGATGTCAATCTGTGTAAAAGGGGCAATCTTTGAACTTTCCATTTGCTCTGCCTCTTCAAGGAAATGACTAAAAACCGAAGTTGCTAGTCAAGCTGATGAGATGAGGGAATAGAAGAAAAATGTGTTGAACATTCTAGTAGTATTCTAAATTGCCGTAAGTTTTCCCCGAGTTGAGAATAGCATTAGAAATCAAGTTTTTAACATTCATTTATGGTTTCCATTGTGAGGAAAAGTGTGTTCATGGTAGATCTAAGGGGTCAGATCCTTAGAAGTTTCCTACTGTCTTTTCTCACTTTACAGTGTAGACGTTTCCTTTGCAGGAAAAGCTGTATGCATTTTTCCCATACAAAGTTCTTCAGCTGTCTGTGAATCAGAGAATGATAATGTTTTCCACTAGGCTTTTCAGTATAATCCCATTTTATCTCTGTCCACCTTCTTGTCCACAATAAATTGACTTATTTTTCTCCAAACAGAAAATATGTAATAGCAGTGCAAAGGAGATTGAAGAAACACATGAAACATAGTTCTCCTAAACAGAGGATTGGATTGTCATATCAGGAGAACCTTTCTGTTTGTGCCAACAATTGAGATTCCCAGAGTGCAATAACGGGCATCACATCAAAGTGATAGAGGGGCTGCTCTGAACAGTGAAATGACTCCTTCCTCTGCACAAAGTCATGAAGAACAGGGTGCTCTTACACCTTCATAAATCTCCACCCTGGTGGGGCCCACTGTTACCACCTTTTTTACCCCCTTCCAGATTTGTAGCTGTCTCCATCTTCACCTTAGTCCTTCTGAGAGCTCTATCTCCTCCTCCTTTTTATCACCACCAAGCTCCGATTGCCACAGAGGGGGATGAAAATATTAAATACTTCAATACTTAAACTTTTCAGCTGTATTCTCTTGGGTTTGAGTGGTTTTTAGAACCGTGATCTTTAAAATACATTAAAGCATGTGCTTCCGTTTTATCCTACTTTAACTATGGATGATGTAAAACTTACCATCAACAAAACTTGGAAATGAAGAAACTTTCTTTGTCTGTTGAGAAATAAAAATGGTATAGCTGTAACAAAATCATTTTCATAAACTGAAGTGAATTCATATTATATTTAAACAGCTGACCATTGTTTATGAAAAATCAAATTTCTCTGTATAACTTCTGCATAGCCACTATTTAGCACAGTGAAACACATTACATCACAGTAATTAACCCAACCTAACTGGTTGGTGCTGTTTACCTGGAATCTCAAAGCAGATTAAGCAGATCCCACCACACAAAAAAATAAAGGAGGGTGGGGGGAAGAACATGAAAATGAGCTAGGAAGTCAGCTGTCAAATGAGCAATACAAACCAGCAATTCCCAGTCCAGTAGTTTGTCTACTAGATCACATTGCCTATTAATGATATCCCAAATTCCCAATTAAGAACATTTAACAATATTATACAAAGCAAGATTCCGGGTCAGTGAATAAAAAGAACTGTCCCTGATTGCACAGTACGTAGCATTATACTTAATCTCAGCAGGGGCCACAACAGTGCTCTTTTTATGCTGCTGTCTCTATTCTCAATAAACTGATATAGTCCTTCCATTTGCTTGTCTTTTGCCAGCCTCCTCAAGCATTCCTGTCTCCAGGAAAGAGGCTCATTTCTCCATTATGGGAAAAGGCTTGAGAAACATGCCTCTTCATTAATGTAACACGCTAGAGGCTAAATATGTTGTATGTTTCTGAGAAAACAGACTTCTGCTTTTAAGTGTGAATTTCATTTCATTGTGTCTAGCCTCAAGCATAACCTCATTCTGCATTCTTAGATGTCTTCTTTGTGCCAGTCTTCAGTGACAAGAGCAGGTCTGCCTATCACTGCATCTTTTTCACAGCTGACTGAGCCAGGACACATCTTACCACAGAGGCCACTCAAAAAGATGTGAATCATTTGAGCCCTCAGCACTGAATGATGTGCTTGATATTAGGCGTTATTTAAAGAGAATTATTCCTGTGGGAATTAGGCAGTCCTTTGGTTTCAAAGACTGACCTTTGGGGGCGAGGGTGAAGAAAGAAAAAAAAGCAGAAGCCAATTTCTTTTTGATGCTACTTTTGCTCTCCAATAATCCAAAAAGAGAATTTTTGAAGTGTTCTCCCTATTCTGTGTGTCATCAGAAAATTTTAGGCTTGAGTACATGCCGTGGACTGTTACGTAAAATGAATGTGGCAGCAACAGTTTCATGGGTATATCGTTCAAAGACTTTTTGGAATATGCAGATGTGGTATTTATTGTCAGTTCAGGAAAAGAAACAGAACCTAAGTGTGTGTGTGTGAGGGGCAGAAAGCTGACAATTCGGTGCCTGCTTTCCCTCGTGGAAGCCTGATGGCGGTAAGATAGGCAGCAGAAATGGCCTAACGGCCCGAGGTACCTACCTCAGGTGTATTATTATTGTCAACTGGTCCATTGAGGTCTGAACGCTGTTGCTTCCTTGGCTGCTCTAAACCATTGCACATCTATAAGAAAAAAGAGAAAGGATTCCAAATCCTTTTGTCTTCTCAAAAGCTTCAAAGAGAGCAGAGATTTCAGTGGAAGTCCATGGTGCAAAGACAATCAGAAAAGTTTCACTAGATGAAATTACATTCAGAAAATTTTAATAAAAATTCATAAAACATTAACATATGAAACTGTATTTAGCATGTTCTCCATTATTTTACAACAGTCATTGGTCATGAAGCTGTTCTGTGTAGTTATTTACATGTAGTTATTTATATGTATTTATATGTAGTTACTTATGTGCAATCAATATTCATTACTGAGACTGAAATGTCATAATGTGACATAATAGTTAGAATTTCCTATTGTAATTTAGCAAATATGAGATTCGTATAAAAATGTTGAGCTGTTTAATTATAATAAAAGATCTACTTTGATGTAAATAATACGACATTTCAATTATCATTAAGTAGCCGTTATGCTACTGACTTAAATTTAAACTAAATGATTTTATTTCAATGCAAATTTTTCACATAAAATTAAGGCAAATGCTGACATGTTCAGATTGTTCAGAAGCCAAAGTCAGAATTTTTAAATGTGTTTATGCTCAGTACTGGACAAAATCAAAATAGTCCTAACGGCCACCTCTGATCTGAAAAACAGAATCCTAGCACTGAATATAGGATTCTCTGTTCATGGGAGATACCTCATGGCATTTCCCTCCTCTTGGGCCACACAAATCTATACGATGCTGGAAGCACAGTTTCAGGCTTCTGAAGAAATGTAAAAAAGGAAAATATAAAACCTTACACAAAGAAAATACTAAGTCTTTTAAACCATGGAACACTCTTTTTCTTCTGAGTTCCAATATTCTCAGGGGCAGAATTTCTTCTCCAGACCTGACACAAGTCACAGAACACCAGCACCAAGCACAGGGAGCACCTGTGTCCCGTGCGTACTGAGAAAATGAAGTGCTCATGACTCCCAAGTTTCAGTGTTAGAAATCTGGAAAACCAAGGTGATTTCTGGAACAAATTTTTATAGCTTAGGATATTTCATTTTCCTTTTTTCTCAGTTTCCCCGTTATGTATAAAAAAGAGTGCCTAAATGCCACTGTCATTGTAAGGCTTCACAAATAAGAACTTGTATCAACAATTGTGCAAATGGAAAACGCTGAGCCAGTGTTATTTCAAAGGGTCAGCCTGAATGTTACCTGTGAACATAACTCCTTGTCTTCTGACTTCCAAATGCAATATGTAGCTGTACTCAAAGAAAGTTTGCATGTTCATCTCTAGACGAATTATTACCTATGAGTAATATTTAGTCAGCTGAACAAAATGTGCTAATGAAGCAGGCACATTAGAGCTATTCGCTCAGTAATGCTAATTCTCAGGTAGGACAACATATACAAAGCAAAAATTCACAAAGTAGTAAGCAGGATTTTAGGAAAGAAAAGACTGTCTATCTGAGATGATACACACAGAGCACCAAGACTTGGGGACCCACTGACTAGTGCCCTGTCTACATGGCTGTAGTAGCTAAGCAGCTTACCATATCCCTGCTTATAAATGCTATTCTGTTTGAGACAAGACAAATGTAATTATATTGCATGGCTAAGCTAATATGGAGCAATATGTGTTGATGTGGAGTGAAATATATTAATAAGGTAAACAAATATCTAGAGGGCTTTAATAAAACAAGCATAATAATCATACATTATTCCCTAAAATAGTAGGATTAGATCAAATATGCTTTAAGCAGGGAAAATGACATGGCCACAATGAAGATAGATACATTAAACTGTAAACAGTGACAGCAAATAATTAACTCCAGTATGTACAACAGAATGTTAATACTTTTAAAGCTTTGTCACTTCTGATTATCACACACTTGACTGAACTGAAAATGTACCTGCACATAAAGAAAGAATTGGTTGACTGGTTTAGGAAGTATACTGTGGGTGCCGTAAACATTATTGAAACATGTCTCTGTCACAAATCTTACGTGTCAATGGACTTACTCAGCCCTGGGGATCATAATACCAATCATGCTCTCTGGTAATAGTTGCATATATAATTCCTGTAGTCTTAATATAAAAGTATGACTAAACACTTGGATGACATTTCCATTTTGATTTATACATACTGTAATTTACGGGAGTTCCTATTTTCAAGATTTTAGGAATATAAACAAGCCTTGCTTGTTTATTGTTTCCTACTGACATATGTAGTATATATGTGTCACACGTGTAGTATGTTTGTTGTTGTGTATTGGCTGGGTTCCAAAGAGAAGTCTGTGCAGAATACATGATGAGTTGGGATCAATCACATCACCTCTGCAAGGAATATAATAAATGTTTTTTATTTACTATTTGGTGTCTGTACAGGACGGTGATTTTTTTTTTTTCCCCAGTGTTTCGCCTATGTGTTTAGGAGCCCCAGTCTAATTAGGCAGAATCTCAGGTACAAAGAATTCTTCCATTTCTTTTATGCACATCTATGTGCACAATATGTTTCACCTCTGGCTGATCTATTAACACTTTGTTCTTCAAAAGTGTTGTGATGGGGAGGGGAGGGTGTCACTGCGAGCACTTCCTCCAAACAAAGCTGAGTTTAATATCACATTCTTGAGATCTTCTCAGCTTTGGAGTGTAGCTATGTCCCTTCAGCAGCAGCAAGAAATATCAAGTAGTCAGTCAAGGGAGCTGTGCCTGTCTGAGACTTTCTGTGCCCAACGTTTGCCTGCAAATATGTGGGCTGTTACAATGACCCTTTACAAATTAAGGGTTGAGATATTCATGCTAAAGAAATGTTTGCTAACATTGTATCCCAGACTGAAAGGGCAGAAAGAAGTACAGGGAGAAGGGCTTCCCTTTTTTTCCATAAGACTTACAGTGTCAAAGGAGAGAACTATGCAGAGTAGGCATGGCTGTATCTCCCGTACACAGTTACAAACCATGTGGTCTCATATATATGGAAGGAAATGCTTCTAGATCAAGGATGAAGGGACTGTTTTGGAGCTTCTTTATGGCATAATTTTTATAAAACATAACATAAATTCTGGTATTCAGTATGGGCTGAAAGTTGGTTCATGCTCCCAGGTGATCTAACCCATGTCAAATAAATTATCATACTCAATACTTGCTTTCTTCATGTTTCTTACAGAGTTTCCAATTTATATTGTTGTTTTAAGTGTTACAATAGCTAGAAAAATCACATTTGAGGGAAACACTTAGAAGGTATTATAAATACTTTATACTCTGATTTGCAGTTTAGAATAGGACCTAAAGCTAAACCGGAAATCTGGAACTGACTGCACACTAACACAGCTATGTTAAAAGTCTCTTATCCTAGGATAAGATTCTGGTAAGAGGACAGATTCTCTAAAAGAAAGATATAAAAGTATTAAAATATTAAAGGTGTAGCGTTATTAATACTTTTGCCTCTGAGCAAGTACTGAGGCAGTGTACAGTATCATGTGAAGGAAGGTAGGGCAGCAGAAAATGGCATCTTTAGGCTGAGAGGAAAACCAGCCTCTACTTATTTGAGGTCACTGAAGCACCTAGGCACATCTTTCAGAAATAAGCCTGCAGCTCTACCCATGCCCTGTCTAGCCCTGTCCTGATGCCTAATTGCCAGGCCTGCAGCCACCTGCGCCACCCTTCTCCCACCAATCTTGCAGGGCCCCTCCCAGCCAACCAGGCCCCCTTTATAACCACCCCTTCCTGCAGTATAAAGTCCCTCTTAGCTAGAGGTGAGGGCTGGTAACAATTAAATTCTGCTGTTTCTTAACACTACTGGTTGTTTACTCCAGTGTGAGTTGTTTAGCTTTTTAGTCAAAAGCTCATCTTAGCAATATGGTCCTCCTCAAAGTTGCCACCTGTGATCCTGAATGCTGCTGTGGTGCTCAGTGCTGATGAAGCCAGTTCCTGCTGGGGAATGTTCTGCTGGAAAACAGCAGGTTAGTCCCTTTCTTGATTTACTCAGAGGAATAATTTGGCTGAGAGAGGAAGGAAAGATTAATTTTTTCAGAATTGTTAACCCTTTTTGTAAAGAGTTGGTAAGCAAGCACTGAGTACAGCTCAAAGACATGGTAAGGCTTTATTACTATGTTTAAACAATTGAATAATGAGGCTTATGATGTGTACCTGCCAATCTCTTTACTAGCAACACTGTTCAAATATTACCAAATAATGTGTTCAGAAACCAATGTACTGGCTTATATATTTTGAAACTCATCTTGAAGACTCATAAGCTTCTTGGAGAAGAGATGTTTTGTGGTAGGTTCCAGTTGAAAAAGGTTCCTTGTGGTAGGCTCCAAGGAGAAAAAACCTTCTTGGAAAAGACATGTTTTGTGGTAGGTTGACTAGATTAAGTTACCTGTTGCACAAGTAAATCAATAGATCTAATTGACTTTTCATCCAGGTTTGCTGTCTCTCTAGAACAAAGATAAAGCAGATAGGTATTGTTATGTTTGCCACTTAAGCATAAAACTTCAGTTTCTATTTTCAACTTCTATGATCTTCTGTTGGTTTCTGAAGACAGTTTATTATTGGGCTATGTGTCCGCTTGATATTTAAACACTACTAGGTTTATAGAAACACATCAAGATGCATCTAAAACATCTTTTTGAATCAATAGATGGTAACCTAGTAACAAGTCTATTATGGCAGTACTATTCCTATTAAACTACATTGACTGAAATAACTTCTCTTGTAGATGCTGGTGATGTGTAGTGGGAATGGCTTAATGAGCTGCTGCATTAGTTATCTAACATCAGTAACATGCTGTTGTCAGCAAAAGCAATTTGACCCATCAGGATACACTTACAAAGATAGAATCTGAATGAGGAAGTTCTTGACTAGCTGAAGGATTTCTGATTTTGATCACAGAAAAGAGGCCGGACTTCACACTCTATTCTCTCACAAAGATTCCATTACTTATGTGCTAATTTAGAGGTGGTGCTAGCATATGTCAGAAGTGAAGAGGAAAATATTTGTAGAAAGGAGTAGTTCCAAGTAAGCAAGTCAAGTTAGAGTACAGCACTGGTGTTATAAAAAGAGAAGGAGCCAAAGTAAGTTTAGAGACCTAAGCATTCCAGAAAAGAATTTCAATATTCTATCCAATTTCAATAAACATTAAAACAATCACCAATTGATTTTTATCATCTTAAAGAACTAAGAGTTTTTTTGTCCTTGCATATATTTAAAATTGAGAACCAGCCATGATAAGAGTTTCAGAGAAACAGCTGTGTTGAATGGTGCATTTTTATGTGGATGTAGCTTGGAGTGCATGCTGCCTTCTGCTTTGAACTTCCCAGAGAAGACTGTCACTAATGCCTCTTTAAGTAAGAGGCATTGATTTTGCTGTCTCCTGGTGTTGGGAGTTTATTGCTAAAAAGTCATGACTCAGCCAATTAGCACAGAGAAACTGGTTTTGTTTGAGAATGTTTGGACTGTTTAGCGCTTTTCAGTAAGTACTTATACTTGCTAAGTTTGGGAACTGTTACTCCGTAACAGATATTTAATATCTCTGCCCCACAGCTGCCTAGAACACATGGGAGAATGCAGCAAGCTTTAATACTCTTTATTTACACCCATTTGTGTTTTCGACAAATCCTGTCAAATAATCTCATAATACTCAGACTGAATTCCAGTAAGACATTCCTAAGATACAGGTTTTCTAAAATGTCTATCATCTTAGCTGCTTCAGACTGTTCTACGGGTGAGATCTTTTATGGACAAAAGACACCTGGATTTGGGCTCTCTGCAGCAGAAGAGCACTCTGCCCATGCCAAGAGAAGGGAATAAACCTCAAATATTTTTGTCAGTACTGAGCTCTACTAGCACAGGTAAACAAAACACAGTAGCAGCACTGATGTATGCAAAGGTGCTAGAGAACAAACTGAGACAAAAAAGAAGACTTTGTAAAACTTCCTTTCACAAATTTTTTTGTTAGTAATATTTTATCTGTCTCTGAATGTCCACGTTGAAAAAGTGTAAGCCTATATGGAAGTTGTGAAATGAGACTAACACTGCAGAAGCTCGTGGTGTCCCTACCAGGGGAGCTGGAGCATATTTGGTTAGGTTCTCAAATGTATGCCAGTGATAGGAAAGTATGACTGAGAAATGAGAAGCAATAGGATTCACGTGTCACAGGCAGCATCATTAAAAAGTAGACTTCCCCCTAAGATGCTCCTTCTTAATGGTGATAATGGCAAATCCCTGTTTCTTCAAAAGGGTATAGGTGAAAGTAGGGTGTTGGTGCTGTTTAAAAACTTTATCTTTTATTGTTAGTAAATAAATTTGTTTGAATAGGGTAGGAGAGAATAAGCATACTCAGGAGTCTGCAGTCTGAAATCTAAGTAGATGAGACATGAAAGACCAAAGGGCTCCTTAGACTGTCAATGCTCAAGTGTTGAGTCCCATAGTCATCTTTAGTCCCCACTCATCAGAAGTAGCTCTCAGGCCATGCCAATGTCAATATTTCATAAAAGTATGACTCTAGTTGGGATGAAATCAGTAAAATTTGCCACATACGAGGTTCCAGAGAGGAGCAATTATTTAATTATGAGTCCCACTAGTGCAAAGGACATCTTCCATTTGTATTATTTCAGCTGCTGTCCCATGTTTTGCTAACTTTTTTCTTGACTGCTTCTACCATTTTTTAATTATGCTACCTGACTGTATAGAGTTAGCATTAACTTAGTATTAGTAAAATAATAGGCAATGTCATTGTTCTCTGCAGATGTCTTATGGGTGCAATAATAGAAACTAAAGTTCCAAATGCTGTCAGGGAGCAGCAGGATGGGCCTGGGACTGCCTCATATCATACTGCTTTGTGGGGAGGAAGCAGGGCAGCATACATTGCAGTCAACTGATCTGGAGACAAGCTTTTTGTGGGTCAAGCTTTGGTTTAGACCAGGCCCTTGTTCATATTTTGTGCAGTACAAGCACTCATCTGCAACAGGAGACTACTCATTTTCCACCTAGTAAACTTGTTCCTAGGTTGATTATTAGTGTGCCAAACCAACAATATTCTAGCTAAACTTGAAGCTATGCAAATGTAATAGTATTCCAAAAAGAAAAAAATTTCCAAGTCAACAGCAAGTACTTTCACACAGGAACACCACATGAATTTAAAATTTCTGGTCATACTGTATACTACTGTCAGCTGAATGAACCATTCAGTTCCTCTTCTTCCTTATTCCACCTAAAGATATACCTAAGTCAGTTAATTAATGTTTATTTTACAATAAAAACTGTGATAATTCAGGAGAATACATCAATAGGGTGTCTGACCATATTAGACTTCTCTGCATGAAGCTGAAACATATAAAATGAAATTATAAGCAAAAAAGAAAATTTCTTCATGTGTCGGATAAATTAACAATTGGCTCAGTCTGAGATGACTACGATGTCAAATGGAGGTGGAGGAAACTCCTAGCTTGAGGAGGCTGTTAAATTTGAGTTGTGTCATAAAATGCCCAAAATATTCAGTTTCAACTTCACAGATATGCCTTTCTTAAATAATGTACGCATAGAAAACCTGCAAGGAATAAATGTTGTACTAAGCAATGAGTTAGAGCAAATATACACTCTAAATGTGTTCTAGGTTTTTCTCAGGCTTGTCTAGTGCAAATCTTCTGCACTTCCTTAGGGGTATTTACAAATAAAGGCTTATACAAGCAAGCTCATATATCCCTAAAGCTTTCAAGGGTGAGCAAGTATATTCAAGACTGGAGACTGACCCACACTGAAAGTAAAATGAGATGCTTACTTTGTTTTCCATTCTCTGTAGATTGTTGGGTCTTTCTTAGAAGTGACTACTGTTCTCTGGGGATTAATTGCTGAAAACAAACCCAGCAACTGGAACCTTTAAAATTGCTTTTGTCTACTGGTTATTTAACATTTTGTATGTAAGACAATTGCTAGCATTTATCATGGGCTAAGAATTAATAACTATATATTTTTAAAGGTATGTAAAAATGTATTGTGTATCAGTTACTGTTAATTAACCTGAAATTTTATGCAGCAGTATTACCACCTATGGGAGGCAGGAAAGGAGGAGAGGAACAGAAACATGAAAAAAGGCTAAGGACAGCAACAGTATGTGCATAAAACCACAAAATGCACATTGCTGTTTGCTTATTGTTTACAAAAACTGACATACACATAGTATCTTATTTTATCTTCAAAGCATTCAAATCTACATTTACTTAAAGAATCGGGGCAAAAAAGTGTTCCATAGGCAATATGTATCTTTCTGTGTCATCCCTCTCACCATGATATTTTGTACTGTGTGATGCACACTTAATTAAGTGAAATCTTTTAGCAAGATGACAAAACCAAGGATCTTCCAAGTAAATTCTCTGCAAACAATAAGTTTGGCATGTAAATCTACTGCAAGTGGCCTTGGGTTTTTCTCCTTTCACTATGTAAGAACTTTAATTATTGTAATTAAAATAATGACTACCTCCATTTCACAAATGAGACAGGTTCATTTAGACAATACACTAATTGCATCCATCCATCCCTTAGACACTTTATAGTAAATAATAAAATAATTGAATGCCCCAGAAGAAAAAGAGAAAATCCTCTGCACTTTATCTGAATTCTTTGAGGTCCAGTATCTATGTTAAAGGTCCAGCCACACCTCATGTTAAGGACATTTAAGGACCTATTAAGAATAAAACTCGTTTGGCAGAAATGGATACTGTACTCTTACTCTAATGCCCTCACAATGAGCCTGATTTTTAGGTAAACCTGAGGATGATAAGCAACCTGCAGTAGGTGAACAGAACACAGCAAGATAAGACCAGTCTTGTTATGATAAACACATTCAAGTAATGCTTGCCAAAGATTATTTAACCTGCTTTTTAATCTCTTTTATATCCCTGGAGGCTTGGGGTGGAAGAGGGGAGAGTCTCCTCATGTCTCCATTTGTGAGCCTCTGTATCTCCATAGGAAATGCTGCTTCGCACCTTTATGCCTTGGAGACATATGTGCTCTTCTCTTCAGTGAAGGTGCCCACAGCAGCTTTGTCTTGTCTCCTTTCTTACAAATTAAATGCATGTCTTGTCACCCAGTTTGTTTATCCCTTCACGCTGAACTGAAATGGATACCTGTACTGCTGTATCTCTGGCTGAGAAACGACTTCCTTTTTCTCTTCATATTTGAAGGAATGAAATATCGTGTATTGTTTAATGCTCTATCCATTAGACAATAGTTTGTGGGTTTTATAAAGAGTGAGTGTAGAAACTCAATGGCTACATGCCAGCCAGTGGCTACCTATCACAGCAGCACTTCCTCCATTATTAAGAGATTAAGGCATTGGCCCAAGACTGACTGAAATACAATTAAAGCTCAGACAGGCAACTCAGAAATACTTAGGTCCCTTTGTTTATTTTCACACCAGTGGCAGTTATATCAATATCCTGGTGTTACAAAACCCCCAGCTGCTAGCAGTTTGGAAAGAATAATAATAGAGATACAATGCAATCTAGCTCAACATCTGCTAAATAAACTTTGAAAGAGTACAAAAAGATGTTGAAATTAAAGTCTGTTTTGATTTCTGGTTTGAATTGGCAATCATTCAGGGGAAAAAACCCCAACAATTTCTTATTCAAGCGTATAGAAGAATTCACAAACTTCCTTATTCAAGAGCTCCTCTTCTTTTTTGTTTTGCAAATACTTTCAAAACTTAGCAGCAACACTCCCATAGCAGCTACTGGTGTACTGTGCCAGAAAGACCTAGTTCATCATTAGTCTAAAACATGCTACTAGACCTCTCTGCTCCTAGCCAATACATAGTAACTATTCAAACCATTCAAGATCATCAAGCTTATTCACACAAGCTAGAACTTTTGTGCTGGCAGTAAGGCACTGAATATAGTAAGTTACACAATTTGGTTCTAATTGTACTTCTGAAAATAGAATGTAGAAATGAATATTAAAAGCTTGCTGTAGATATGGGAAATCTAAGATTTTTTGTTCATATTTGTAATAAAGGTCAACCTGTTTCATCAGCATATACTTAAACATTTGTTTTCCTCTCACTGTTTTTTAGAGGAACTGACATATTATGTCTGTTTTTAATGGAATCATCTAGGTTAAATTGTTTAACTGTGGGGCAATTAACTATAGAAAATCAAATATTTATAGATTTGATAAAGGTGAAACAGGAAACTTCTACTTTATTAAAAAAGCATTTTAATTAAAGATAAAGCAAAATAATTCACTTATCCTTACTAGTCTGTCATATAAATACATGTTATGTTTTACGTCTTTTAGCTAGATCTTTCTTCATTGCACAAGATAACTTATATTCAGCTGCATATAACTTCAGAGATGCAAAGTCAAAGCTTTAAACTGACCTTAAAGCAAAGGGAATTAGATATGTCTCTCTATAAGGAAGTAAGCACATTCAATTTGAAACTTTAAAAAAGAAGAAAACCTCACACCTCTGTTCCTCTAGAAAAGCTTGAGCTTCATTCCCAGCTTCTTTTTTCTGGCACTTAACATCAGAACAAGAAAAGATCATGCATGGTTTAAATGAACATCTACGCTGTTCTTGTGATAAAACTGCTTAACAGGATTTTTGGTACAAGTAAAGCCCCTATTTATTCCTTCTTGCCAAGGTCAAGAGATGCCCAGCTAGTACAAACCCACAGTAATATGCAGGTACTTCTTGCAGTTGTTTTTGACATGCAGTATCTGGCCTTGGCATATTTCTATTGAAAATGAAAGAAATTAAAAGTAATCACCCTCTAAGGCAACAGAACAGGAGCCCTTAACAGAAGAAAACCCCTTCAACTATTTCAATGCTGACCCCAGTTCTATCTAGTGTGTTACTGCAGAATAAAAATACTGTAAATAAACTAGTTTTGCCCCATGCATCTGGAATACCTTGTTCTACTTAGAATTGTCTGTACTCTGCAAAACCTCTTTCCTAGTTCTCTACCTAAACTGACTACATTCAGCACCTTTTTTTAAACATACAATGTGATTACATAGCTGTGAATGCAATACAGAGTAAAAAAGTAAAAATATAGCGCGCTGACTTTGTTTGGAATACATAACTAACATAATATTTGCATAATGCCTCTGACAGTCTGATTAAACAGAGAACCTCATACCTGCTCTTGTGGCCACTTCTGTCTGTCCTCTGGGGTTCTTGACTTTGCTTTAAAACCTCTAGGCATATCTCCACTGTGCTTAGAGGCAGATGGGATATTCAGTGACTTTGGCCTCCCCTCATGCCTGTTAGCACTGTGAACAGCTTCTCCCTTTGAACAAGTCTCTTTATAGTCATGTGCCATGTTTTCAGTCCCAGTGTGCTCTGGACTCATTTCTGTTGTACTATTAATGCTGCTCATGCTCATACTCATCTTGATTTCTGCTACAATCTGGTCAATGTCCTCTTCCTGCTCTTCCAGCTCTGCATCCTCTTTTCTAGAATGGTATGGTGATATTGCCTGCGAATTTCCATTAGCCTCTGCTGGGTAATAGTCCGGATAGCCACCTTCACTTTGACAATACTGTATGTTTTCTTCTTGGTCTTGAATCTCCAAAGATGACACTTCATCCTCCAAAATCTGAACACCATTATCTTGACCTTCCTGCCACTCTTGCCTGTCCGTCACCTCATTTTCATCTTGGTGCTGAATTTTACCTTCAGCCCATTCTTCTACAGCTTCCTGACATTCATCTGTTTCAACACGGTGTTCCTCATGGGGAGCATACTCCTCCCCATTGCAGTCCATTCCTTCCAGGTAACTGTCATCCTCTGGACAGTATCTAATGTAATATGTGATCCCCTCTTCTTCTTCTGGCAAGCCTTCATCATAGTCCTCCTCCTCAGAGGTGTTATTCACATAGTCAGAGCTGGAGTCACCATCTCCACTATGATCATTGCACTCATGTTCCACAGGTGTGGGGCTACCTTGTCTGACAGTTGCTAGTTCTGCCTCCTTTGCTGCATAATCTTCAATAGGAAGGTCACTTTCTTCATTTTCAGGCTCCCTGTTGTGAGATGAAGTAGGGCAAGTTCTCACTCTGTGATCCAGCATGCTGGCTGTAGTGCTTTGATGTTTCCTGTTTGCCATAGCCAACTCCTTATATGACAATCATTTCTAAGCAATTACTGCAGGGAAGATGGAAAAACACGCATTCAGGAAAAGGTCATCAGTAGAGATCAGTGATGTTAATAGGAAACAAACTGATAGATTTATGTGGTAAAAAGGATGTGTTTGTAGATATTTAAACCAGATTCACAGACAGCTAACTTTTAAAATGCTCATGTTATGGAACCATGAAATCAAAGTAATAACTTGCACACTGAAAGGAACAGATAAAGAGAAGGTTCTACATTTACGCTAAATGTATTCTAGTGTAGGATCTCCTCTGTCAATTTGACAGAGAATTAATCCTGAACCTTGAAATTAGTTTTCAATTTCTCTTTCTTGCCAGTAAGGGGTAATACATTGATCACTATGCAGTAAACAGGAGCTCTTTTCAATTTTCAGCTTAGGCATTTATTTAATGTGTACTGAAAGCATACATTTAGAGTCTGACCTGCTCTTACCAAAACTAACAGAAAATAATTATTATAACTTGGCAGTCACATAAGGCACTAAAGGATAATGCACTGCTATAAAAGTTATTAAAAAAAAAAATCACTCACTGGTTTATTAGCTCTTACTAGCTAGATGCCATTAAGTACCTCCCATTGTTAAACCAAATATTTGTTTTTAGAATAGACTAGACTATTTCAGTTGGAAGGGACCTACAATGATCATCTAGTCCAACTGCCTGACCAATTCAGGGCTGACCAAGTTAAAGCGTGTTAACGGCATTGTCCAAATGCCTCTTAAACACTGACAGGCTTGGGGCATTGACCACCTCTCTAGGAAGCCTGTTCCAGTGTTTGACCACCTTCTTGGTAAAGAAATGCTTCCTAATGTCCAGTCTAAAGCTCCCCTGGTGCAGCTCTGAACCACTCCCACATGTCCTATCACTGGATACCAGGGAGAACTCAGCACCTCCTGTCTTCACGTCCCCTCCTCAGGAAGCTGTAGAGAGCAATGAGGTTATCCCTCAGCCTCCTTTTCTCCAAACTAGACAAACCCAAAGTCCTTAGCTGTTCCTCATAGGACATGCCTTCCAGCCCTTTCACCGGCTTTGTTGC
Source organism: Nipponia nippon (assembly GCF_047370975.1). Classification (NCBI taxonomy): domain Eukaryota; kingdom Metazoa; phylum Chordata; class Aves; order Pelecaniformes; family Threskiornithidae; genus Nipponia; species Nipponia nippon. Next base: position 31,917,148 of record NW_028262413.1, on the reverse strand, counting down.
CCTCCTCTGGACACATACAAGGACATTCACATCCTTCTTAAATTGTGGGGCCCAGAACTGCACATAGTACTGCAGGTGAGGCTGCACCAGTGCTGAATACAGCAGGATAATCACCTCTTTTGACCAGCTGGTTATACTGTGTTTAATGCACCCCAGGATGCCATTTGCCCTCTTGGCTGCTTGACTCATATTCAGCCTGCTGCCAACCAGCACCCCCAGACCCATTCCTGCAGGGCTGCTCTCCAGCCACTCCTCTCCCAATTTATACTTGTGCCTAGCATTACGCTGTCCAGGTGCAGAATCTGGCATTTCGACTTCCTGAATTTCATCCCATTAATCATAGCTCAATGCTTCAGTCTATCTAGATCCCTCTGCAAGATTGTTTTTCAAACAATCTGATCTATATGCCAGGTAAAAAGACACATTTGCAATAAAAGCTCGTTAATTCTTCCCACTAAATAATTGTGCTACTTTAAATTACATACTTTTGTCCAAATACTGGATTCTAAATAAATAAGCAGAGATTATATGAACTGTATCAAAACCAGTCAAAATAAAGAAAATGGGTAATTCTAGACAGGCTTAACAACTGTGATCTGCTGTGTGTGATTTGGATGGGGAAACAACGTAGTTTCAGTATATATGTTTCTCTGTGTTTCATTGTTGTATGCTTATAAGCTTGGCCTGTGCAGTTGCTTAATTGGGGTGAACTGAGCTCAGACATAGGCTTCTGAAATGCACCACACAACTGCATGCTTTACTATATGCATATAACAAAGGCATGTCAGCCAACCACATGATCATTTTGACATAACCAGTTTCCCAAGTCTTGTGTGCACAGATAGAGCAATAAAACTAGCATGGAGCTAGAGGATACAGAGATGATAAATTCGTAATGCCTAGGAAATTCAAAAATATCTTGTCACTGTAACCTAAAACCTCATCAATATCCCTGCAGAATTTCTGATATCACAAGGAAAACCTCAAACCTTGGTTTGTGATAAATACAGGAATCCGATGCATCTATGGATTAGTGCAGTGGCACCACATGACAAATCTGAGCTCTCCCTGAAACAAGGATTCTAGATTCTGGGATACAAAGCAGAGATGCATGTTAGTCACAGGAGAAGACATGAAAGGAAGCCAGTATGTGAAGCTCTTTAGTTATTGATACCTTGCAGAATTAGTCTTGACAGAAAGCTTTGAAGTAAATAGTAAATCTGAAGTATTAAATGAGAAAATCAGAGGAGAAGGCAAAACTTTCCCAGTGATTACTTGCACCTTCTCACTATTAGAACAACTAGCAGAGTTACAAGACTTTCTCAATATGATCTGTATGCTCGCTATGATCCCTTTAATAAACTACCTATCAATTCTTACTTTGGAGTCAATTATAAGAAACTCGGAACACTGAGCCATCTGTCCACTAGTGTTGCCTCTGATTTAGTTAGCTCTACTTACTGCAAACTAAGGCTATTTCTACCCTGTGACTGCAGTATAAACAAAACTTACTTTACATTGGATTAAAGTAGCAATCTAGTCACAACACTGCAGTGTTCTGCACAGGCTGCAAAAAACTGCCCACAAGCAAGACAGATTGCTTGTCTGACCAGATCAGGAACGAGTAAGCACACTATACAAACATGTCTAAAACAAGTTAAGACTGAGTGCTACAAAAAAGATATTTTTGAATGGCAACACAATAAAGAGCTACAGACACCTCCTCTGTCTTAACTGAAAGTTATTTCTTGACAAGACCAGAACAAATTAGTATCTCTTAGGGAAAGAAGTGTTCTCATCTGCAGTGGCCTCAGTCTACTAGTCATTGGAAATGTTCTCTATATTAAGTAATACTTAGAGATTTACAGTGCTGTAAACCCTGCACACAAGTCACTACAGTGTAGCTGAAGATAAAGAAGCACAAAGCATGTAATGCGAGCATAGTTTGAAACTCATGACTCAGATTTTCCTAAAGCATATGGAGATGAGAACCCTTTTTTTAGCCAGCGTAATGGAGTTTTTCCACCCACATCTAAGAATCTTTGTTTAGTATCCAGGCCCTGAAACTGCCTTAAGTGATATTACTGCAGTGATATCCTTTTATAAATTCCAGTAGTTGAATGTTCATAGATGTTCCTTACCCACAAGAAAATCTGCGCCATGCTAGATATTGTGTAACAGTGCATGTCACAGGAAGCCCTTCGTATGTACTCTGAGAGCCAAAAGCCAGTGGCTGGACAGGGCATGAGACTAGAAGGGAGGGATGGTTGATACCTGGTAGCCACAACAGCTGTGAGGAAGTGGCCAGGTTACGGCCTCTGATAAAACGGTTATCAGCTGAGCAGCATTAATGGCAGCAGCTGCAGTTCTCCCCCAACAGTGGCATGTGGAAGTGCAGCATATGCACTATGGAAGGGACTGTGAAGGAAGAACTTCAAACAAATAGTGGCAGACTGGAAACTTTTTGGAGCATAGGTGATAAGAAATAGAGAAGGGAATTCCTCTCAAGCATGTCTGGCACTGACATACTAGTAGAAGGACATTGGAAACCGGTTTTCAGTTAATTCAGTCTGAGGACATGACTGAAGACAGTGCTTTACCCCTGTATGCTGAAATTGAGGCACATGTTCCCAATGGAGGTAAAATAAGCCTGATTTTTCAATGAGAGGCAAGGCTGCTCTTAATACTATGGAAACTGAAGTTGCAAAGCAATCTGTGCACAACAATTACAATTCTAGTCTGCCTCCTTACCTGTGCCATCTCCTCAGTCAGGCACTACTTTTTAGGAAACCAAGTACTGATCACATTAAAATAAAAAGGCAGAATTTATTATTCTCAGCCTCTGAATTGCAGACTGAATGTGCGCTGACTGTACCATCTTCAACTATGAAATGTAACTTCTACAACTGTACCAACACATCTGAATTACTAAACAGAGTTTTCAAACACAAGTCAGAATTGCTCTTTATGGAGCTGCACATTCATTTCTGTCAAGGAAACAAACAGCTGTATTTTAACTCAAATATTAGAACAGCCAAGGTAGCCTGCTTTTCTTGCACTGTTTCAAAATCTCTCTCAGGCTTCCTAGAAAAGTACTTTAGTCTTACATTAGGTTTAGCATAACCCAAATCTTTTAAAACCTAAAATAGTTCTAGGTTTTTTCTAAGTTGTTTCAGTCACACAGCAAGGTGCTAGTTCCCGATGGCCACAGGTCCAAACTCTTCTGTCTTCTCACCTATAGAGATGTTAGTTTATCTATGTGGATGACAATTAACTGAACGCAATGCATTCAGATTTTAAAAGAACAGAACCAGAACTTGGATGGTTTTTGAGAAATGCAATAGATACCAAATTTTTACCACACATTCTGCTATTCAGTCTACTGTGCAGAAGCCTTCTGAGTCACCTACTACAGGGATTAATACTTTTCCTAATTTTCTCAAGAAATCTATGGTGTTAGAAGGTTACATAGCTAATATTCACATATCAGTTACTAAGAATGCTATTGAAATTGGAGAAAATACCAGATTTCTGTCTAACACTACTCCAATGTCCTCTGAAGCGAAGACAGGAGTAATGAGTTGCTGAATCCAGAGGCACCTTATGAATAAAGGCTTCAACTGGGTCAGCAGGTCATTTCCTCTGCTTGGTGTAAGACTCCCTCCTACTTTTGCTATCTCAGCTCCCTCCTTGATAGTGGAGACTTAGGTCAAACTTCTGTATTGCTCCAAGTGCATTTTTCAACTTCTGACTGGGGGGAAGTGTTCCTGAGAACATGGGGGGTCAGTGCTGTATCCTTCTTCATTCTCCTCAGGATTCAGTAATTTTATCTTCCCGAGACAAGCAAATACAGAGTTGTATTGTACAGCGCACCACTAAAGCTCCATCAGCATTGTCAAGATTAGTGATTAAGGGGCCAGGTTATGTAGGGTTCTTAATAAAAATGTTTTGCTTTCAATAATGGTTTTGCTTTTTTTTTTTTTTTTTTTTTTTTTAGTTTCCCTGCCTCAGCTCAATGTTGAAAGGAAAAGGAAAACAACCTCCAGAAAACACATGTTGCATTCCTACATGGCAGTAAAAAGGAGTATGCATAGGAGAATCAATCTCTTCTGCTCCTAGAAACAGGACTACTGGCTTACAGCTGGAATTTATTCTAATCAGTGCTCATTATAGAGTCATTAGCTTTCTCCTGAATTCCTTGCACCTAATCCCAGACAGCTGCAGAGAGGATTTATGGAACTTAACATTTCTACATCTTTTCACCTGTGTAGAAAGATACTTTCACTACTTTCTTCCCATGGAGACAGACCAATTCAATTAGCATTAAAAATGGGAAATAGTACACAATTGTAAACATGGTGATAAAGTGAAATACCCAGTATAATACTCCTGGCTGTGTTTAAAGAACTGCTTTACATATGTACTTGCTTCACAAGCTGAATAGCATTCTAGTGGGAGCAAAACAAGGTCTCTGACAGTTTTTCATTTAATGTGCATAGTGATCTGAGGGGATTGTGGGTTGGGGGGGTTGTTTAGCTTCTTTTGGCAACAAACATGTACTACTGCATGCTTATCCACAGCCGAATGATCTTTTGAGCCCTGCTTTTGCAACCTATAGGTGAACCTAAGAGTTTTACTGGCCTCAATTTGATATACCTGCTTTATTTTGCAAGGCCTCTTTCCTGTCCTTACTCCTCCCCAGGTTCCTTTCTTCATCTACTTCTCAGTCTCCTTTCTCCCACACTTCAAATATCTGCACCCTTTGTCAGTTTTGACAAAATTCCCACACAAGTTTTGCTTCCCTGAAATTGTTCAATACCTCCTATTTTCCCCAAATACCCAGTACAATCTAGCTACTCTTAAATTGGTTCTAAAAAGATATAACTCTCTACCCTTTATAAGTCATCTTCTGATGTAAGTGGAACATAAGTATTGCAACACAATTTACTGTCAGGCTAGATTATAGCACATATGGCCTACAGCCTTGCTTCTCTGCTGCTGAGTGGTGTTTTCAATGCACTGCTGCCTTAACCTATTCCATATGGTAGCCTTACACATTCATAATCAATAAATGCTGTAAAAAAAATAACAAACCCCCCCCCCCAAAAAAAAACCCCAACACCCAACCCTTTCAACACAGACATATGTTTAGAACTGCTATATTTATCATTACTCAGTTCAACTGTAACTGAGATAATAGTATTTTTCAACAGAACCGCACCAGAAAATTCATGATTGCTGGACTTCACACTAATTATACTAGTCTCTTCTCCAATAAGCAGATAAGTTAAAGTGGAAAAAATCCAACTTCATTTTCTTCAAAACAATTTTAATATCAAACTAATAGTATTTCTCAGCAGGCTTTCATTACAGAAGACTTAATAGACTACCATCTGCTAAGTCAGCCAAGATGAATTGAGACTGATCCTAGACTGGGAGCTAGAATTTTTAATAAGCAGATAACAGAACACGAGCCTGCCATGACTATGTCAGGTTCTGCAGTCATTTGATTCCCCAAGGCCAAACTGCATTAACTTCATATTAATTTTTCAGTAGATCTGACTCTACAGACCATGAGAATTCATCATGCAGAGCTCCAGAAGCAGAGTGCAGGATAACCTGCCAACTCTTCTAAAAGCAGGTATAAATGGGATTCTTACTCTCCTAGGAACCCTGATCCACTTGTGTAATTCATAGCAGACTAAGCATGTGGACACTGATTTCAGAAGGAGCACAATATCTCTAATGAAGGAAAGGTAGAAGGGTATATAGCAAATGAGGACTGGGGATATTGGTCCCCCATACATAGAGTGTGCCTGTGTAACACTGATCTTCTAGCATCTGCATATAGAAACAATAAGATTGTGTCCTACAATCAGAACTACCACAACGTAATTAAATTAAAGTCATGTTGTGCCGTTCAGAGTGGCATCTCAATTTTACTGAAATTGAGAAATGTTTCTCTGAGTAAGGCTGGCACGGCCTGACACTATTAGCCAGGCTTGTTAAAAATGTCTAGCCCTTTTCTCTAAAGCCTTTGAATTTAAAACAAAAAAAACTCTACAAAACCACAACCCATTATTTCAGGGAGAGGAAAGACCTAGGACAGAAGTTTCAGTTCTTTATTAGGACATAAGCAGAACTGGTACTTTTATGTCCAGAATGTTAGATCTGCACGTGCAGATCTGCACATGCAAATATGTCAAATGCATGCATGTTTTTTGCTCAATGCAAGTCCAGCATATCCCAAAATGCCTGTTTCTCTGGGATTTTTGTGGCCATAGATGATGCAGGTGTGCTGTTTGAACCTGCAAGTCTTAGAGATGGCCAATTTTCTCAGCCCTCCCCAAAAAAAGCCTTTTTGGAGGGGAAAAAAACATCACCAAAGACACCGGAGAAATCTAGACATGTGTTAGTGCTAAGCTCTAGTCTCTGTGACCTGGTGTCTTACTTGGAGCTGGTTTGTTCTTTAGAAACCAATGAAATGGCTTCATTCACCTATTTGTGAAAATATACCATAAGGAATACTTTCAAGTAAGGAAGTGTCTGGGTCAAAAATTAGTAATTTTTAGCAGCTTAGATCTGATTTTTCTACTGTGAAACCTGAGATTGAAAACTGGACTGAGGTCTAGCATTTGTTTGTGTACAGAACTCCAATCTGAGTACTGACAGCCTAAGCCAGCAGTTAAATTGGTCTTGTGAATGCCACTTCTACGTTTTACGGTATATGCTAGCTATCCTCGTTCAGAAAGCTTTCTACATACTTTATTAAAACTCTTTATGAATACAACAAGTATTTAGGCAAGCCACACGAATGCAACCTTGCAGACATATGTCACTTTTCCACAGTGCTATTGACACTATTTAAAATAAAATCAGGCGAACTCAAAGAGAATTAGAGAGGACACTGAATTTATGGGGAGTATATTTCTTCCTATGAGTTGTCATGCATAAACAATACATTTGATGAATTTTTAAATTACTAAGATGACTTTTTGCAGAAAAGCCTGACTGAAAATGGTCAGAAGCCATTTAGAAAATAAACTTCAATAAATATAGTATATATGAATAAACCTGAAGTGTTTTGTCAGTGCTGTTGACAATTTAGGACATTTCCAGGAAGTTTAAAGCTTAACTCGATGTGAATTTCCAGTTTCTGTTGGCTTTTGCTAAATGCCCTAAACAATCCTTTCTACTTCCTCTTTCTTCGAAGAGAATTTTCATCCCAACCCACAACAGGAATGAGAGGGCTAACAGAAGCCAAACAAGTCTTAAATGCGATCTTTTGCTATTTATTTTAAGATATTTCTGCTCTCACATACTTGACCTCTTCTAGATAGTGGTCTAAAAATAAGAATTGCAAACATAAAATGTGGATAGAATTAACAGCAACTTGCTATTTAGATTTTCCATATTTTTCCTTCATTTAAAATAAAATCCAGCAAACTTCACATAAGAAAATACGTTTTAAAGCACTGTTGTCTGCAGCAAGCAGAAACCTCTTGGGCTTTAGAAACGCATTTTCTTTTGTCCTGTGAAATTCCATTCAAAATTATCCAATTTTAATCTGACTCTTTCTCTTTTCCATGAGTGCCTTTAGAAAATGTTGACAGTCTGTCAAAAACTTTTTACAAAATCAACACTGTAGTTAGATGTCTTTCAATATTTTTTTTCTCAGCCTCTTCTATTAAGACCTAGTTTCCCATCTCCCTGCTGGGCCGATGTAAGGCTGGGGTTCCCTCAAGTCCAAAGGAAAGAAAGTACTTCGCACCCTCTGAATAGACAAGCCAGAAAACCACCAAACGTCTCCTGAAGAGAAGAGATGACCTATGTTCCCCCAGTGCCCATAGCTCATATAATAACACCATGAGTTTGGTAGCTCAACTGCAGAGGCTAAGTGGCAGTGCTGAGAGCAGTTGGGGTTCATACAACACTGACCATGTGTTCAGCTGTACACAATCCCTTATTTTCAGTAAGGACAAAAATAAAGTAGGAAGTTACAAATTAAAAATATCAACAGAAGTTATTTAAACTTGTTAATTGTAGCAGCAAAAGTTCCAGATTCATGATCTTCCTTTTAACCTTAACTTGTCGCCCTCATACAGTGTACATATGTTTTATAATTTTATGATTACATATTATTTTATACCACCTGCCTTCTGCTTTGTTCAAAGCACAGCTGGGATAGTCTAGGAGGAAAAACAGCTAAAGGGAACTATAAATTTGGTGCTATTTAGTGTTTCAGAGCTTCAATTTATCATCTAAATATTATTTTAATATGCTTAAAATAATTGAAACATAGAATTAGAAAACAGCAAGAGATTTGCATGGGAAACAAAGAGAAAGAATGATTTTTTTTTATTTTTTTTTTTTAAAGAATGAGGGAAATGTGGGGGAAGTGAAAATGAGCAGCATCTAAAAATAGATGGTATTAAAATACATGACTTGCTAGTTATCTCAAAAGTAGCCACTAGGGTCTTTCTGTGTAGCTAAGGGGAAAAATAAAAATTCTCTTATCGTTCACTGGTTACTCAAATGTGTCTACTGTGAATCTGAGGTAGTCACAAAAGACATTAATTTGGAAAAAAAAAATTACTGAACAGGCAAACAGGAAAGAAAATTATATATCCATTTTTACTCACATTTATGCTTATTAATTTAACAACTGACAGTAGAGTGAGAAATTAAAGTTCTGAGATAACAAATGCATGTTTCTGTATGTTAGGATTATTTCAGTTGCAGTCTTGCAGAAATTCTGCTTAAAGCTACAACAGCTGCAGTATACTAGATACCTCAACGGCCTAGGATTTCCAAAATACACATCCCTGTATCCACAGGCAATGCTTTTAAAATGGAGCAGACTGTCCTGAGTTACTACCTTGCTATAACAAAAATTTGTCAGCAGTCAGGTTGCGTTCTGAGTAGAATATGAAATGCATATGCATATATTGAAGAAATGAATAGCATATATTGACCAGTCGTATCTAATGCACACCTCCTCCTCCCCCTGAAAGCAAAGAGAAACAATAGATAATTTGCAATGGAATGTCTTTTGCTCCTGTTAAACCACATCAGCATGATCCCTCAGAATATTTGAAATGTTTCATTACCTCACATGAAAGTGAAATCTTTACAATTACTTTTCTATAGGTCAGACAATCTTCCTTTCATGATATTCACCAGATGATATCAAGAGGTATTGGAGATGACTTAACTATTTTTCGTATTTTTAAAAGATTGTACATTCTGAACTATGTTCTTGCATTTCTTTTCATGGCATATAATATTTTCTCTGTTTAGTTTAATCTAACAAGCCTTTAAAATGCAATAATTACCTTGTAAATGGCATTCTAGAAGTGCTCTATAATTAGAACCCACCAACAGAAATTAAAAGTAGAACAGAGACAAATATATGCTAAAGACAGCATAAAATCCTATGGCATTGCAGAAATGGTATTCTTGAATGTATATCTCAACTGAATGTAGCTTTTATAATTAAAAAGATTAGCTATTTCCTGCTGAAGTAATAAAAATATGTGTAATCACATATTTAATTATAATTTATTGTTGATGTGGCTTAATCATTCTTTAGTGTTTAATTCCACAGCTCAAAGAGGGACACTAAACCTGTAGTGCCATATCGATATAGTTGCTTGAGTAAAGATTTTAGGACTAGTTATCGGTTTTGCAGTGTTATGCATGCTATAAAAAAAAAAAAAAAAATTATATATAACCTCATTAGAGATATCTTAAACTGGGCAAGGGACAGAAGCAGAATATTTTTATTCAACAGAATAAGATGAGCCTCTAAAGTTAAGGCAATGACATTTTATGGCCTATTCTTGTGGCTGCCCTGCTCCAAGAGATCAGTTTTAAATAATGAAAAAGTACCCCTCGTGTTTTACCTGCACACAAATGCTTCATTGATAGCTATGCAGAGGCTTCAAGTTTAAAATTTATTTCATAATAAATATAAATTTTAGTATCTTCTTATGATTATTGTATTTCCTAATTCACTGGGAATAAGGGAAAAATAAAGTATATATTAACATTCTAATCATCTTGAGTGCCATCACGCGGCACGTGCAGGACAACCGGGGGATCAGGCTCAGCCAGCATGGATTTATGAAAGGGAGATCCTGCTTCACTAACTTGATCTCCTTCTATGACAAGGTGACCCACTTAGTGAATGACGGGAAGGCTGTGGATGTTGTCTACTTGGACTTTAGCAAGGCCTTTGACACTGTCTCCCACAGCATTCTCCTGGAGAAGCTGGCTGCTCACAGCTTGGATAAGTGCACTCTGTGCTGGGTTAAAAACTGGCTGGACGGCTGAGCCCAGAGAGGGGTGGTGAATGGAGTCAAATCCACTTGGCGGCCGCTCACGAGTGGTGTTCCCCAGGGCTCAGTGTTGGGGCCGGTCCTGTTCACCATCTTCATTGATGATCTGGATGAGGGGACTGAATGCACCCTCAGGAAGTTTGCAGGTGACACCAAGTTGGGTGGAAGTGTTGATCTGCTGGAGGGTAGGAAGGCCCTACACAGGGACCTGGGCAGGCTGGATCGATGGACCAAGCCCAATTGTATGAGATTCAACAAGGCTCAGTGCCAGGTCCCGCACTTGGGTCACAACAACCCCATGCAACGTTACAGGCTTGGGGAGGAGTGGCTGGGGAACTGCCTGGCAGAAAAGGACCTGGGGGTGTTGGCTGACAGCCACCTGAACATGAGCCAGCAGTGTGCCCAGGTGGCCAAGAGGGCCAATGGCATCCTGGCTTGTATCAGGAATAGTGTGGCCAGCAGGACCAGGGAGGTGATAGTGCCCCTGTACTTGTCACTGGTGAGGCCGCACCTCGAGTACTGTGTTCATTTTTGGGCCCCTCACTCCAAGAAGGACACTGAGGTGCTGAGCGTGTCCAAAGAAGGGCAACGAAGTTGGTGAAGGGCCTAGAGCACAAGTCTTATGAGGAGCGGCTGAGGGAGCTGGGGTTGTTCAATCTAGAGAAGAGGAGGCTGAGGGGAGACCTTATTGCTCTCTACAGCTACCTGAAAGGAGGTTGTAGCAAGGTGGGGGTCGGTCTCTTCTCCCTAGTAACAAGTGACAGGACGAGAGGAAACGGCCTCAAGCTGCGCCAGGGGAAGTTTAGGTTGGATATTAGGAAAAACTTCTTCACCGAGAGGGTGGTCAAGCATTGGAAGAGGCTGCCCAGGGAAGTGGCTGAGTCTCCATCCCTGGAGGTATTTCAAGAACGGATAGATGTGGTGCTTGAGAACATGGTTTAGTGGTGGACTTGGCAGTGCTAGGTTAACAGTTGGACTCGATGACCTTAAGGGTCTTTTCCAACCTTAATGATTCTATGATTTGTGAACTCATGTTTTTCCCTAATTAAGAAAATTAATGGCTTCCCAGCTGCAGTGGCTGCCTGGGGATACCAAATTGATGTGAATTCCACTGTCTTTGAAGTGAAATGTTGTAATAGTGACAAAAATTTGTTTCCATAGTGTAATAATGCAGCCTAAACCCAAAGCTAAAGCAGCAGGAATGCTTTCATCTGCAACTACGAGATTCTTCCTGTATTCAGCGTAAGATTAGAATTCAAATTTAATTGTGCAGAAAACTTTTACTGAAGTAACAATTTGAGTAAATATCTTCATCTGTGAGCGATCCTACTCTGGAACTGAAGTTGTTTATAACTCTAGGACAATGTATAATACAAACACAATTCTGGCTTCCTACTGCTCAACTTCCCTTCTGCCTCTGTAAAAAGAGTTCAATTTGTGGTACTTCTGCCTTGGTTTCTCTCCTACAGTTTTCCAGTTAGCAGTAGTATAAAAATTAATGGGCCTATCAAAGAGATAGTAAAAACTTTGTCAAGATCGAGCTTCCTGTGCTAGTTCACATACATTCATATAAAATTTCTTGCCCTTTTTTTGAAAACTGAAGCTCTGCCTCTGTATATCTGAAGGTTATTAATGGATAGGAGCCAAGACTTGCTCAAGAGTCTAAAGTCTAGGGTGGAGGTGGAAACTAAGCCCCTTTCAACTTGGTGTCTAAGATAGAGCCCCTTAATCATTTACGATAGTTTTACTCTTTCAAATTACTCCAGAATATGCACAGACTTTCATAGTGAGTGGCTGTGCAATGCAAATGGACTACATCCCCTCTTGAACTCTTGATGGATACTATGCTCTCGTTTTCCCATTTGCCATTTCCCATTACTGTTGATTCGTCTCCCAGAATCAACAGTAGTTTAAATGTGAATTTGCAACCTCATAGTAAAAGTCTCCCTGTCTACCTCTTGTCTCCTTACTGAAGAATTGGCTTTGAATGGAAATTTTAGTCTTGACTACAAGATTTGAAAAGAGGTTTGAAAGATGTTACAGTCTCTAATGAGTTATTGTTTTCCCGATAACAGAGAAATCTCTTAGAGTTCATTCTGCAGTGATGGAACTATCTCCTGTTGCATGGAGATTCTAGTACAGAAAAGGGTTGTTGCTCATAGCAATCAAAAGCTGCTTTTGAAGACTTTATTCCAACCTCAGTTCTTGATTCCTACACCTCTATTGGCGCAGTGTCTGTTGAAATGTAACAAGACTTAATTTTTTTTTGTGTTTGTTCTTATTCAGAAGGGTTTATTTTACTCTTTTAATGTATATCTAGCTATGCTATTTTGATTTTGAATATGTAATACAATTTAGTAAGTTATAGTCTGTTTTTTTTAATATATCTTATATTTAAAGTAGGATATTAATATGATGTGTATAGAAGTATTTTCCCTAGTTGGCTTTCCTGGGAAAGGTTATTTTAGAATGTACCAGTGATGGCTACTATAAATGCAAGCAGTGAACTAATCTGCACTTCACACAGCAGAATCCTTTATCAGGCACAACACAGGCATGCAAAGAGATAAGAGGAGCAGCAGGTCTCCAGGCAGTGGAAAAAGGGTACAGATGGCAAAGACTGAAGGAAGGTTTTCAAAGGTAGAAATGGCAGTTGACACATCTAACTTCATTTACGCATTTAAAGTGTACCCCATCTTCTCTAAATCTCAGACATGCCTGCTGTTTACATTACACATAACAAAGAACCAAAGCTAAAATTGCAGATTTTTTTCAATGACATGGGGGTCAGCCCGAAGAACAGTGTCAATGAAGATCCTGTGGTGAAGCCATGCTGATTTGTGACTTTCACACTTTTGCTCTATTTTAAAAAGTTTGTCACTGTCCATATTTCTTCCCTAAAAGGTTATTCTGGAAATCAAGAATAAATCAAACACAGCAGCAATATCTCTTTCCTTTAGCCACCTCTCCCTCTCCCATTTGATTCCAGTGCAACAGAACAGGAGACACTGCAACTTAGCTGTCCCTGGATCCCACTGCTCCGGGGAACGCTGAGCTTGGTGTTTAAGCTAGCTTTCCAGCTGCCTTGAACCAGGCTACCAACTGGCTCAGGTTTCAAAGACATTTTCAGTCCCTACTGATTTCTTTGCAGAATAATTTATTCCATATCCTAAAAGTGCTCTGAATTCTCATAAGTTGCCTCTGCATATAGAGAGGAGTCAGTTGCAACCTCATATTCTGATATTATTTCTATTATTTTATTTCAGAATATTATATATTAAAATACTGTAAATAATACAACATAGATTTATTTTGCTTAATCCATTATTGGTTTTTAACAAATAAGTAAATGTATATTTCAGATCTTGCAAATACTCACTTAGACAACATTTGATTGAAATCAAACTAATTTTTTCTCCAATACAGCATGTTTTAAGAAAACTGCGTAATGAAACAAGAGATTCTCATAGTTTTTAAATTGTAGTTTTCGCTCTGGAATTAAGAGCTGTAATACAGTTTTTGTGGGTAGCTGAAGGCATCTGAAGTCTCTGATGTTATTGGGCAGGAGGAATGGAGTTTATTACATTCTCAACAATAGGATTCAATTACACCTATTAGCTTAATATAGGGAGTACTTTTGATAAGAGAAGTCCATTGTGGGGTGGAGAAGAGCCACAAAGGCTAGCCTCCAGGAGGCTTTGAATGCAGCCCGGACTCCCTATCTTGATAAATGGTCTTTCACAAACTTACCTGAGCATCAAGTCTTTCTACACTATCAGATTGTTTCCATTGGAACAGTGATGATGGAAGTGGAACATTTCAAATCCCATGACCAATCAGTGTTTAACTACATTCCAATCAACGTATACCAGCCAAATAGTTCTGTGCTACTTCACCATCTTTGCTCTGGCTTTATTGCAGTGTTTACCCATTGATCTTGAATTGCAGCAATTCCATTTCTGCCTAAAACAAGCCATGAAGTTTGCTCACAGATAGCCGTGAGTGCTACATATTCTGTTGGTAATGATTACTCTGAAGAGAAATGCAGGTAATACCGTGCTTCTCTTCACAAGGGAAAGACTTCTTTGAATGTGTCCTGAGGTGAATCCTTAGTGCTCAACATGAGATGGTACAATACTCTCTGCTATTAAGCCAGCTGATTAGCTGTGACTCTTAACTGCTTGTGGGAGCACACTAAAAATAAAATGCCTTTCTTGTCTTCTGTTCCATGACAAAAAGCTATGGCCAGCAATAGCAGTAGTTCTTCCTACAAGCATGTGTGAATCACAAAAGTTACATGCTGTACATCAGAGATGCAATTCAGCAATACATATAACAGACCTTTGTTTTTGCTGATCATTTAAAGAAGGAAACAAAGAAACATGCATTGTTTCTGAAGCTTTGACACACTGAAAGAGTAAGGAGAATACAACTAGGCCTTCTTTTAGTGAAGAAAAAGATTGTTAGGGAGGGAGGAGAAAATTAAACCAGAGTTCTCCCATTTAAAACTGTTGTTAGTCTTGGACAGAATTCCCCATCCCTTTTTTTTTCTGCTGCAGTTGCAATACAAAATACTCTCCAGCATATGCATAGGACTACTCCAAGGAGAACAAAAAATATCAACCTGAAATAGCCAACCCAATGAAAGTTTTATAGACTAAAGAAACACTAGCAGCATAATTTATTTTAGTGGACATATTAAGCTTTCACCATCTGCTCTGCCCCTAATTATAAACGCCAAAAGAACATATTTCACAGTTAAATCAGTAAGAAGACATTATTCATGCACTTATATGTTACTTCTACACTGACACTTCTGCAGTGTTCTTGTACTGCCTACGCAATTCAGAGCAAGCTGCTCACATCTGAAATCGAACTTCTTGGTAAAAAGTATTTTTCAATAACTGTTTCAGTGGGAGATTATTTGATGTAAAACGTATTTTCAAAGAAAAATAAGTGGGAGAATGAAAGCCTTTTGTTTTGGTAATAGCTTCTTGGAGGCATATATTTGTATTCCATATTAATCCCAAATACAAATGTATATTTTATACATTTTTCTAATTTTTCATGTGGTTGTAATAATTAAAACTAAGCACAATTACTCAGGTGCTTGATGTTTTACAAAAATTATGCTTTTTAACAAGTGAATTTTTTTTTGTCACAGGGTGAACAAAATTTTTTAATAATTTCATAGCTTCTTAAATAAAATTTATTTTCTGTTAATTCACAGAAATATCTACCAGGTATTTTTGCTTATATCTCTAATCCTGTATTGAGTGTTTTCTGTATTTATATAAAATTTCATTACTTCAGGGGAAATTTAAAAATAGATACAAGAAAATTAAAAAGTATTAAAAAAACAATTTGTGTGAAGTACTCTTAAATACTTTGCTAAATCAAAGTGATCAGATAGGGGCCTCTAACATGCCGTGGAGGAATAAAGTTAGTGATGGGTTAAGATCTAGACCCTTGAATTAGTTCTCAGTATACACATATGACTTTAGAGAAGGACAGAAGAAATAGAGAAACCAAGTCATGTAATGACTTGCTAAAGATCAAGCAGCCTTTGGATGAGTACATTTTTCTCTGCTTTCTTGCATTTTGTTCCCCCTGTCTGCTTAGATGGTGTGTATGGGTGTGTGCGTGTGTGTGTGTACAGTGCCTACTATAGGAGTTGCTTTAAGTGGTGTTATAATGTACCCTCCCCTGCACCACTTCATAGCAGAAGTAGCCATTACCCTCACTGGGGAAGGTGAAGGGGAGCAGCTACTTAAGACAGAAAAATTGAGCAATTTATAATGCTCACATGATCAAGTTGAAGACCACCTAAAACAACAACAAAAACTCTGCAAGTGAAGCTTATTAGTGATTATTTGAGAGAAGCAAAGGAGTTTGAAGGGAATTGATACTAGCTTAGAATTTCATCCTGTAGATGTATTGAGAGTACAATACAAGAGAACCCTGAACTGTTCTCTCTACACCTTGGTCAACTACAAGGCTCTGCTAGCTGGAACTGTGTTTAACACACAAGATAAAGTGTTAGCATTATATTAAACTAGTATGATATTACATACCATGTGACATTTGGTATTGCAGATTGTGCTATCCTCTGTCCCGCACTTAAGGAAAATAAAATAGAGAAATCTTCCCTCTTGATACACCATGCCTTGTTTTGGTTTAACAATTTAGCCCTTAATATTTGCTTGGCCTTGAAAGTGGTAAGCATGGTAGTTGTGTGATGAAGAACCCTAATAATAAAGAGAGGAATGATCAGACTTTTAGACTCGTGTTAAAGGAGTACAGCTATCATCCAGATAGTCTGGAAAGCACAGGAAATCTTTAGTAATACAGTACAGAAAATAGGAAAATTAATAGGAAAATTAACTGGAAAAAATTTAATTGATATTACATGGTTTGCTGAGGCTGAACAACAGAAAGAAACTTGGCAGAGCACTAGAGTCTTATGAAGAAGGATCTGAACTTTTCTTCTGAAATATAATTTATGTTCCTGAATGGGACGGAAGGGACCACCTTTTTCACTGACTTGGTCCTCTGCAACAAGTAAACTGGATACAGACATTTTTTTATACAACCATCTAGAGACTGGCCCTGTACTAGCAGCCACAAACTAATTTTTTGTAACAGCATGAAGCTTATAGGACAAAATTATCAAAAGATCTAGATCATAAAGTGCTGCTAAGAGATCAGGAGAAATCAAAGAGATTGCCAGCATCCTAGAGAATTTTCTACATGAAAAGAGCAAGGTGATGCCAGGAAGTGGATTCTTTCCTATGAAATCAGAAAGGGAACAGAAATCCTTTGTCATTCTAAGCCGGGGAAATATTCTTTCGTTACCCACACAGGCATATAAATAAAATGCACCAATACTCTGTAAAAACATCAGCTTGACAGAAAATACCAAGAAATGTCCTTAAAAATAATTTTGATTTGAAATGAATGTAACCTATTTGTTTCTGCAAGTGGCTAGAATTTCATTCTGCAGACAATCTGACATGACATCCTAACCGGCTTAGTTAGAAGGACTTTCATTCTAGACTTCTATTTTGCAGACTCTTT
Organism: Nipponia nippon; assembly: GCF_047370975.1. NCBI lineage: Eukaryota > Metazoa > Chordata > Aves > Pelecaniformes > Threskiornithidae > Nipponia > Nipponia nippon. The sequence continues at coordinate 31,899,731 of NW_028262413.1, read as the reverse complement.
TTTTTTTTTTTTTAATTGTAGAAAACTAGTCTTTGAGCTTGTTGAATTTATTTTTTTCTCTTTTATCTGCAACCTGAACTATTCTGAAGTTGAAACTTTATATTCTGTAGCTGTTGACAATGAACATACGCCCGCTATCTAAAAAGAAAGAAAGGATAATGCATTCATTTTTCAATTTCATGTATGCTTATACATGGACATATGTGTATGGGACTGTGTCTCTGTGGGCATACAGGAAACTATCCAAAGGGACTCCTGTGTGTGTGAGTACATCTGACTGTAAAAAAGTATGATGGAATAGGGATCCAGTGTCAATTGAAGGCAATGAAATAATGTTCCCCAGTATCAACAGGGGCTGAATTAGGACTCAAGTAAATCTTAGCTGAACCCAATGCACATACAACCTTTTCCTTTCCTCCCCATAATTTTACACACAAAATTACAAACATTTTCAGTGGAGAAAACCTCCTCACAATGAATACATTGGACGCGGCAGTCTAGGTTACTCTTAATTTTGGTGCAGTATAGACTCCTACCTTTTGGTATATAATTTTAGGGTTTATGTGAAACTAAGCCTTAGGAAAAGCTTGTTCTGTGTGCTCCTCAGAGATTGTATGAAACATTTTTTTTCCTTCCATCCTCAGTAATTTAAACTGCTAACCAGTACCTGTAACTCCGTAAGTCTGAAAACATTACATATTTTTTCATATGGATGTGAGCAGAAACAGCTGGTCACAGAGTGTGGATTGCTTGCCATCAGTTTTCTCTCCTTTGTATTCCTGTCGGATATTTTAATTTTAACTGAGGATAGAGGATTTAAAGACAAAGTGAAAGTTAAGAAATTTAGAAGCAGTAGAAATTACTTGTCTATTCTAACTGTCTCTAGGTAAAAACTTTCCATCTTTTTACAGCACTATTTAAAATATCCTGCTTTCACAAAAAAAAACAGTTTGGTTTTTTTTAGAGTCACTAGGTATTAATTACATTAAATTTTATGCATCATATTTTAAAAAGGAAAAAGGAGATTGGTAGACAAAAAGTGGAATAAAAAATTAAAGGTTAAATTTTGTGCACAGTCTAAGTTTTGGTATAGAGACTGTATGTAGGTGTTCGTATATGTGAGTACATGTGGAATTATGTTCTTGTGTCATTGAGATAAAATGATCTGAACATTGAGAAAAGGAATTGTATTCGCTTTTCTAATATATCTTGCGTATTTATGCTAGCAATTATGAAACTGCTTAAATAAGACCTGTAATATAAAATCTTGGGGAAAATACATGTTTAAGTGTATCCAAATCCACTACAACTATGAAGCAAAATCCCTTCTAAGATGGGACGATACTTGGACTGTCTTTAATTTCCCATTTTACATTGTCCTCAGTCATCTGGAGCTCCTTAATTCTCTTGGAGACACTATGCAGTATTCTTTTTTTGTACAGGCTCTTTTAATTACAACAGTCACTAGAAAAAAAAAGTATGCTGTCAGTGTGCTATGTTAGCAGGTCAATTTGCTAGTCACATAATATTAAACTGACTGTTGTTCAAACATAATCTAATTTACCTTGTGTGCTTTTGTCTCAGTTCATAATGTTGTAGGTGTCTGATGCAGATTGTTAGCAAAGACAAAAATCAAATGTTATTAGGAGAAGGAGACAGTTTATGCTTTCATTATCTTGAAATAACTAGTAAGGACAGATTTTTCCTTGGTGTGTTTTTATATTGATTTTCTGAAGTCAATGATACTATGTTCTGTCCTATCACCTAAAGACATGGCTGAAATTTTCAGGCAGAAGGTGATTTGGAGATGCTATATGTTTGCTGCTCTTTAGGTTATTCAAGACAGCCTGTTACTAACAGCATATCTGCAGTCATTTTAAGCCCGCATTGCTTGTGTTTGTCTGAGACACCTACAGCATTGATTACTGTAGCATGTTGTCAGCTTTGCTGTGTCAGCATGAAAAAAATTCTTTTGATGTGGAAAAAATAGAAGTAGGCATTCAGTGTGTGCTTAGCACCATTTGTGACTGTAACATTTAAAGTGATTCCTATAAATGCAGAAAATATTTTTCCCTTTTCTCCTCAAAAGAGTATTTCCTCAGTTGGACTATACAAAATTTATAGATGACTACAATAAATAAAGGAGCAGCTTTGATTTAGTTTTTTTTTTATAATACAAAGATTCTAACTTAACAAGTTCTTGATTGTCAGCATGCATTTTTCTGTAGTTTGTATTAACTAGCCTCATAGCTGCATGTTCATGCGCTAGAGGAAAACAAGCCCTTTCTCCTACCTCCTACACTAGTAACATGCTTCTCCAATTCTTTTCTTCTTGCACATGTTTTCAAGTAGCCCTTGCAAATAATGAAAATTTAAAAAATGGAAAATAAAGAGCTACTCTCAGAAATACTTGTGGCTGCCAGCCAACCTGTGCAAGACCAAGGACCATGACTATAGCTGGTTAAAATTGGCCAGGAAGAATGTTAGAACCAAAATCTTATTAGAGCACACATTGATTGGTAAAGTGCCTCCTTTCCTTGTTGTCAGTATTGTCTCCTGATTGGCATTATAGCAATAAGACTCAATTAAACCACTTACTAGCTATAAGTAATAACAAAGCTTTTAAAGATATTATGCATGTATTCTGCATGCGCTTAAAAAAATAAAATGTCTTTGGTATGGATATGTACGAATTAAAGGAAATCAGAGAAAAAAGCAGAATTTTATTTTTTTACATTAACAATGAAGGAAAATTATATTTCCTTTCATTTATTTGTAGATAGCATTCAAATGAAAAGCATTTATATTTGCATCAGTAAAATAACTTAAGGTCAGCCTCACTAAATATTAAAACTGAATTAATGCAGGGGCATAGTACATTATCCTCAACATTTAAGAAGCTGGAAATGCTTTTGAGAATGCATGTCAATATTCAGGGAGGGTTTGGAAGCAAAATAATCAGGACTTCTTTTAAATGTAGAGCTTGCAGACAAAGTATGGATCCTCTTTTTTAGTTGCTATATTTTAGACTTATATTGTTTCAAAGTACTGGTTACTTCCATATGCAGGTAGGTTTATATTATTTTAACATTAATAACAGTATTTATTGTGCATTGGAGACTAACATGTATCAGTTAGGATCAGAATTGTTTACCTGACAATAAGCTCATTTAACTCTCCCTGCTCCATCTCACACTCCTCACCCAGAAAAAAGCCCCCAAACCCTATGGTTTCCACATTGCTTGGCAAATGGGGAAAAAGAATCAATATGAATTTCCTTCCACTTGCTACCGGAATAATTACACTTACAAGATGTGTTAGGCGATTTGATAGCTAGGCTCTGGTGTCTATTTATGAAGTTTACTCTTACTTGCTCTCCAAAATATGTACAATCTGGGTATGGATTCTCACTCTGTTAATTTATTACAAATAATTGTTCCCTTTTATTGCCTTGAATAATCATCTTGTTTAAAAACTGATCAAATGAAAGAGATATACCGTGATTTCTAGATCTGGCTTTTTTTTTTTCTTCAGTATTGAGCATTTTAGTGTTATTTCTTACTGTACGCTGCAAAACAGGTGAGAAATTCTGCCCTTTTCAGAAAAAAATAGTGAAAGGCCTTAAGAATTCTCCTGGAATGTGATGGGTCTTATTTAACTTTTTATTTGTATTATGTTGGATGATCATGGATAAATTGTGCAAGACATCTGATTCTCACACAGTATTCCGTGTTGTTCTTTCAATTCAGGCTAATAGAGCACAAATTAAAACATTGTATGTGAACAGCAATCTATTCAATATCCATGCACATTAGTTCCTGACAATTTTCTGACTCTGTGTTGCAGATAACCCAAGCAAGGAGGTACAAAAGTGGCTTAGCATAGCTCGCAACCCCTGTGCTGTGGGTGTGAGCTGCCATAGAAAAATGCTTATGCCTGAGGTACTCTTAACGACTTACCCTGGGTGTCTCCAGCTTATTGTATCATAGGCATGCACTCATGCACAGAGACCGTGACTATTAAAATGGGACAAGTAGGATTTAGATAATACAAATAGAGAAACAAAATTAAATTGGAAGTGCATTTTTCTCACCAGCCCTTTCAGTGATAATTCAAGGACGGTCACAATAGTAGTGTGTGTTTATGGATATTTTATAAATCCAAGTACATGGAAATTTGCTTCTGTGGCTAAAATATTAAACTGGAATTTCAGTTGAATCTTAAATAAATTTTTCTCATTTTATTTTTATTTATAATTTCTTTCTAGTTATGTTTTTTTAGATGCATGTCTGAATTTCATTCAGTACTACATGCTCTGAGAGTACTTGCATGCGTTTTATTTAGCTAGTGAAATTCTAATCATTTTCAGCAGAGTCTAGGGGACTGTTTATGACTGAGCAGGACTGACATTCTGAGCAAGATTACCAGTGAAAGTAGATAGAGAAAAAAATAGGATATTTGGTTACATGTTTGGAAAACATAAAAGGAAAGAAGCTTGATAGCTAATAAAAAAAAAATAAAATCGGCTTAATTAAGTTGATTCTTATTTCCCTCTGCCAACTTTGTAGTTTTGAACATGTAGCTTTTTTTTTTCCCCAGTGATATTATCTTCTTAGCGACTGTATGAAAGGCCAAGCAGAAATTGCATATGCTTTGAAAATAACGAAATCGAACAGATCCAAAGCTGCAAAGATAAACTAAACACACTGGAGAAATAATTTTTGCTAATCCTTTTTGGTTACAATATTCTTACAGGATGGTAGTTGTAATAGCCATAGATAATTTTTTTTTTTTTAAATCAAAATCCTTCTAAATACCATGATAAAAAAAATAAAGACAGCTGTTTTGTGAAAGCTGAGTTGTAACATTTCTTTCAGGCATTCCTATCTCTCATCAACAGAGAGTTTACCCTGAATGCATTTGCTGCTTTGCGACTTAAGATAAATGAATCAGTAAACACATTTTCTAAGTGAGTCAGGAGCAAATTTTATCCATTGGTACAACATTCTATAGATTCATAGATGCATTATAGATGGATGGTTTTGATCCCTAAGCTAAGCATCCAGGCACAAGATAGTCAAGATATGCAACAGCTATGGTTTACTTTGAGCTAATGAATCTCATTATCTTTGTGTTACCAAATGTTAAATCATTGGCTTGAGGCCTGTTTTGAATAGCATGCACAGCTTAATCATGTGAAAAGAAAAAAAGGTGGTCCTTATTTTGGAGAATTATATTTTGAGACAGAGACATAACTTTAGCATTTTGGACAGCTGTTGAAATTATAAGAAACCGAAGTAAAGAAAAGGAAAATGTGTGATAGAATAAGATGTGGAAATCTAAAATCTGAAATTTAAAAATATCTAGTCCATAACACAGATTACCAGCACACTACTCTTACTCAAGAAAGATATGGTATAATATTCATAATCCCAATACCCAGAGTTCAATTATTTTGCAGTGAGACCCACTTGTATGGCTTGATAATGAATTTGGCAATGACAGGAATGAAATGAAGGATAGGAAAAGTTTAAAAATATGCTAGTAAAAGAATAAATGTGACACTGCTACATTTATACTTTATCTTTACACCGTGGAAGAAACATACTCCCCTTCTCAAAGGCATTAATTCAGAGAAGAAAATGTGAATGTGAGAAAGGATTTGCACTGAGATTGTTTAGATTCACGTGTCGTCTATTGATGGAATGGAATTACAGTGCTTTTGAATGGCTCTTGGTGCAGTAGCCTGGAGACTGAAATACTCTAGACATCCACAACATAGATCTAGTACAAGCAGTTAAAATAACCCCTTTTTTTTTAGACAGCAGGCTCCATACATGGAGATAATTGTTTTAAGGTGTAAGAAAGATGACTGTTAGTTTGCCATGCAATGACCATACAGTCTTCAGCTTTTCTCCAGAAACTGTCTTCAAAGGTTTCTACGTACTCCTACATGCTGATGAGATTAATGCAGACATGAAATTGGATATCTGTAAACTAGCAAATGGTACTGCTATGAAACTCCTGAAAAAGGTTTGTTTTTAATAAAAAATTAAGCCTGCTTATTTTTATGGTTATGTAGTCAATCATAGTTAATAAGGAAAAGACAGTTTACCTGTAATTAAGGTAGTAGATGCAGGACTTCTCCCTGAGAAGCATTTTATTTTTCCTTGGTTGAATGTTTCTTGGAGAGAAGGCATGTTAAAGAAGCACTGCTTATGAAAAAGGACATGAAATCCCAAATCAGTACAAAGATCTCTTCTATGTTGTGCTTTACTAACATTAACTTCTGTAGGGCCTTAATACTCAGTAACCAAATTCCACAGTACTCTGCAACTGAAGTGCAACACTGCGTTCAATGTGTTTCTCATAAGGTATTAATGCTGTAGAAAGCACACTAAAAAAAATAAAAAATTTGAATTTCAGAAAGATTGCTTTCAGCAGCTCGACTCTGTAAACACCTATTACATCTCTCTTTAGAGATATCAGAGTTTTGTGGAACGCTTCCTTGCTCAGAAGTGCCTCAGGTTAATAATTTTGTCTTTGATTACTAATTTTCATCCAAATAATTTGACCTGCTGATATATGAGGTGATTTTGTGCAGTGACTTTGTCTGGTATGTCCTAATGACAGCAGTGATGTTTTTTGTATTTGGTATTTTTGAATTTTAATGAATATTTTGAGTGATAATTAACTATCCTCTGTGGACAAAATCATCTTTAATCTAAATTGCGTATCTCTGCAGATAAGAGATCAGATTCTCTGTAGTGTTGATTAAAAGAGCGAATTTTGACCTAAGTGTTTGGAAAACTGATGCATATGAATTTTAATTTTATATCAATCAAAATTCAAATTTATGTAAGTAACTGATTTTTAAAATAGTCCTAGTAGTAATTCCTGAATTTGTGTGAATAGAAATCGGTATTTAGAACTAACGCATGCCTCCACGTTTATCACCTTAACTTATCTGAAAGGGTAGGACTATCTTGCAGCTATTCAATGGCAGAGTTTGACTTGGGTAATGTGGTGTGCTGGCCTAGAGGAAAGGTTATCGGGCCCAGTATCCCATCTCCCAGAGTGGCTAAAAGCAGATGCTTAGGGAAGATAAGAACAGAGTGATATCTGATGAGACTTACCCAGAACTGTCTCCCTGCTTCTATGAGTTTGGGACTCTCTTTTAATTGCTTTTTGCTTAGGACATCATTTTCTCTGTGGAAAGAGACAGGATTGGTGTCAAATTCTTCATTTTTAAAAGAGACTTTAAATGAGTCTCACAAATAAGTGAGACTTGTTGTAGAGAAGAAAGATGCAAGTTTATTCTGTTTTACCTAAGAGACATTTCAAGCTAGGTCTTGTTCACTGAGTATGCTCTGTCTCCTGTGAGGTTAAGTCTGGTTTGCATTTTGTGATGTTATATTTAGTTATGCTTTTTCCAACTTATTGCCTGTAACTTAATAGAAATAAGATGTCTGTGGCTACGGTGCTAATTTGGGAACCAGGAAATATAGGACCAGTTCACATACTTTGAGTACTTTAGCCTGGGTCCTCAATGGGTGGTAAGCATGCATTTCTGAAATCAGACAGGCAGCTCCATATTATAAGGGTATGGGTCTTACATGCTGATGAACTACTCCCATTCTCAGAACTAAATGATTGTGTACATACTTTGCTGTACAAGGGCTGAAATAGCCTTTCAGGTAAGCTGTGCAATACACAGAGATACACGGCTTAGTTCTGCCAGATATACTGAGGTCCAGTATGCATGCTGCTTCTTGGACCTGCTTGAAAGCAATGAGTGTGGTATTTAAGAAGCTGGCCTTAGAGGTGGCCCTGCTGGACCTGCAGTGACTTAGTGGAAATCACTTCAAGTACAGATGCCAAAGTATCATTTGTTTTCCCTTTATACAGCACATCCTAGTCCCCATAGCCAGAGGGAATGGAGAGCTGACAACAGAAGGTAACAATTATTCATTGTCAATATCCACTTAAGTTGCAGACTTCTTAGTTTAGAGTACACATCCTTCATGTGCTCACATAGCATCTACCACAGCAGTATGTAGATCAGGTCACTGCATGTCTCTAATTGTAATACCAAATAATAGTTTAAAGCATTGTGGTCAGTGCTTTGTTTTCAATAACTATTTATGTGTAAACCTACTGAGCTATAACAGTATTATTCAGAGCACATCTAAATAATTTTACATTCAAAATACTTATTTAGGAGGAAAGGTCTTATTTTTATAAGATGTTTATATACAAATTTTCTGCTGACATCTTATGGAAAAGCTGGTGGGTGTAAAGGTTTCAAGCCACCTTGAGTACCTGCTGAAGTGATTGACAGAGTATTTATCTTCTAACCAGTTGTTATAAATTGGAGAGGATTTTACTGATGTGCAATTTATGCCTTAGACACAGAGGGAAAAATCTTTCTAATCTTGCTTTTTAAATGAGGTGATCATCTACTATGGAGCGGTGTGCCTGAAACAAGCTGGATGCTACGGATATTTATTCAAAGGTTGGAAATGCAAAATCCCATGACATAATTCACTGCTAACAAAACCTCTGATTATCTTAATTATCTACTGTTCTTACTAAATCTTTATTTTGTAAAATGTCTTATAATTTAACCTTGCAATTTGCTGATTCTGCTTAACAAAGGCAGACTATTTCATCTTGAAAAGAATTAACACAATAGTCTTTACACTTATTTTATTATTTCAAAAGATTTTTTTATTTGTTTACTAAATCTGCCAGCACTGCAAGTATTTGTATGAGTTTGAAAAAGACAATGTTCTGCTAACAAGAGAAAAATACAACCTAATCCTCTTATGCTGATTGAATGGGGAGGGTGTTAATAGATTTCAGCAAGATTTTAGAGGTTTCGTCACTGGGAAGAACTTCATTCAGTTTCAAAGACGACTCTTCTGTAGTTTCACTGCAAATAATACTCAGCGATATCTATTATTGACTGTATTTCCACCAGGAGAATGGTCTGAATACAGTAAACTCCTAAAAGGATTCCTGTATCTTTTCTTTTTTTGGGGGGGTGAGACTTAAACCCAAATGTGGTGAATAAACGGCCATGTAATAAATCATTTTATACTTTTTGGACTGTGGTTAACAATTCATTTTTGACCAATTAGAGCTATCTGTTTCCAGCTAGCCAGCTGGAAGAATTGCTAGTATTAAAAGTCTATAGACTACTAGCAATACTTAATTGTTATGTCTTAGTAGATACTCCTTATGGGGAATCTGTCAATTGTTAATGCCTGCAAATCTAATTTCTTTTAAGGTTTGACTCATTAAAATGATGCTGTCAATCCTTTCCTGTAACCTTTTAAAGAAAATTTCATTTTTTTCTTATGATAATGTTAAGTGAGCACCCATGAAACCGTTCACAGGACTTCAAGGTCACTAGTGATAAAAAGAAGTCTTTTCGAAGAGTTGTTATACACTGAGAAACAAGAAGCTATGGTTGGGTGTGAGCTGCTAACCTGGTAGTTAAACCCTGAGTTATTAGAAAGTTAAGCATCTCTGTTTTCTTCTACGAATGAGGCCTTTCCAATGACCTACTTCCACAGCTACTGTAAATTGACAGTCTCAATATTCTAACAACCTTCCCCTGCAGCCATTTAACCATTCATTGAATGGATGCTCTTGGAGTAAGGTCGAGAATGTTTGGCTTATTGTTCTTAAATGGTACGGTTTGAAATGTTTTGCTGAATCTCCGGGTTTCATTTAAAGTGACCTATTCTGTCCTTCTATTCCCTTCTACATTATTATTTCAATAGTGTACTGTATTTACCTCTGCCTATAACCTGAAAGTAGTATTCATGAAAAGAAAGCTATCTTTTTTTGCACAAGGCTGGGGAAGCACATATATGAAATCATGGTGCAATGATTAATTAATTGCCTATGGTAAGTATTTCCAATTTTACTGTGTTAAAAATTTGAACAGATGCATCATGTCAAAAAGATTCAAAAAAATCTTTATTTGGTAAACTGTAAACTAAAGCATAAAATGTTCATCAAGTAAGTTCTGAAACATTAATTGTTTGTATACTATGTATTTTTAAATAAGTATCAAGTTTAAGAATTTCTCTTCCTTCACAATAGCAAAAGGACACATAATTTTAAAATAATGGCATGCTAAAATGGTTCTATTTTTTTTCCCTGTGATATTATGTTTTTCTTTAATATGACATCACCTTTTTGCATGAAGAGATACACTAAAACATGGACTTTTCTAAGGACATTTATTTCAAAGAAGAAAGTTGATGGTAATAAAAGCAGAAAAGTTAAAGGCATAATTCTATAATATTAAAATAACAATAAAGTAGCCTCTCTGTAAATGAAATTGAGCCAGGATGAGAGTTGGCAGTAGTTGTTCAGTGAAACCACAACATTTTCTCAAAGAATAAATGGAGCGGAATAGAGTTGTATTGGTAAAAGTTCTGTATTTTATTAACATGTAGTTCACATGCATGAAGTCTGGTGTGCTTTCTTGTGTGCATGGAAAGGTATATGCAACAGCTAACAGCTCTTAAAAGCCATGTGTCTGTTGAAGATACAAAGTGTTGCCACAATGCTGTTATGATCTTTGCATCTACTCTGAAGAGCTAATTTTGAAATAGCCATAGTTTTCCAAAAGCTATAATGAAAATAATTATTTCAGATACACAAATCTCAGGAATATGTATGGTTGCTATATTTCAGGTGGAAATGGATGCAACCAAATGGAACATTTTTATTATGTATATTTAATGGTGAGGTTGAATGAACTAACATTACCTTATAGTTATCTGATATTGTTAACAGATAAATGTATGCTGTTATATAAATACTCAAAGTATTTAAATGGTAACTTTTAAATGGCAAGTCCACCATTTTTGAAGAAAAGAATATTGGCACAAAGAATGACAGGAATTGCATCACTATTATGCTGAGAACTTATTAGAAATATAATTTGGTGTGGGGGCCAGCATTCTCACTGACTGGTTGGGACATTACTGCCTTGGCATTCCTCAAAAATGGAAAAATACCAGTTTCTCTGATGAACTAACTCATCTTTCCAAATTATGTTAAGATCAGAATAGCCCCATAAGTTTTCTAGAGAGATTCCTAGTCTTTTTCCTAGTGGGAGCAGGGGCTGAAGGAGACAAACTTATAAATTTACTACTTATACCTATGTAGATATTAGTACCTCTACCTATGTATATGAGAGATAGACAACTACAGAAGCAAGTATAACATGCATGACCTCTTAGGGAAGCCTTATTTCCATCTCAAGAAAATGGGAGGGTTAAACTGCGTGCCTGACACCCAGCTTCCAAAATTAAAGGTTTCTAATTTGTGATAAGCTAAGATTACTTTTGCGTGTGTGTGAACCTATTTAGCTAACATCCATGGAGTTCTTTTATATCTATGTGATAGCAACAGAGTGCAAAGCTTGCTCTAACAGCTTTAATTGAACCAATTTTCTTTCCTTTATTACTGCATGTCAGGTTCAAGAAGAGCAGTTTTATTTGTAGCCGACAGTAATCTCAGGTCTAGTTTAGTATGATCAGGAGTCTGGAACTCAGTGCACGGCATATCTCAGATTACCAGGCTTCAGAAAGCAGTCAGTCTGTGTAGCCTGCACCACAACATTAGGGAGTTTTCTACTAAAAAGAAATGGTCAAATACACAGCTTAGACTTGTATCTTGTGGAAGAAAATCTCATGGAACCAACAGATTTTACGTTTCTTCTTACTGTAAAGGCACTTTTTTTGCCATATCATTTTTTTTCCTAACAACATGGAAATTTGGAATTTACACATCTTGTAAAAAGTGCTATTCCCTCACCTTTGAGGAAGTCCCCAAATTTTGTCTCACCTTTTGCCTATACTCCCAAATCACTAGTCACTGTATAGGTTTGATGCCTTAAAAGGCTCTTCTAGGAATTTCCCATGGTGGATTAACATTTTTTTCCATGTTCTAGCCAAAATAAATTTTATCTCACCCTTGCATAACATTTCTGACTGCACAATACACCTTCCAGTTGTTGTTCAATCCATTTCAAAACACTGAATTGTTGTAGAGACTGAGGAAAGATTCCATATATTAACAGACACTTTAGGTGGAATAATTTGGTTTTATTACTGAAGAAGTAGTTAAACATACATTAGGGGCCAAAGGAATAAGTTTTCCTTTAGTAGTTTTCCAGTGAACAATCTTTTCAAAAATATACTAGTATGTAGAGATAAGAAGGAAATTTAGTTCTGTTGTCTATTTTTTATTAAACATTTTAAGTTGACAAAAAAAATACTGTGTTAGACTTAAGAGTTTGAAGAAATTGCAATAGGTGATGTTTTTACATGTCAATTGTGTGAAGCCAGATTCTGTTAGTATGGATTTGTACAGTTGGCCCTTCTGACCTCAGTAGTTTTCTCGCAGACAAACATAGCTGCCTCCACCTTCAGTGTCTGTTTTGTCATGTTTGAGTTTCAGCCACATGGCCTCCCATAGTAACATTAGCACTGGCTGATGTTACGCTTATAGCGACCTGTTATAATTTAGTGCTAAGTCAGTACGGAAGCTGACCTTGTTATTGAGATAAAATATTACTCAGGAAATTGCAAGATGAACATAAAAAGCATACAAATCCGCAGGAGACAGAAAGATTGCCAGACTTTTGAGTAGCCTCCATACTCAGCAGAACGGTACTCTACAAAGCATTTTACAACTTTGTATAATCCATTCTAGGACAGCCTAAAAATTCTACCAGAGCTCTGGATGGACTGCAAGTTGTGTCACAGTGGCCAGAATATGTTTTAATTCAATTGGCGTATATTCTTTGTGCGTAATAATCATAGAATCATAGAATCATTAAGGTTGGAAAAGACCCTTAAGGTCATCGAGTCCAACTGTTAACCTAGCACTGCCAAGTCCACCACTAAACCATGTTCTCAAGCACCACATCTATCCGTTCTTGAAATACCTCCAGGGATGGAGACTCAGCCACTTCCCTGGGCAGCCTCTTCCAATGCTTGACCACCCTCTCGGTGAAGAAGTTTTCCCTAATATTCAACCTAAACTTCCCCTGGCGCAGCTTGAGGCCGTTTCCTCTCGTCCTGTCACTTGTTACTAGGGAGAAGAGACCGACCCCCACCTTGCTACAACCTCCTTTCAGGTAGCTGTAGAGAGCAATAAGGTCTCCCCTCAGCCTCCTCTTCTCTAGATTGAACAACCCCAGCTCCCTCAGCCGCTCCTCATAAGACTTGTGCTCTAGGCCCTTCACCAACTTCGTTGCCCTTCTTTGGACACGCTCAGCACCTCAGTGTCCTTCTTGGAGTGAGGGGCCCAAAAATGAACACAGTACTCGAGGTGCGGCCTCACCAGTGACAAGTACAGGGGCACTATCACCTCCCTGGTCCTGCTGGCCACACTATTCCTGATACAAGCCAGGATGCCAGTGGCCCTCTTGGCCACCTGGGCACACTGCTGGCTCATGTTCAGGTGGCTGTCAGCCAACACCCCCAGGTCCTTTTCTGCCAGGCAGTTCCCCAGCCACTCCTCCCCAAGCCTGTAGCGTTGCATGGGGTTGTTGTGACCCAAGTGCGGGACCTGGCACTGAGCCTTGTTGAATCTCATACAGTTGGCCCTGGCCCAACGATCCAGCCTGCCCAGGTCCCTGTGTAGGGCCTTCCTACCCTCCAGCAGATCAACACTTCCACCCAACTTGGTGTCACCTGCAAACTTCCTGAGGGTGCATTCAATCCCCTCATCCAGATCATCAATGAAGATGGTGAACAGGACCGGCCCCAACACTGAGCCCTGGGGAACACCATTCGTGAGCGGCCGCCAACTGGATTTGACTCCATTCACCACCCCTCTCTGGGCTCGGCCGTCCAGCCAGTTTTTAACCCAGCACAGAGTGCACTTATCCAAGCCGTGAGCAGCCAGCTTCTCCAGGAGAATGCTGTGGGAGACAGTGTCAAAGGCCTTGCTAAAGTCCAAGTGGACAACATCCACAGCCTTCCCGTCATTCACTAAGTGGGTCACCTTGTCATAGAAGGAGATCAAGTTAGTGAAGCAGGATCTCCCTTTCATAAATCCATGCTGGCTGAGCCTGATCCCGCACGTGCCGCGTGATGGCACTCTAGATGATCTGCTCCATGGCCTTTCCCGGCACCGAGGTCAGGCTGACAGGCCTGTAGTTCCCCGGATCCTCCTTCCGACCCTTCCTGAAGAGGGGCGTTACATTTGCTAACTATCAGTCATCTGGGACCTCCCTGGTTGACCAGGACTGCTGATAAATGATGGAGAGTGGCTTGGCAAGCTCCTCTGCCAGCTCCCTTAGTATCCTTGGGTGGATCAAGCCAATCAGGATGGGCAAATTTTAATCTCAGCATATTTCATAAAGCAGCATTTCTTAAGCAGAATACCCCCCCTTCTCCACCAATCTGTTAACAAAAGAATATCTCTAACTACTTCCATTATATGGTCATTATGTTTTAGATCGAAACAATAGGACGTGCTTTCGGAGATGCATTGCATGCAGGCAGAAAATGAGACAAGAGAATGTTCTCACGTATGTCTTTGCATCTCTGCCTAAATAGGACCTGAATCATTCAGAATAGTTATAGCTTTGTACAATATGGTTTTCTACATCTGTGAATTTCAATAAAAGTTAAATGTTAATAATAAACCCATTAAGGTGAAACATTCACTTCCCGCTCTCTCAAAAATAAAACCCCAAACATCACTGAAATTTTGAAGTCAGTACAACTAATAAATGAAAACAAGCAAGTACTTTGAAGCAAGTTCAATATTTTGCTCCTATGTCACAAGAAATAGTCAGTATACTGCTCCTTAATCTAGTATTGATTTGTCTGGTGAAGGGAAATCTGCTTCAGAGAACATGACACCTTCTGAATTGCAGTCCTCTAAAAATCCTACAATATCTGAAAAGTGGTATATTGATGTATTTCAGAAATGTAATCATCCTATAATTTTCTATTACATTAACTTGTGTATTTTAAAGAAATCAGTGAAAAAGAATGAATTACACCCTTGCAATATCTGAAGACTTGTAAGAAAGCTGCTAAACTTCAATGACTTCTTTAAAGGCTTGCAGTTATGTTCAGGTACGTGGCAGGGGATGTCCTCAAAATGTGGCACTTGATAAATGAGAGAAAAGGGAAAATGTGAAACGGAGTAGAGACTGGCAAAGCAGAAAGAAAATGCTTAAGAAGGATCAGCAGCTAGACAAAGAGTAGTGACAGATACTGATGAAAAAACCCAGCCATGCAGCTGGGACAAGAATGTCACCATTAAAGAATATGCTGTTGAAACTAATGATAGGAGGCCTAGAAGATTAATTTTAGCGTGTCAGGTGATCTAACACTATGCCAAAGTATTCTTCTGTTCTTGTCCTTAGGCTTATGCTAGCAAAACTCACAAATTCAACCCCCAGAGTTAAGATCACTATAAATTGTCCTAAATTATGATTTATGTGCTGTAGTATCTTTAGAAAATCTGCCTGTTAGCTCTTCAGTGCGGTAAAGCCATGACGCACTGTGCATTTCCAAGATGAAAAATAAACATCCATGCCATATTTCTAGTCTCACTCTTGGATGTCAGTGCTGTGTTTGGGGCTGGCAGGCCCAAGCTGTTAGAATTCTAACTACAAACATGCAGTATCAGTGACTGCTCTGGTATACAGCACTGTTGCACAAGTCCTGCAGGCATAATGAAAGTGATAGAAAACTGTACTAAAATGCCATAGTGTACAAATCATACTGACTCTGGGAGACCAGCTAGAATGCACTGTGTTCTTATCTCTGCATCAGGCACTAGGGGTCCACCAATAGCATCTGCATTTATACTTTGTCATCAGACTATACTCCTATGCACTTAAGGCATTCTGCACAGACTCATAGTGTCTGTCCAGATATGTATAACCTTCACGTTGATTTAGTTATGGGCCAGTTATAAGTTCCCATATCTTATGTTCGCAGATTAATTGCTGGGAAGTTACAGTTTGTATAAGCAGAAATGTTAGAAAAGCAGGATGAACACAATCTGGATTGACCTCAAACGAATTTGGATTCTGGTAAAGTATTTTTAACTTGGACAGCTTGGGGACAGCAGTATTACTGGTTTGTATTATAAGCTTTTCCAGCATCTCTTACTTACATTACTGTTATGACTATTTGATTAGCACAATCATAACAGAACTTCCCATCTACGGCTTACTGTTGCATATTTTCATTCTCAGCAGGTTACCCTCTGATCTACCCCAGTTTTAGGAATTATTTTCTTTCCACTAAACAAAACATGAAGGTCTCCTCCACAGGCATGTTCAGCTCAGAGTATTAGGATCACAAGTGTGGCTATTGTTCTAGCTATGTCAAGCAGCCTTAGTGCCTGCTGCTCTGTGTTTCCATGGAGGAGAAACATTTATTAAATGTTATTTAAAGTTTTCTAGGACAGAAAACTTTACCAGACTCACAGAGTTGGGAAAAGATTGTTCACCTTCCAAGTGCACAGGCCTGAAATGATCAATTGCTATATAAATTCCTATTTCTAGCTATAATAATGGAAACTGTTTTTTGAACTGCCAAATTCTGCAATCCATGCTCGGGAACAGCTTCCACTTGATGTGATGCTTGAGAAAGTTTTAGGCAAATCTGCAGGAGTGGAAACTAAAGGCAACCCAATGGCTGCCTTCTCCGTTCCAAGCCAGTTCTCGTCATACCACTTATTCTGGACTCTCTTTGAGAAGAGTCTCCTCTGTGAGAAAAACAACTCAAATTGATCATTACATTGAGTTACGCTAGTTTGTTAATTATCAGAATATGTTAAGGAGGAAAATGTTCTCAATTTGCATCTGAAAAAACTGAGTCATTGGGGTCTCTCCTTTCAGAAGCTGTTGGGAATTTTGTTTTCTAGTGCCTAGTTTGTCCCTGCTTTATTTTATCTTTTTAAAGCAGATTTTATGTACCCACAGCTTCCTAATTAGATTCAACAGAACATATTTAGCTGGAAAAGTAAGTCCAAAGCACCTCAAAAGACACCGATACCCACCTGTTATCCATAGAAAATGGCCACAAAAACATCTTTACAGACTGTTACTAATAACTAACGTACTCTTCTGAAATCTTTCTTGAGTTTGTTTGAAAGAATGGAAACAAAAAGCAACATGAACAAAAAAAAGTGCCTGATGGTAAAAAAATGAATGTAATTTTCTCCTGAATTGGAAGAATTCCATCAAATTAGTGATTTTTAATCAGCGAAAATCTTGGATTACATACAATCTGCTTAGTAGCTCTTGCCTATTACAAGGTGAGAAGCCTACATGAAATGTGAAGTATCCATAAGTAAAAAATATTTCTGTATTAAGAACAGCTATTCCAATTATGTTTTGACAATTCCTAGCATAATGTGACTGAGTGGGCTTTTGGACCTCATGTAATACATGCATATCCAAAAATCTGGTGTTTGCCCATTTTTAAGGAAGGTAAGGGTTCATAGATGGTCACACACACAAAAAAAGGCTTCTTGCTTGTTCTCTCATTTAACCCACAATAGACAAAAGAACATGAGTCCATCACACAACCACTCAACATTCACAGAAAAGTCAGACCAAATCTGTTGCAATAGATTCTGCCTAGTCAGAAACAACCAGCTGAGACTAACGGTCAGTCTGCACACTAATAGTGAGAACCTCAGGGTGCGGGGAGTGACCTGGCTGGACACACTGCTCTTGAACTTGACAAGCATACTACAATGTACAGAAGGATCTAAGGAATTAAAGGGAAGGACAGACAGGGGATTCACTATAGAAGAAAATGTGTGCATTAGGGTAAGCCAGCGTAGACAAGGGATAGGGTGTAAGAGGATATCAACATGCTTCTTTTTTTAGAGGGTTTGAAGAATTAGTAGCCTTTGATTTTTTATGGATCTGTTGTCTATGTATTTGCCTCAGGGCACCTCTATTACTGCATGCTTATCAAATCCTGTACCTGTAAGATTTTAAAGGTTTTAGTATTATTCTAAGGCCATTTTTCAACAATGTTTTCTCATTCTTTGTGTATTCACACCTCAGCTGAAATTTGTCCAAACAGCTGAGCACCAAATGTACCCAAGAACAGGAAAAACCAAAGTACAGAGTAATTTCCTTCAAATGTCTCCTCAGCTTCACAGGACCTTTAAAATTACAGAAAACTATAAACTAGCAACACGTTATTTGAAATTACTATGTATACAAAGTGGCCTTAAGCAATTTCTATCGCACTGTTTTTCCACAAGCCTAGCTTCATTTTATGTTGGTAATGTGTATTGAATCATGCTTGGAGTTGTTCTAGTAAGATGATCCTCCATAGTATTATTTCACAAATGAAAGAAATGCATATCCATCCACTGGTTCAGAGGCCTAAAGTCCTCCCAGGAGTGTCACAAAAGGAACATAATGTTCCAAGAGCTGGGTTTTGCTTTCGGATCACTGGTTGAGCTGATGGATGTGAAAACTCATGTAGCTAGATGGTAAGCTATTGGCTACAGTTCTAAGGAGTGAATAAATTATTTTAAGCTTAGTAGTAATTTATGCTCACAAAATGAGTAAGGGTACCATCTGTTCAAGCACAGACAATATAAAATTCTTTTAATTTGGTGTTAAATTGCTCACTTGTGACATAGCTGTGTCACTGGTGAATACTTCTTACATTGAAATCATACAGAAGCAGAAATCTACCTTTTCTGAACAATGGCAGGAAATGACCTAGGCCTATAAGCAAGGTAGATGTCATGACCTTGGAAAAGTAAATAATTATGGAGTAATATGTGGGGGGAAATTTGAATTCTTAATGGGGGGAGAAATGAGAAAGAAGGAAAAATTTTATTAAAACCACTTGGGAGTTTTAGATGGTTTCAGATTATCTCACCTATTCTCCAGAAGTCTTAAAACTTGGAATAAGCAATGTATCTCACACCAGGAAACACAGGCACTCTCTAGGCTCAATTTATTTCATTTCCATTTTTCTAAAAAAAGCCTTGACTAACTTCTGAGGACTGACGTTCTCATTCATCTCCCTAGAGATCATACAGTCATTCCTCCAAAGTAATTTTAAATAGGTTAAGGCAATGGACATGACATGCATACAGAAGCTGAAAATCTGCAGTAGAATCCAATGATTTTTTAATATATTTTTTATTTTTATAGCTTATCTATGGTATTATCTAAAAATAATTCATCTGTGCCTTCTTCTAGAGAAAGTGGGATCATTTCCTATACTCTATAAATATTTTTACTAATTCTTACTGGAGAAAGATACAAGTTAAGTTTAAATTACATGTTATCGTATTGGATAAAAGAAATTATTAGTATAATAAAAACTGAGAAGAATGACCTGAAGTGGATTTGGTAAAGAGCTATATCATACTTCTTTCTCTTCTCTCTCCCGAGAAGGATGGGAAATCTACACATTCCTCCTTGCTGTGCTGGCAGTTTCCTGAGTCAGAGGAAATTAATTGAGTCTACTATGGTTTACTATTCATATTACAAAGTACTAGACATAATATCTGCAGTGGACAGTCAAACACAGAACAATAAGATTTTCCATGTCCTAAGAAGTTCATGGTTCAGCTACAAAGTAAAAGCCAACAGACTCCTGCAAAGGAGAACATAAAGACCGTAATACTAGGTCAATCACAGTAAACACCAGTATTAGCACTTCAGTTGGCTCTCTACCCTTCCTTTTTTGGGGGCGGGTAGGTAGTAGAGGCAGGGTAATTTGCAGGATATAGATAAATCTTTTCAAGTGTTTCATAACACCTTCTCCTAGATGCAAAAGCCAGCATGGGAGTAGGCCTAACATGCTTACTAAAAAATTTAACAAATGGGTGATGAAGTCCCATATCTCTAGTTGGCTGCTGAATAGTAAATAAAAGAGGAGAGGAAGAACTTTAAAGGTTTTCACTTGACCAACCAGATTTTTTTTAATCATTATTATTATTGTAATGGAAAAGGATGCAGTGCTGACAAGAGAATAGGTGATGTGGTCACACCAGAGGTGTGAGAAAATGATCTTTGTAGTGGTAGCCTGAGTAGATACAAGAAAAGAGAAATTGCATTCACTGAGGTCAGAGAAAACATTACCGAAATCAGACATGACTTAATTAGAATTTGTAAAAGAAGTTTACTTACATGGATACGATACAGAAAGAATATGCTACATTTAAGAAGGCACATGAAAAGGGATATGCTATTTGCAGGCCTGAATGACAGGTAAAAGAGTGTTGTTGTCTAAAGTGACTGAGGAAGGAAGTAACGGGAGTATAGGGTACAAAGACTTCTGGTTTAGAGGTGTGTTGCTAGGATATTTCTGTTTTAGGAATATTGACAGAACACCTAAAATCCTGAACAGAAGACAATGTCTGGAATAGAGGTGCAAGTGTAAACTGTCAGTCTAGAGAGGGCAACTGAATTTGTGTTTGAGATTACTGAGACAAATGGTATGGAGAGAAATAAGACAGAACAATGGACAGAGCCATACAGACTTCTACAGGAAAAGAAAGAGACTCCTTGGGAAGGTATCTTGAAAAACTATGTAGGGCCACAGAAACAGACACAGCCATGAAAGACTGACAGAAGAGGGCACAATTTTAAGAAGAAAATCATGCTGGCAGTGTCAAAGACCGTTGAGAACAGAGCAATGGTTCTGATCTTTGACCACCAGAATGAAAAAGTCTCAAAACAGAAAACAGCTCTACAGCAGTGTCATATGAAGACTGCAGTTTGGTCTAACAGCTCAAAGAAGAGAGAGGAATAGAGCTTGGGGGTGGGAGGGAGGAAATTTCTATATCCTTAAATTTTTATGTATCATCTCCTTCAGTATTTACAATGTGCCACTGCAAACACTGTGGTATCACCGAATTTCTTCCACAAAGTTTGTAATAGTATTTTTCCTATGCACAAAAGTATCAAAAGGAATAAAACCAATCCACTTGATTAAATAAACAGGCATGCATTCATTTTAAGAAGTTAGTGCGATCTGTACTTAACATATTGAATTTCTCGGTACAGCCTCCATTTCTGAGGTCACCTTGATGTCTTACAAAGTTGTATTTGGAGTTGAAATAAGAAGCAAAATGACCTGTGAAAAGGGTTTTCACCCACTAGGTTAATGACAATGGAACTTCCATGTTACTGATTCTTTATTTTAGGGTCAAAATCCACAAATCAATTTAAACTTTTAATAGTAAAACCATGCATGAGCTCATATACATCTCTCTCTTTATGGAATCAAAACCCCATGTACTCATTCCAATACATGCATACTTAAATGTATTAATATTAGGTAAAAGCATATGGTAAAATATGGTAATTAATATGGTAAAAGCATAAATATATATATTTATGAGGCACAGAGAATGTATATACTACCAAGTATCCTCATCACACCAATTAGAATATAATACAAAAAATAAGCTGATGTGATAAAGTGGTTTGGCAGATGAAATTAGGTGCTTTTATTTGCAATGCTTTTAATCTAACTTTTCCATGCATAGTTCCCTTTTTGGTTTGCAGTTGAGTACTTTATATTAAGAATTATGTCTTAATTTGGAATTTTTCTTTTTTTCCTCTTTTTTAGGGTTTAGACCAGATTCTAAAAAGATTATCTCTGCAGAAGGGTAGCAGAAACACTGCAGTTCAGGGCAACGCAGACGATGTTTCTGCACAAGCTGGATAAGACCATGAAGAAACTTCACCTAGAGTAAGTGGTATCATTAATATTCCAAGTGCTTTGTGAATAGTCATGCAATTACTACCATGCACATTGTTTAATAACATCACTGTATAGGGCTACTCCAGTGTGACATAACTGGGTTCTCAGAATCCCGGTTTGGCAAGCCACTTCTGTGCCTGCTGTGCTGCTGAAGTACTGGAGGTACAGAAGTACACAGAGGTACAGGGACACCTGTGCGCGTTCAGAGCTTACTGCTGTGCTCAGCTGAGTAAGGGTGGGATTCCTTCCAGCCCTGAGTGAGGCTGAGCAAAGACAACTGGTCTGCTAAATCTGTTTTAGGGTATTGGTATTGCCTTGCCTGACTAGAAGAAGTGACTAAGCAATGACAGGATCTAGTTGTAGTCACCATTTCAGTATTTGCAGACGTGTTTGAATATGGCTGAGGTGACTTGCCCCAAGACTATGTGGCTGAGATGGAAATTCTCACTAGGGACCAGAAAACTTTTCCAACTTGTTTTGTAGCTCTGTTGAACCCTTCAGCTCTGCAGGGAATAAAAGCTTTTTCTTTTCTTTTCCCATCACTAGTCTTGCAAATGGATAGAACGGTCCTCAAAAAACTGGTGAAACTGGACTACAAAGGTGTTATATAGGACATCTACATGTACGTCAAAATATTGCTAATTCTCTCCTTATGACACACTACAGGCAACTTGAGAAGTTAATTCTGAACTTTCTATAATGAAAATAGCTGAAATTATTGCAACAGGAAGTAACATAACAAAAGGAAAGTTCTCTGTATTTCAGTGTGTCTGGTTTTTCTATCTGCAAATTTTGTAGTACTGGTCTCCCTTATGATGTTCTACAACTGCTGCTGCAGTCATGCAAATAAGAGTTTTTAAACAACAGAAATGAGAAATTAAAGTCTTCTAAAAATTTTAGAGGAAGTGTTTTTTTAAACTCGAAGCAATTTCTAGTGCTGTTTCTAAAACTTAAATTCATTTAAAGTTAATATTCTATTTAATTATTTTGCTTTAAGATATGCAGTCTTTTATAACACACTCAGTAAATTGTCTCTTCAGTTATTAAAAGTCTGTGAAAGAAAGTTACAGCTAATATGGCACGTTTCCTAGAAGCTGTACCCAAGATATTAATGCTTCCTACTGAAGTAATTTAAATAGGCCTCTGAGGTCAATCACATCTAATTGATCTTGCTGTAATAACTCGGTTCCATAGCATTCTAAACACATTCTCTCCGCTTATTGAGATGCATTTCTTGTACAATAGGATTATACAATCTGCCATTTATATTTCACTGTACATTATTGTATTACTACACTATTTTATTATAATGTCCTTGAGATCTACAGTTAGAGATCAGTTAATTTTCTCAAGTCCTTTACACAGTAGGGCTTAGAAGTACTGCAAAACCTGGCTGCGATAAGATTCAACGCTTGGGATCAATGCCAAAAGGTGGCAGTGAGCTGATGTACCACTGCACCATACTGCAGTAGTTTTCTAAGTCTAACCCACAGAATCATGTATGCACTCTGAATGAATAAGCAGCATTCCAACACAAGCATTTACAGAAATACTGCCAGGTTTCCTAGCAAACCTGACCTGATGAACAACCCCACAGATTTCAGTCAAATAAAGCTTTAGCAAGTATGTATTTTAAAGGTCAAGGAGGGAATAACTTCCTTTTTGGAATAAGAAGGGCCTGTGCTGTACTCTGCTGTGTTGGCAGAAAAGAACTGTTCATCCTCATGTTGAGGCATGAAGTTGTAAAGGAACCACAAAAATAGAGGACTAATGCTCGGGCAAATACAGGCTACTATGCCAAGATGTTGCACAAAGGACATATTCTCCAAAAAGACTCAAAAGAACTGTGCCTAGTGGATAGTAAGGATAATGAGTATGTGGGATTTTTTCTTAAAAAAACCCCACCGTTCTTCAGAGTTTTCTACAGCAGTCCTCAGTAACCTAGAACTCGTACAACAAATATATGACTCAAGTTGATTATGAATAATAAATTATGGGTTTATTATCATGAGTAATTTGGGGAGCAGGGGGCTTCAGGGAAAGATAACTTGTTTCTTAGTTATTCTATAGAAAGAGTAGACATCTTATTTCTGATCAGTTACTCCATTGGAGTTGAGAGATGGATCAGAAAAAAAAAGTATACTTTTAAGACCTTATGAATTACAGGAGTCCTGAGTTGGTCCCTGGAATGTTCTCATACCCCTCCCAAACATATCTATTTTCCTATTTCAATTAATCTTAAACTATTTAAATGTTTTCATGAGATCTTGCCTGTCTTAGGGCAGTATGTAGACATTACTCAAAAGAATTATCAAGAGAACTAAATAAAATTTCTCCTGAAGGAATTATGCTTGGTACTACGTAAATTACATTGATCATGTAAGGAGCTAAATGCCTTGAGAACTGTCTTGTTATCTTCAAGGGAAGTATTTAATAATGTCTCCGATAAACAGAGATATGTACTCTTTCTTACTCTACTTGCATTTGGGCAGGCAGAAATGCACATAATGCAATGTGAAGACAGCCTTTCTCTCTCTGTCCATTTACAGAATTTTAAATGATGCTTCCTCTGTAGTCCAAAGCCAGATTATAAATTGCACATAGATTATTCTTCCTTTCAATGCTCTGTATTTTTGGCAGTGGCTAAAACCTCCCTTAGTGTAATTCTGTTTGAACCACTAAAATCATATGCTATTAAATTACTTGTCCATGTACATATAAAATAAAATCTGAATTAATTCTTCAATAGGTTTATGTAAAAATATACATTTGACAGTGCCAATTTATTAATTTTTACTTGACATATGAGATGCTTTATGTCAGCTTAAATTGCAGAAGATTTTTTTCTTAAAGAAAGAGCTCAGGTCTTGTAATTATCACCTCAAACCTTTGTTTAGTTCCTGTATGTAAAACCAGACAGACTTCATTCAGTTACTCATATCTGGGGCATGAACAGACTTCTTCCTGCTTGTGCCAGCAATTTAACATCAACTCATTTCTTTGATTTCTGAAGAAACTGGAGAAACTCAGAATACCAGACTGGCTTAATTTATATGCTAATATATGATGATTTCATTGAAGTACTGCACTCTGAGATCCCAGATGCTAAATAAAACAGAACATCAACATTTTGGTTGTGCAAAATTGAAGTATTATCTTTTTTTTTTTCAAAAAAAAAAATGTTTCAGATAAATTAAAATGAGGATAATAGTTACCCATTTCGCAACAGTGCTGGGGTGATTAATTAACCAATATCTGTACAGTGTTGTGAAGATGAAGAACCCCTAGTTTTATCATCACCATATGCTTTCATCCATTTTATTAGCTGCAGCATGGAGAACAAAATCAATAGACTGTACAGTATCTAAGTGCTTAGGACTTCAGCAAATAAAACATTTAAACTCTGAAAAGTGAAATAAGGCCCCTACAAAAAAAGCTACAGATATATGACACAATTCCTAGAAAGAGTTTATCCTTATTCCACCATTGGCATATTTACTCCTGGATGATGAGGACTAGTTTTCTGCAAGTTATTAGTAAAATTACTGGACTTAATTTGAATTTACAGTGAATGACTATATGGCTCATTCATTAAGTTCCCAGTTGTAGTTTCTTTTTCATTTCACTGCAGTTTTTCTGAGATACATTTCAGCAGGGACTCAGTCACAAAAAAATGTATTGCCAAGCAAGGCGCACATAGGAACACAGGAAGCAAAAATAAACTTCTAATATTCTGACACTGACTGCGTCTACTAGATTACATGGTAACGATAATCTGTATTTTACCTATTGTTAGGAAAAGCAATTTATGATTTGACTTAGATCCAGTCTAGGTAGTAAATTAATGTAAATTTTAACTGTACGTAAATCCTGATCAATCTCTTAATTTCTCTGATTACTATGCTTGGATATTTGTTACACTACTGGAGAACACATCTAGTAGAAAATTGCACTTCCTCATTAAACTGCTGTTTCCCAAGACACAAATCATTTAGACAATGTCTGGAGACTGTCAGGAATGTACTGCTTTTATAGTAGCATAAATATTATATTCTCTTAACTAGGAAGATTCTTAAAAATACCAACAGCATAGAAACATCTGAGGGAGTATGTATTTTGCGGTAATCTCTTTTCTTACTCGAACTTTTCTAATTTTATAATCACAAAACTTAATTTCAAAGTGACATAGTTAGAACATTAAGTATACTTCAAACTCTTTAGGGATCACATTTAGCTAGCTAGTGACACCACAGTTTACAACCTACTTTATTTTCACTTTGTAAATGCCTTAGTTTGTTTTGTTTTTTACAAAATCATGGAGTCCACTTCCCTGTAGTTAGCACAGCAGGCTGGTACAGAGAGCCTTGTCTGTACCTAATTCATTTTTTCCTAAGGCAATTTGTACCATCTATCCCTTTATCATCAGTTTTATAACAGAGTTGCTGCAAAACATACACACACACACAAAATTACACATAAAAGGATACTTAAACTCAACATATAATTGAAATTAAATTAAATTTTAAGAAAAATTAATTAGTCTTCTTATTATTTTCCAGAAATCAATTATTTCATAAATGATGCTGGGGGTATGAATTTGAAGTTTAGTTCAAGAGAAAGGGATGGATGTAAAGTAACACAGAGGGCTCTTAGAAATAAACTGAAATAAGAAATAAACCTTCCTTTACGTCATGCAAGTGTCAGTAAGTAAATGATGCCTATGTACATTATGTGGAAGAAGAGATATTAAACTGTAAAATCTCAAATATGTGTAATTCTCTTCTGTCAGTTCTAAGTAGCTCTGAATACATCATCAGTTGTTTTGTACCCTATTAGGATTATGATGAGATGTCTCTCAAAATCCCTTCCAAAATGTTCCTATTTGCCTCTAATCCATATTACTGTAGTCACTGCAGATTTTAAACAGCTAGGCAAAGATAATTCAATTTCATCAGTTCAACCTCAAACCATAATGACAAGATCTATTCTTATTTATTTTCATTTTCCTATTCTGCTCCAACTGCAGCCCAAAAACATCGTAAACTGTGAAGCAGCAGCCTGGGGAACAAACATTTCATAGGTCTGCACAAGAGGACTAGAGCACCTTATTAAAAATAAATGTTAGTGCTTCAGTAATGAAAAAGCCCAATCCTGCAAAACCTTAATTGTATGGATAGTGTCACCTTTCCTATACAAGCATGAAAACTGAAGGCTCTAAAATTGCTCAAGGGGCTGAGGATTAGCTACCTAACTAGGGCCTAAACTATCAAACACAGTGTTTTCTATTCTTGAATTATTAGTTGCCATTCTGAGAAAGATTTTCTTTGCATCCAGAAGCACAATTATGGCAAGTAGTTGGAAGAAAATAAAACAGCTGCTATTCTGCATAGAAAATCATTGCATGTCACTAGTTACAGACAATAAATGAAACACTGGCAAAAATCCACTACATTATATCCCAAACTACTCCTGTTTACACTCTATGCAGCATAAAAATAAGTGTTGATGTCTTATCACTGTTGTGCAGGTCTGCAAATCTGCATCAGATTTGATTATACTGCATGACAAATGAGAATGCTCTTTCCAATTCTCAGCCAGCCCGATAGACTACAACTACACTCTTGCAAAACTGCAGCTGCTAGGCAGCATATCTTGTTTGTTCAGGACAAGCTTGATCTAACCGAGATTTTTTTTCTGTACTTTTTCACCTTTCATTTAAGCTCAAGTGAATTTAGGCCTTTTCCTCAAAATTCTTTACCACTGAAATCCTGACATGATGCAGAGGAACTAGCTGAATAACCCAGTGAAGACACTTTTTAGCATGACTGCTATTTTTCACATCGGTACAGAGCGCTGAGGTCTGGGTGAAGTTAAGGAAGCAGACTTAGAGCAACTGATTAAAGAGAGACAAAAATGCAGCGTATGTATAAAGCAGCATATCAGAAACAAGCAAAAGAGATAGCTATGTATCTTTAAAACATATTTGCAACAGATCAATTAAGGAATTAATGTTTTTTGTGGAATTAGGAAGCAAGGATGACTAACGAGAAAATTATAGGACACACAAAGATAAATACACTATTAAAAAACAGCAGTACAAAGTACCAATGTGCAAACCAAATGAAAAAAATATATTCCAAAACAGGAGCACGCACTGCAGGCACCTAACTCCTATCTTACTCTGAGATCAAAGTGTATGTTGAGGAAATCTGTAATTAGCAGTGCCTTCTAAATGAAAATACAGTAAATGAAAGCTAGTCAGAAGAATGGGAAGTGAAAGATGGTAGCTCTTGTCCACTTTCAAGCATTAAGGATAATCAAAATGTTCCCATTCCAAAGCAACACAAGCTGTTTATTTAAGGTAAAGGGAGATGCAAAATCATGTGGGAGATTCCACAGCCCTCCTCTTGTCTCTCTGAAAAGAATTAAAGGACTCTCTTCATTTAAATGTAAAGGTGTTTCTATAATAACAATACTAAATGCTGTAGCATTGGTTGGTCTGAATCCACTGATCAACACAGTAAATCCTAACTGGTGAAACAATGACAAAAGAAAAGCCCAATTTGCACAGTGCTTTGGAAATCAACACCCACTATGGCATTTTATCCCTTCTGAGATTACATGGGCAAGCCCAGAGCCTCTTCCTTTCCCAAGCACTGCTCACCTGGATAGGGTTTCAGTTTACTACTCCTAAATCACTGAATTCCTAAATCAATTGATATACTGTTTTTAATCACTATTCTTGATAGCATTTCTTCCACAGGTAGAAGACTCTCAGAATAGTCTTGACTAAAGATAGTGGCAGTGAAACTGGATTACAGGACTGGGGGAAAAGCTGCCAGTTTTTTCTGCCATGATCTCTATTAGATCCACAATGTCTGACAGATAGAGGTTTTTAGAATTAACTACTGGCCCTGCCCATGCCTCATCCTGAAGCTAACAGCCAATCCTGATCAGTGTTGTCCTTAACACAACTGTACATCTTTGCTGCAGACATCAATTAAGGATGACATATTTCACATCAGGCTATATACGGCCCTGTGACACTGCACAAGAATTCATTAGGAAGACTGAAAAGTCTAATATTTTTCTTTTTAAATTATGATTGCTTTAAAATAAAACCTAAAACCTAAAAAGAGTTTTAATGCAGAGCAGCCATATTTTCACAAACATAGCTGGAGATACACCTGGGGCAGAAATGTTCGAAGCCCAGGTAAAGAGACCCAAGAGCATCTCTTTTCTTTGCACACACACAAATAGAAGAGATTCATTTGTTCATTTTTTGTCTATGTGTGCTTAAGAGGCCATATTCTTGTGTTTATCTAGATTTCATTTGATAACTATATATCAGGTGATTATTGTAATTCGTGAATATTTCCTTATAGTATTTTTCTGAAGCTTCTTCCCAGGTGGCAACACCTAATTATTCTTAGGATGATCATTGAACGCAATTGCTCCAAACAGCCACTGACAGCAATCATGGGATTATTTCAGATGTACTTGCTGGCTGAGTTACTGGGCTCTATTTCCTCTCCTTTCTAGTGAAGAATAAATTATAAGTTTGTTTTGTTTTAAATCAGAGAGAGTTGGAAACAGCATAGTAAGATATGACAGGTTATAGCAAAAATCAACTCTTGAGAATTCTTTTATTTCCCCATGCCAAACTCGAAGATGCCATAAACTCAAATCCTCTATGCCAGTCATAAAATTTTAATTAGCTAAGCTAAAAAGAGTGGTACTGTTTACCACTGTTCTTATTTGTTTCTTAAACTGCTAGATTTAACACTACTAAAATAGATTGCAGATTGCAAAAGGCCATCACTAGTATATTAATACTCCACTTCAGCATACACGTGAGCATTCTGTTCAGCTTGATTATAATTAATCAGTAATCTAGTCTCTTGTTTCTCACTGCCAAATGATAAATTAACTACTAGCTACATTCATGGATGGAATATTAATTTATACAATGCCCTAGGGGTACTTCTGTATGTAGTACAAGATGCCTCATGAACAGATCTCATTCAAAGCTTTAGTAGAACTATGAAACAAAACAGAGTAAATCTAGTCAGGATCAGCTGCAACTATATTAAAACTGGAGATACCCATATCAGCAATTTTAGTAAGCACCACTGAGATATTTAAGAAATTAAATTTAGACATCGCATGGAAGAATTAATTCCTCTTTTAAATGCACAAAATCAAGGACCTTTCCATGCAAAAAGTTAGTATTTTCTTGACGTTTGTGAAAAACGCTTTGACTTTTACAAGGTCAAATTATGTTCTCCGAGTATAACACTGTATGTGTCTTGTGTAATGGGGAAATTTGCCAGTTCTAGAAGTGAAGTTATTTTTTTTCCCCTAGCTGTTCTGCAGTACCTACTGAAGCTTCCCACTACACACGTGAGGACAGCAGATGGATCCAGAGGTTTCGCCTCTGGCCTTGCCTCTTTCATCATGCCTTATATGCTGCAGGCTTCATCTTGCAGCATCTTTTGGCTTTCTAGTGCATGAAAATGACCTTTGCACAAGTGCAGAAATGATACACAACTATTTGCCTCTTCCATAGTTGTCTTTCTGGTTTCTCTGCATTTTTCAAGCCTTTGAATGTCAGACAAGACAGAGAAAGTATTATTTTTTAATACAGGGGGAAGGAAGTTCCATGAAATATTAATAATCTTGTGGCACTTGGCAGTACCAAAATATGCTTAAGATGTATTATATTGCAAAATTACAGTATAACAGAATACACATTTCTGATTTAGTAGCACTGAAAACATAATAAAACGTGAAAGGGAAAATTGTGTCCTCAGTTTTTCATAGTCCAAAGAAAACTGAATACAGCATGAGCTCTTGGTAAGACCATAGGGGGGGACTGCAGCCTCTCTATAAAATGCTAGACTACATTTTGGTAGCTCACAGCATCCCAGCCCAGAATGATCAAATCATGGCATCTGGTCATTTGACTACAAACTGCTTGAGTTTTGAGCCTATCAGCAATCCAGAATGGCTCTCATAGCACAAGAAATACAGCACAGGAAAATGCTTGCCAAGAACAGGATGAAAACCACTGAGAAACAAACAGGGTTATTTTCAAATTTCTAACATAATATTATTCATTATTATGAAGCTTTCTCTCACAGGAATTTTTAAAATTCCTTCTCGTTCTAAAATCAATCACTGCAGCATACATAAAATAATTTCAAGCTTTAATTATATAAGAATAGGCAATGTACTTTGAAAGCAGCATAAAGATTTAGCTAACTCAGACATTTCAAGCAAGACTCACATTTTGATTTCACCTTCTGTTCTTGCATTTTAATGTTCTAAGCATCCTGCTTTATAAGAAGGTTATCACTTATTGCATGGCAAGTCTCAAAGAGCTCCTGTTCTCTCTGGACCTGACAGGTCCGTCTCTGGTACAATCTGATAGGAAATAGCTGAGCCGATGTGAAGCCTAGCAATGAATGGGGGCAGGGGAAGCCGCTACAAGCACTGACTGCTAGACCTATGCAACTGAAGAATATTGCTTAGACGGGAAGTGGCAGAATCTCATCAGCTGACAGCTTACATCTAGACTACTACAGGAAATAAAGTACTTATATATCAAAGTGTATTGTATGAAGCTGCCCCTACAGGAATATGAAGAGCTTGTTTGCACGGAGCGTTAAGACCTCATAAGCTACTGCAACCCATTTACAGTCACTTACCTTGGGTATCATGAGGCTTTGATGTAAGACTCAGTCACATCTTTGTTTACAACCTTTGCCAAGGCTTGGGGTGTCATTAGGCACACAGAGCACAAGTTTGACTTCTTGATTCCAGATGCAAGGTTTTTGGAAAGCAGCAGCATTGGATATGTGCTTGTGAGCTTCAGCTGTTGTCCTTTTGAAAGGCTGATCACCAAATTTATCAGTAGAGGGCACAAGAAAGCAGCATTCCTTATCAAACATGCATAAAACTAAGGGAGAGCTCCCAAGGTGACTCCTCAACAAGCCACTAGGTTAGCATTACCTACTCTATTTAAATTAAAAAAAAAAAAAAACAAAAACACAACCCTGGACCTATAATATATAAAGCATATGTAATGTTGGTTGAATAAACACTATTAGTTTGTTTGAGATAAAATTCACGATATTAATAACTGCAGGATGTTTCAAACATTCAGCTGTCTGAAAACCTGAATGTCTGAAGATGAGGATTTATAAATTGCAAATGAAAGAACTAGTCCCTAGTGATATCAGGCAAATGAACAGCATGTTGGTAGATATTAAATCCTAAAGCATAAATAATCTCCTTAAACCTACATCTGTGAAACCTAACAGTGAACTTACAAAAATATCTGTCCCTTATGCTCAATAGAAAATAATTTAAGTAAACAAGGGATGAAAAAGAGGGTGGCCAAAATGCTCTTCACTATTGGGTTGTTGGATACAGAGGACCTCGGTAGAATTGACTTGATTTAGTTGTAAAGAAAAATGGCCCACCATCCTGTAATTTGCAATGCAAATTTCAGCACATTATTTAATGCAGTTAAAAAAAAGCAATCACCTACGGGTGGATCATCCACAGTAACCAATATGTTGTAAGTGCGGATATCATCTTTTATCCTAAATTAGGGTAGGTGGAGTTTTACATTTAGGATGTAGTAGTTCCTTTGAACGCTGTTTCTCTGCAGCTTAGTTTGTATGTCGTACAGACAGATCTTTCAGTTTCCAAAAAAGTACCAAGCACTTACACAAACGTTTAAAACTTCCACGACAGCTGTAGATGCTCTGTATATTGAAGGTCCAGGATCTTACAACTCTATCAGGAAGAGTTAATTAGTAAGGTGAATATTTAGAGAAAGCCTATTTCCAATTCTATTTAAGGACCTATTTTCAAATGTTACTGTAGTATCATGTTAGGGAAGATGTAAATTGGGAAGATCCAGACTGAGTTTTCTGAGATGTAAACTGTCACTGCTATTGTATTATCAAGGCAAAGAATGACATACGGAAAAAGTCTTCTCTTCACCAAGTCAGTCAAAAACATTTGACACAAAATTTGGTACCTAATTTGCCTATTTCATTCTTAGTTGTTTGTAACACCCTGTATTTGTTTTTATGTGATTTATCTATATTTGTGTATTCACATCTTTCTCCCAAATCAATCTCCCTCTGTCTTTCCATTTTAAAGGAACCAAATAGGTTCTTGTTACCTACTTCATATTTATACCAGAATCCACAGAGGTATGACAGTAAGGGATTAAGGGTCTTTTTTTTTTCCAAGTATCTAGTTGAAGAGCAAGAATATATTTATGTATGTATTTATATTCACATAGATTCAGGTATGTAGCTACATATATATGCAAAGCACTTAACCCTCTTCTTGGTTACTCAGATACTTCACCAATGACTGTCTATAATTTACAGACAGAAGATGGCAAAGTGTCAATTATGTAAAAGCTTTGAGCAGATAAACAAATGACTACTCTATGCAGATTTCTACCCATGAAATTGCAATACCAAAGATAGTGATCTTTTCTTTTGGAGGATGGAGCTATGTTTTACCTTTTTTTTCTCACTCAATATCTTTATTGCCTAAACAGGCGATTTCAAAGCTTTGTTTCTTTCCCGACACTGCATAAAGAACAAACAACATTCATCTTTCAGTGAATACGCACTTTGAAGTCCTTGCTAACTTCCAAAACATGCCACTGTTTCTCTTTGGGGAGCAATGAAGCTGACTGGAAGGGCAAAGGGACAACTGGTGGTGCTTTATAGATTCTGACAGTAGTCTTTGGTAAGGAGACAGAGTCAGCTCGAAGTACCAGTTTTAGGAAAGTCTTGAGGTTTCAGAGAGGCAACTCATCACTCAAATGCTCTGCAAATAGTAATGATTGGTATAAAAGACCACTATGCTGTTTTGAAATACTTTCATGAATGATTCAAAATGGAAGGTGTGAAATAACATCAAGGGTGAAGCACAATTTTTAAAAGAATTTTTCATCCTTTGGGATATAAGGGAACATTGCCTTCAAACTCAACACACACAATGTATGTGGATGAAATAAAATATGCAATTAGCCTGCAGTTTCAAGGTTTCTTTGAAAAAATGTGACTTTGGCTATCTCAACTGCCTACTCTAGTTTGAAAAAGTTTTTCACTAAAGGTGGAGAGATCCTTTTCAAGAAACCCACAGGCAAAGTTCAAGTGAAATCCTTGATTGAACAGACTTTTCTGTGCTGAAACTGTAGGTATTAACTCTGTTGTTTAAAAGGCTCCACTTAAAGCCAGGAAGTCAGACATCATTAGCTACCTAGGCTCTGATGCACAAGTCTTATCCCATCAGATCCTAATGGCTTGTAAGGGAGAAGAGAGGCATGTGGATCTTGTCTAGTTGGAAATGTTGTTGAAAACTGAATAACTAAACTTCCTCAGACAAAGTAGGGCAACAAACCACTGGTCTACTCCTGATCTTGGGTGGCTCTGGTAAGAAGAGGAAGGGATTGAATGTTTATTTGGAAAAAGGCATCTTGATTTTATGTGATTTCTGTAGCAACACAATGGGATCTTTATGATTCAAGGAAAAATCAAACAAGTCTGTTGCTGGGAGATGAAACCCCAACAGATGAATCACTTCTGAGCATAGTTCCCCTTATAACATCAGCCTGCTGAAAGTCTGAGGAAGCATTTATTTCCCTTTAGACCTTCATGATGAGAAATGAATGTTTATCTCACTTTTGCCAAGTCATTATAGGGAGAGCAACTGTTTCAAACACTGGAGACACTAGATCCTGCCCTCTACATGCGTGTGATAAAGTTGAAATGTTGTCGTTATGAAAATAACAGTAAGCACAAATATTGGAGCAGAAATTGTAGATCAGATTGGCATGAGCCTTTGGCAGTTCATACTATGCTCTTTATATAATTTTAGACTACACCTCTTGAATAGTCTTTGACTGTATGCATGTCATTCCTCCAGGCTCAATAACTACTTCGAGAAAGTACAGGAGACTATATCTGGCTATGTCGTCTTTGTCTTCTCTGCCACCCTGTGCTCTGCTAGAGATGGGAACATTGAGAGTTCTAGTGATCTATCAAAATCCTAACTATTTGGAGATTTTAAGCCTGTTTTTTGGGTTGAGTTTTGTTTTTCTTCACACACATGTAGATAGGCTTTGCCTATCAGTAATTGACAAGCTAAGTAGGCAAAATGCAGCCACAGAATGGGAAGAGGCTGAAAACTCACTGTTCTGCCCTATTCCAAAAAGCATTAATAGAGCTTCAGCCATTCTCATTAGTAAGTGTACCCTGTGGTTGAATAAGATGCAGTGTCAGCAGGGTTAATTAGATCTACAGTTGGCCTAAACAAGAGATTTGTTTTGGACTGCAGCTGACCTAACTGCAGCATGTAAAATAATGGTATCACATGGAAAAAATCATATGTAACAAACAGATCTATCAGATAAAAGGCATTAATCCTGCAGTGCAAGGTTGCTGTACTCCAGTACAAGGGAAGGTTACAATTGGGCAGCAGTATGAAAGACACTTACGCACAGGAAGCCTCATGCTCCATATCTGCCTATTACCTTACTTGGGTCATATTGGCTATCAAAGGACTAGGAGCATATTAAAGAAGCTTTAGAGATAGATAAAAAAGCTAGTAAGAAAACAAGAATTTCCCCTGCATTTTATTTCATTTGTCGTAAGATAATTCTGTTTTGCTTAACACATTTAAACAAACACTACATTTCCTAGGCTGTTAGTGAATGTAGCTATGCACTTAGGTAACCCTTTCGAGAATTAATGTTTTTCCTTTCAAAATGAAACAGTTGACAGATCACTGAAAGATCTTACCTCAGCTGTCACATTGGTACATTGTGGGTCAGTCTATTTTGTATCTATCTATGAATTTTCCAATTCAGTACTCTGCATCCCTCATCACCAAACATGCAGTAAGTAGCTACTAAGGCAAGAATGTAAATGGCAATATGAGTCTTGCTAATACTTATTCTTCAGTGTTCTGATTATTTGTTCATAACAGATTGGTTCATCTTCAACTAATGCTCAGGACAGTATGTGTGTAAATTTTGGTATCAGGTTTAGAATTAGCAATGTCCTGTCTACAGTTACATATATATGTATGGCACAAAGCATTATGGTTGGCAGAATATGATCCTTAAAAAATACTATGTATTATGTAATTGTTGTGCTCATTGGGAAAGTCAAATGTAGACTAATTCCTCTAACAATTGGAAAAATTCCTATTTTTCTATCATTAAGTCAACTAGGTTTCATCCTTCTAAGCTTAATGGCAGCCTCCTAGTGGTAACTAGAACTTCCTGCGTTACAAGGGAATGTACAGCTATAGTCCTGCTGGGGCTAGTGGGACATTCTGGGGGACCAGAGTACTGCAGGGTAGTTTGTAGCTTGTAGAAAAACTGAAGTCTTGAAATACTGTTGAGCTGCACCCAGTTCAAATCAAAGGTTAACTTCCAGCCACTGAAATTGCAAAGGTATGACACAGT
The DNA here is from genome assembly GCF_047370975.1 of Nipponia nippon. Classification (NCBI taxonomy): domain Eukaryota; kingdom Metazoa; phylum Chordata; class Aves; order Pelecaniformes; family Threskiornithidae; genus Nipponia; species Nipponia nippon. Next base: position 31,863,449 of record NW_028262413.1, on the reverse strand, counting down.
TCCTTAATAACAGAAGTTGCCCACAATTGTAAAACAACAAGAATGTAACACCATGCAGACCCTTCCTGGGCTTTCTCAATGGATTTTGGCAGGCACTTAGAAGGCTTCCCTGCAGGATACAACTTTGTACCATCATATATAGCCTAGCATTGAAAGGCTATAATCAGCTTCTCTGCCCTTTGATATCTCTCTATCAGATTCAAGCCCTGAACAGTCACATAATATTTTCCTTTCCATTTAATTCTTCATCCTGTATTTGCTCTAGTAACAACTGTCAGCTGGGGGCAAATAAATCCTAAATTATGTGTGTTGTGGAAAAGCCAAATAACCAAGATTTCATTATGTTAAGTATTTTGCAGCCATTTCTGCCACAAAGAGCTTAAAAATCTATAAGTAAGTCCACAGGTGACAGATGAATGAAGTGGACTTTGGGGAGTTTGTTTAAAAAACAGAAACAAGTACACCCACACCCCACACATTGACACAGTACTGGTCAAGAACAACAATGGAAATAGTGTAATAACTGCAAAGCCATCCTTTTATAGTCTCCACGGCAGAGAACTTTTTTTCCACATGCTACTCATATTTACATAGGCAAATTATGTAACACATTCATTTATAAAGGTAATTATTTTTATCTTCATAGTTCAAGCCAGCAAGAAGGTTAAGAGGAAAATTCAACTTAATATCAAAACCGAATTAAGATTTTCCAGTTAAGTACATTTAAGCTATTTTAACTGATAATTATAGGCATACCTATTATTCCAAATTTTCAGTAAATGTTTAGTCTGTGTGTTATTGATCAAATCCAGTGTTTCACACCCCTGTTTCTACCATAATATGAGGTTGTATTGGCTCTGTACCGTGTTTTCACACTCCTGAAATATTCTTTTCCTCTATCAGATAAATGTAAACAGAAGATACCAAACCATCGAGTCTATTTACATAGGTCAGTCTTTTGAGCAATGACAGTCTACTGCTGTCTTTGTAAATGCCTACCACAAAGGGGTCCTATACACTTAGTTGGCTCGTAGGCTCCAATACAATAAAGATTTTTAATTTTTTTTTCAAGCACCTCCATTTCATCCAGGATGCAACTACGTTGTTTAGTTTAGTTCCACATGTACGGTAAACTTCAAACTTTACTGTTTAAAAACTGCTGTTTGAATTTCCCCCATTGCTTGTCTTTATGATATGTAAGGGTCTCTGCAGTCTTCAGCATGCATGCTGTGACAGGGAGCCTGGCATGCAGCTCAGCAAGAGAAACCACTCCTGCTGAGCCTCACAGGCCTCACAGGATGGTCTGAAGAGAGAGGAGGACGAAAGACTACTACCAGTCCAGTCTGAGGAGATGATAGTCATTGTGTTGATGGGACCAACATGTTACAAGTGGTCAACCAGTCAGTTGGGGTCAACACCAGTTGTCAGCCCCAGTTAGAGTCACAAGTTCATCTGATGATGAGAGAGATATCATCTTAAAGGCAACATGGACTTCATCCTGTCAAAAGACAAGATTCATTGTACCAGAGCATGGGGAGGGTGGGAAACTTAGAGCAGCAGTATACAGATTTCATGTTTCCCAACCTTGCTATGATATTTACCAGTACTATAGTAGGCTACTACATTACCTTAATTACTACATTAATTAAGTTAGGATTATCATTACAGAGATGAAAATATGTAACAACACGGACTATTTACTGATAAAACAGCTGGTTCAGAAACTCTGGATGGCATTTGGCTTGTTTATATTTATTATGAATGGTTATAAAAATGTTAAGTATCATCAGAAAGAAAACCAATAACTCAAGCTTGTATCATTCAAACAGATGCTGGTTAATATTAAGGAATTTATTTCCACTACAACTGCTATAGCACCGCCAATCACAAGAATTTCAAAATTATTTAGAGGTATCATATTGTCCACGGATGTTTAAAGTACACATTCAGTTTCTCCATTCCTGGAGTCTGTGTGAGTAAAAACTCAAAGCTGCGATTCTTACACACCAACAGCTGCAGCCTCAACTAAACCATGAAATATCCTAAGACTCCCAATACTAAAAAGTGTTAACAAATCTAAGTTAAATCAATGTTGGCTCAAGAATAAGCCAGAGATTTTACTAAATTGTGAGTTAAAACCTCCAAAACAAATATAGCGATATGCACAAAAAAAAAATATAATACTGTCCCAAAGGGCTAGTAGCGCTGTAATAAATACACACACACCCCCACACCCAATACTCAGGTTTCCCTCATTCCAGTCTTTAGGAAGCAAGGCATAGATTACTAAGGATCTTTACTATGTTTTGTACAAAGTACCCTCTCATGAAGCAAATCATTCTTGCACCAAAATGTGAGAAAGATGTTTGTATGACAGAAAGCAGATCAGCTAAGTTTGTTATTCTCCTAAATGCTACTGTACAAAGCAAGAACCACGTTAAGACAGTACTGTGGATAAACCTTTAGGCAACTATTCCGGAGATATTGCTATTATTCCTGGTACAGTCTCCCAGCAGGATGAATGATTCTGGGCAAGTCATTTCAGTGACTCCCTATCTGCAAAACAGGGCCATCAATTTATTTCCTTTGCTTTGACACTTTCTGATAAGAAGTTCAAAAGCTAAATCTTACCTAGCATGACAGTACAAGAGAATTACAGTACCAATGTATACATCTTATGCTGCAATAAAACTGACATGAGATTATTCATCCCTAGAGTAATATAATCTTAACAGCACTTTTTTTCCCTCAAATCATTATTTCTAATTAGATCACCTGCTAGTTGGTGGGTCCAGATATTATGTGTATGAGTTGAATAATAAATGGAGGACAAATATCAGATGAAACACATGCTGTAGAGATAATTTATTATCACTGCAGATAGGTGTGGAATAGATGTGCTAAAAACCCTAAGGTGGTCTCTTTCCAAGTACTGAAAACAGCGAGTATCACAACAGACACCTTCTGTGCCTTTTACTTAGGGAAGAACAGAGGGAGATTTCCACCTACCATTGAAAACACAAAGAAAAACCCTTTATTATTAAAAAAACAAAACCAAAACCAAAACACCAACACAACTGACTTAAAGGCACACTCCTGATACCACAGAGGTATTTTCACAGCAAATCTTCCATCAAGAAAGCAGGCAGTCACTTACCAGGAACGAAGAATTCTGCCACCAACAACCTTCATAACATTGGAATCAGAAATGCAATGCAAATCAGTATTTACTAGGAAGTGTTCCCCTCCACTGCTCATTTTATGCCTCTGATGCAGCACTGAGCATGGAATTTCTAGTCACCAAAAGAATTCCTTCCCTTTCTCTCTGTCATCCAGTATGCGACAGCTCTTATCTCCTGGGCCATAATATGTCAAATACTTCTACATAATTAAAGCCACACTGATTCACTGGCTAAGAATATCACAGGGATAAGTTTCTTTTTAAAGCTGCCTTATCTCTAATCAAGAGTTGTCTTCCAGTAACACAAGATTTTGTGCCTAAAGGACATTTTATATATACACACACACACATAACATTCCTTTCTCTTCCACAACCCAGCAACAGCAAGAAAATATCATTATACTGTGATTTTCCTTTGTAGTGCTAAATCAGAGACTATGAAGGATGACAACTAAGGTAGGCAAAACGCACGTTTTCGTTAAGTATTGAAACTACAATTTATAGTCCTCCCTTGAAATAAACCTTTTTTGCACTACCAAACAGAACCTTTCCATATTTCATTCATCTCTGGTTCGTTCACCTCTGAGATTTGTTATTATGGTGGGGTTTATTTAGGAAAGAAAATAAAAATCTGTAGAGGTCAAAAATACATTAACAAATTGGTGACAAGGCTTATGTCTTGTCAGGTTATTTTATATTTTAATGTACTGTTAACAGTTCATTCTTTTTAAATGCAAATCTGTTAAGGGTAAATTTAAATATCAAGGCAAGCAGTTCTGGTAGCATGGCAACAACATGCTATGCTGCATAGTAAGAGTTTGGAACCGAGGCAAGTCTTTGCTTCTTTCCCATACTGGACCACTTTATGAGTAGCAATATTTCTGTTCTTTGTGTAACTGCCTTTATGACTATTCCTACATTAGTAGTTGTAGTGGTGTTTGAAACTCAAGACAGCACAGCAACCCTATGAAACATGGCAGCAGTCAGGATGGCCATCCTTAATAGACAGAAAAGCTACAGATTAGAAGAAAACATTAAAAGGAAAAAAAAAAGGATATGCTTAGTAACAGTGTTTAATACAAGATTTCATTCCCAAGAGAGAGATTTGGTGTGGATTTGAGGAATATAGCAGTTCTGAAGCAATCTTGCTTCTGAACAAGAAACAAGCAATCCCATCTCCATATACTGCCCCTGATGTGTTGAAAAGGCATCTCTCAGCTTTTAGAGTATGAGTTTGAGGCCTATTTTAAGATTTGACTAAACCAAAAGAGTGCATATGCCCTTGCACTGAAATTATATTTTTGTGGTAGCTGGTATCAGTGATTCTAGAGAGTAACGTCAATTGCTTGATGTCATTTCACTCTTGGTGATAAGGAAGAAAAAAAAAAAATCCTATCTGTCATTCCAGAACAGAATCTGGTCTGTGCAACACTCATTCTCATCAGTTGCTCCAGTTGTTTCAGTAACCAGGCACTCTGGAACATATTACCATTTTGCTAGGGCAGGAAAAGGCAAAGTTAACTGGCACTTCTGAGATTCCCTAGAAAGACAGGCTAACCAGTAAAGTACAGCAGATGATCTTCTGATTTTGAAGGGCACAGTGGGTGACAGAAAGTCCACCCAAGTACCTTTGTTTCTGTCCAGGGCATGAAGGTAGTAAATATGTGGAGGGCTGTGTGGGAATTTTATTTTCTTTATTATTCTTTCTTTTACATAAAGATCAGCTATTTCACTGAACCTGAACACTGAATGCCAAACACAGCTACTCCTTCTCGGACATTCTTATAATACTGTTTAGATAGGTGCTGTCCTTGTGGAACTTGGGCTTCTCACCCTATGTTACAGCTTGTATAGAGGGGAAAAAAATGCTGTTTAGAAATACTTGTCTAAATGTTTTTGGAATAATTGAGCACCAAAAAAAGACAGACATAGAACTGGAATTTTTTGCGCCTTGGTAATTGTTTATACTGGTTTAATGCAGACAACACACTGATAACTTCATAGTCTTGTGTTTCATACAATTTGAGGCAGGTATCACCTTGATTTTAGAATTGCAGCTAATGTTTCATCCAGGCTCCGTACTTCTACCTAAACATTCACTCTTTTGGAGCCTACACTTCAAAAATTCCTGTCACTTCCTCTTCCTCCTCAGGGAATTTTCATACACAGGCATACCACTAGCACCACCACCAATACAGATGTTGTCTTGTTGCCCCTCCTTCTCCTTCCCTTCCTTCCATGTTCTCTTGCTTTCCGATATGCTAATTTTATTTCCCTAATCAGTTTAGCACTCCTAAAGTAAGTCAGCACTTACAGATCTACAGGTCTCTCCCTTATGTAGAAGATGAGCTTTCTCCAAGTTTTATTACCATAACCACTTCAAAAGTGCCTGCCCTGTCACAAATGCTTTGTGACACCAAGAGTTGGTTCCACCTGGCTTTTGATGCACTTTGTTTCTTTCTTAGTATGAAATGCTGTAATGACTTCATTTTCCCTGTGATTAAGGATTTCTGCGTGCTACAGGGTCACTCTGCATGAGACCAGTGGTCTTTTGCATGGCAAGATGCCTAAGGAGTCCCTTCCAGAGGCCCTTAAGAGATCTGCCCATGTGATTCTCCCTAAGATGGGCACAGTATGTTTGTGGAGAATTGAGGTGACATTGTCACTGCTGTCTGTTGCTAGTTTGTAGTGCAACTAAGGTTTACATCAACTGTTAGAACCCGAGGATATGCAAGGTCTTCTACACTTATTCCTACGCTTCCTTCTTCAGCAGCTTATCCAGAGGAGCAGACCACACAGTGATCCCAGAGGATCATTCTGATGTCATTCCTAAATCCTCAACTGAATGAAGCTCTTTCTGCAGATGCAGGCTCTTAACACAGTGAGATGGAATGATGGAAGTCTATACATAAGAATAAGAATTCTCCATCTCTGTTTATCTACTAAAATATGAATTTTCTGTTCAATTTTTACTGGAATTACTGTCTCACTAAATCCCCCGGAGAACCCTGCAGTGTCACGCTAAGATAATCATTTGGCTGTCACTCACAACAAATCCGAAGTGGAACAACTGGAAAGTGGAGATGACTCTTCTGCAGTCACTGCAAGAAAAATACCTTACTGGAGAAAACGGAAATGAACCCAAAAAGCCCTATGTTCCTGTGTTAGACAACATCACCTGGCATTCTGGAATAGAGTGGTCAAGCATCTAGATCTGCACACCCACCAGAAGAGTGTCATCACTCATGGTCAGTGTTACAAAACTAAAGTTGGGTTGTGAGCTGTTCGTTTAGTTTTTTTTTAAAGAAGATGTTGCTATACTTGTGACAGTAAGAACTAACTTGCCTGCTATGACTATATTACGAAATCTTAGCTAACCACTTACTTAACCACTTTACTCAGGTGAAAGAATTTCACTAAATCCTTCAAGGATTAGATCCTGTGAACCCTTAACACACAAAAGTAGATGATATATAAAAGAAAAACTTGCAAGGTCAGGCCTCTCTCTTGTAGAAACATTTTAGGAATAAACCCAGCAGATTTCACTCTTTGTAAATGATCAGGGTTACGGCACAATTGACCTGGGGAGAGGAACTTCTGCAAAGGTTGTAGTTGACAAGTGCGTCTGTGAGGCGTAACTCTCAGAAAGTAAAAGGAAAGACAGAAGTCTGGAAACAATGCCAGCTGGTGACATGCTCACAAATAGTCCTAACATCAATGTACAAAACTAAGTTTAAAAACTACTTCATTCAATTAATAGAATTATAGAAATTATTACTGCCTTTTAAGTAATAAAACAATAACAAGCTATTCCTATGTGGCTGAATCTTCATTACTAAGTCTGTAAGTAGAAGGGCTATTTTCTGAAGAAAACATGATCTTAATAGTTCAAAACAGACAACTATCCCAACATAGTCCTCCGTGCAGCTCCCACTGGTAGTCCAGGTGGGTATCAGCAGATGTCTGCGTTGCAGAAGTACTGCTATTTGAAAATCCTTATCTAGACTCCAAACCTCATACTGGTTATAACTGACATATTTCCCCATTCCAAGACTTTTTGTATACCTTTTTGCCAACTTTCCTTTCCTCTTCATTTACTTCTGTTTCAAAAGAAAATGATCCCTTCATGCACAAGTATACTTCAGAGTATGCATCTCCAGCAGTATTTCATGCAACCTTATCATCTGAGAACAATGACACTTCTTCCTTGTCATCCCTTCCTACAGGGCTTCTAGTTCTCCCTCTCTTGCTTAGGTGGAAGTACCCATTAATCCCAGAGTTTTCCGTACCAGTCTCTGCTCAGCTCTAACTTACTCCTTTTGAAGTGCAAGTCACCTTCCTCTGCTGCAGCAGGTGAATGAAGACAGTAAATACTGCAACAAAGAAGGAAAGGAATGTCACGTACTCAAATGACAGTGCAGTTACCTACAGGCATCAGAAACAAACAGTTCATTCTATATGCCTTTTTACCAGTTGTATAAGACTTTTCTTCTGGAAAATAGTATCATTAGCCAAGAGAGACTTAAGTTCAGACAAAACTGAGAATTGGAATGAAAGACCTCTTCTCATAGATGCCATGATAAAGCCTAAGTGCTGCATGTTCAGCTCCCACAAGCAGCACAAGCCTAAAGCACTGAACACTTCAGGAAACACATAGTGCTTTCTTGAGCTGCTTTTCACACAGCTCTCAAGGCAAAATGGGTCCTCAGAAAAAAAAAATCTTACGTTTTAATGCTCTCTCCAGTAGACTAAAAGCATTTGCAAGTATCCAAAGTACTTATAATGAACGTTTGACTCAGCAATTGCATGTTTTGTGGAGTGTCTAAAAACTAGTGAATTCTGATTCTGCTTTCAGCTCCTCCTCTTAACTTGTGAAGTGCATGTGACTGCATCAGTGCTTTATTTTCTCCAGCTATAAGAACTACCATTATGTCTCTTCTACTAATGTTGCAAGGTTTTAATTGCCTCACAGGAGTGTCAAAAGATACTACGTAGAAAGGTTCTTCCTTGCAAGAAGTATGTTCTTGCTTTTGTTTATATCTACATTAAAATAAAAACATTTCAATCAAATATTTCTTCCTTTGGAGGCTTATAGTAAGCTATTAGTTTGTACTAACAGTAATGTGCTATTACACAGGTAATAGAGGCCAATGTATCATAGTGATACTACACTCCGTTTTTGCTGAAAAGCATGGATTAGCCCTAGAATGGAAGCTCTAGTTCTTTCAAAAAAAAAAAAAATTAACTTCTGGAAACATGTCTGTTTCTTGTATCACATACGGAGAGGCACAAACATACAACTGTTCATAGGATCATAGAACAATTCAGGTTGGAAAGAATGTCGGAGGTCTCTTGTCCAACATCCTGTTCAAACCAGGGTCACCAGTGAGGCCTGATCAGGTTACTCAGGGCATTATCCAGTCTGGTCTTAAGAACCTCCAAGGACAGAAACCACACAACCTCCCTGGGCTGCCTGTACCCATGTATGATTGTCCTTGTGGGGCAAAAGATTTTGTTTATATCCAGTCTGAACCTCTCGTTTCAACATATGCCTATTGTCTCCCATTCTCTGCCACATATACCACTGCGATGAGTCTAGCTCCACTTCCCAGAAGACCTCCTTGTAAGTACTGGAAGGCTGCTGTTAGGTCCCCCCAAAGCCTCCCTTTCTGCAGGCTGAGCAAGCCCCACTCTCATCACAGAGCCTGGCCTCCAGCCCCAACCACTTTGGTGGGCTCTAAAGAACTCCAGTTCATTAATACTTTCCTTGTACCAGGGGCAACCAAAACTGGATGCAGTCTACTGAACAATAAGTAGAGGGGGATAATTACTTCCCTTGATCTACTGGCTGCATTCTTGTTCATACAGACTGGGATGCTCCTGGCTATCATTGTTGCCAGGGTACATGGCTGGTGCACGTGCAGTTTGCTGTCCGTCAGGACCTCTGGGCCTTCTTGACAGGCCCGCTCCCCAGCCTCTATCATTGCAATGGCTTAAAGCATGAAAACATTGCCTTGTTTATTTAAACACAGATTACAGGGGAAATGGATATAAAAAGTCTGCAAAAGCACCTAAAACTTGATGTGTTCAAAGGCTACAACCAAGATTTCATTCCAGACAAAACCAGGATCTTCCGTATTTCTCTCTGTGAGCTGGTAGCCTGGAACAGATCACTTCTTGCTAGATTTCTCTACCTCCAGCACAGGAATATAAACTGGAAGAGGTTTAAACCATGATATTTTCACAAATTATTTCTTAGCAAATGTTCTTATCAGAACAGCTGGAGAGATGGTAAAATTATGCTTCTTGAAGTTGTTCCTCATGTTCACAGCAAAGGTCACTTTTTAAAGATAGAGCTCTTGTTTAAATTCATGTCCAGTCTCCAGCCTGAACTGGCATTAACCAAGTAACCGTACAAAAATGCTTTTTGAGAGTCTTCCTTAGAATCATAAGTCTTTGACCAAAGGAGCTGAGCAGCAATGGCCTTTTCAAGAACACTTTTCCTTTATGATCAGAGGATCAAGGAGAAGCAATAATGGAGCTGCTGATTAGAGGCAACATTGCAACACTGCATTTTTAAAAATAGCATTAGATATTTGCAAGTGCAGATAAGGGCTAAACCATCAGAGAATTTAGCTTTAGGAAGCTGACAATCAAGGTTTACAAGGACAAGTCAGCAGCCTGAAATCCTATGAGCCCAAAGTGGAGTAAGGGCAGTGGCTTCCCCTTTAGTAGTTTAGTACCTATAGAACAACATATGGAAAGAAAAGCTCTTTCATCCTTGTCTGTCCCCTATGAAGGAGAATCTGGACTATACAGTGATAAATTGCAATCTTAAGCTTTAACATAAACTTCAATCTTATGCTTTTCAACATACAGATAATCAGCACATACTGTATTTTTACTTAAGTGGCAACAAAGAATTACACTAAAATTCCTCCCTTTTAAAATTACCTTACATGGAAATACTATTGCTTACACACAACCACATAAAACTATGATAGCAGTTGGTTTTGTTTTTCAGTTCTGCTGGTTAAGTAATGAGGGATTCTTGGGTAAAAGGCATAATACATGAAATACCTTTTCTGCAAATGGATTTCCCAGCCCCTCCTGGGAGATTATAGGGTGGCCTTGACCAGGTAATACAACTGAAACACTACTTGCATTTTTTACCCAAACTGGTCACAGTAGTTTAAGACTTTTCTTAAACATCACTGCAATGCCCATTATTTCTGTACTATCAACGTTGTATGATCTCTTGTCTTTATTTAAATTTCTTTTCTTGTACGCCCTCACTAGCATGCAACAACCATTAAAACGACATTGAGGATGCAAAGTACGTAAATCTGAAAGCGCAGACTGCTAGTTGAGGCAAAATAAGCCAGTCTTTGCCTTTCCAAGACGCAGCTCCAAACGCAGCATTCCCTTCCTCTCCCCCACCCCCATCCCTTTTGTTACGGCAATACAAAAACCCCCCACGTATTCAAAAAACTGTTCAAAAAGGGGAAAACAGAGCATGCGATGATGTCTCATGCTGTTTATCCCAACAAAAAACAAGTATTCTTCATTGAGCAGCTTTTTCCCTCCAGACCTCATGATGAAGGGAACGGGAAAAGAGTGGATCAAAAGCTCTGATCCATTTCCTACACTGGAGGCATGAAATTAGAAACAAATAAAAACTCTTAGCGGTGCTGCATTACATGAGGGCTCCTCTCGCATTTCCTTTGACTCTGTTAAGACAAGCAGACTCTTAAGCCTCCCGCCCTCCACAAAACACAGACATTATGCATATGTTGCACTGCCGGTCCCTGCTTTACCGAACGCAGGCGTTAAGGCACAGCTGAGGTGAGGCGGTGGGGATGGCGGGCTGAGCGGAGAGCCCGCAGCCCTCCCCAGAGGGAGCTGATGGCGAGCCGGCAGCGCGAGCACCCGCTGTCCCCAACGGCCCGGCTCTGGGGAGACGTTGCCAGCTCTCCAACGGCTGACAGGAGGCGGTGGCGGCGCGGATCCTCCGCCGCCGCCTCCCCGCCACAGCGGGCAGAAGAGCGGCTCGGTGCCAGCGGGGACATGTGGGCGTGCGGCAGCCCCCTGTGCGGGAGCCCCGCGCCGCCGACCGCGACCACCCCAGCGGCGACGCCATGCCGCAGGGGCTCCCCTTCACCCCGGCTCCCCGTCCCCTTGCGGGTAGCTCGGTTGCCTGAGGATGAGGATGCGGCGGGGGCAGCTGCTCGCGGGGCGGGCAGCCCCCAGCCCCGATTCTGAGGGGAGCAACGGCCGCGCTCCCGCGGGGCGGGGGTGGCCGCGGCGCCCCCTCAGCGCCCGCCCGGCCCCGCGGGCTCCCCGCTCCCCTGAGGGGAGCTGCAAGGATGCTGCCGCCCCACCCCCGGCAGAGCCGGCGGAGCCGCTGGTCCCCGCGACGGCGACGACACCGGCCGCCGGTCCCCCGCCCTGCGCCCCCGCTCCTTACCCCTGCTGGCAGCGGCGGGGCCGGTCCCCACCCCGCGCCGCGGCGGGGACCCGGGGGCAGCTGCAGCCGCTCTTTTGTGTGCCTGCCTCAGCGCCACACACCGAGACGGCTGGTGGGCCCGGGAAGCTGCGTGCGAGAATACCGCCGGCCGCCCGGGAACCTGCATGGCGCATAGCCCAGCCGCCGCGGCGCCTCAGGGGGGCCGGGCCGGCGCGGCGGGGCGGCCCGGAGTCCCCCGCCTCTCCTCAGGATCGCCTCCGCCCGTCCGCCCCGGCCCGCTGCCCCACACCGCTCGGTTGCCCCCGGCCCTGCCTGCCAGCCTTCGTGCCCCCAAGCGCGGGCGTCGCTCTCCGCTCACAGGGTCCTGCTCGGCCTCCTCCCAGCGAGGTTGGAAGAAGTAATGGCAGAACTCCCTGTGCTGCCCCACAGAGCGCCGGTGAGGTGGTGCCGTGTTTGTACGCCCCCGAGTTTCTCACAAAATGGCACAAAGAGCGGGTGGCTTGGTGATGTGGACTAACCTGTCAAATATGCTCTTCCACAGATCCTGAAGGCTGGAGGCCCAGCTGTGCGCCCGCTTCACGCGTGCCCCTGGAGGAGCTTGCCCAGACCTGGAGGCTGAGGAGAGCCGGCTGCGGGACGCGTCACTCCTGCACCCCCGGCCTGCAGGATGGAGCAACCCTTCCGCCCGGCTGCTCTTCAGGAGCCCCTCAAGCAGCAGCGGTAGGCAGGTATGTTTGTTGGAGGCCTCCAGTCCTGCTGTGATGCATGGCGAGGCCACCCTGCACCGGTGGTCTGTACACCCAGGGACCCTGCTTTGGTGGTGGGCCATAGCATATGTTGTTTTCTGTAAGTCTTCCATACCATTTTTCTGTGAAGTGCATTCCTAAATGCTAGCTATGTAATCCTGCTAGTTAATGACCTCAGGTTTCCCTGTTGCTCAAGGTGCTCCAGTGCAAAAAAAATCAAATTAAACACCAAAAGTTTGAACATTACAGTAGGGGACATCACTGGACTTAGTCACATTCCATCATATGGCCAGATTTATGAGATCGAATCATGATTTTTATGCCCTTATGCAGATAACACATAGATCCCCCCATAAAGATTAAAAATGAAAGACGCGATTTGTAATATTTAAAAGCTTACTGAAGTGGGTGGGTTTCTCCAAGAACATTTCTTACGGTGAATGATAAACATAGCTGGTTCCTCAGGCCTTTTATTAGAAACTACTAGATCTTTCTACTGCAGCTAGGTGGTGGTGATTACTTTGTATATGTGAGATCAAGTGCTCTTAGGCCAATTATGACAGCACTTGCTGATAAGTATGCAAATTTGAAACTTGTAGCTATTCTTGAGTGTAAAAAGTAACCTTTCTCATGATCGCAAAAGTGAAAAGCTGTCTTAATGTAATTATATTGCATTCCAATCAGCTAGATATCAATGATGTTCACTATAATAGCTGTGTGTCCAACTTGGAGTGCTGGGGTAGCTATACCAGTTGCTTAGCACCAAGTCAAATTCCATGTACATGCAAAGGCCTTCATGGAAACACCATTTTGTGTTTTTTTATTCTTGTTTTTTGTTTAGTTGTTAAGATTTCTGTTAAGATTCACTAACTACAGAGTCGCCATTTCCTACTAAGAGGCTATTTTCTATCATGCTTTTCTATGGTGACTTTTTTTCATCTATCCCTTTCTATATCCTAATTACTTAACTGATTTTGGTTCTCTTCGGAAGATAATGAGGACTCAAGCATTACATAAACTGTAATGCATGTATGTTTTACACAGAACTACAGAAAGTTATATATAATCTGTAGATGGGTTGTTTAAACATTTGGCAAGTCATGTTTTAATTCATATTATGAATTCTCAGAATCGTTAACTTGATGAAATAGCCTCATATATATAAAAGGAAGTTTTCACTTTCTCAGTCAATATACCAAAAGTGGTATTCCCAGCTTGATAGGGCAGGTATGTGCTTTCTTTTTGAAGTTACTGCAGCTGCAAGTATTGTATGACAACGAACCTCTAAAAGACTGCAGGGGTCCAAAAGGGAGTAGGATATATTTTTTAACTTCTTAAATTTAAGTTCCTAACAAACATTCTCCCTCCACCTCATTTTGGAGACAGTGACTCAGACAGATGGTTATTATAGAAAATTACATACCAAAATGGAAGGTAAAAATAAGGTGCATAATATCAGTCCAATAATGCACCTCTCTGCTACTTTTCAATTTCTGGAAATAATCTTTCCCATACAAGCCAGCCACAGATGCAGAAGTAGGATATTCCCCCTAGTTAATACAAACTGTGCATCGTCACGTTGCCTTCAGAGTACCCACAGTTACTAGTTACTTCAGAACGTTTTTTTTTAAATCATGATTTAAATGTATCTTTATTACTGAAAAAATGCAATGTTAAAAATAAGTAAAAATCTTCATTAAAGATATATTTTATAGAAGATTTTAGTATCTATTTGCTATTTTTATGTTAACAAAGCATAACAGTTAAAAGATCACTTTAGATTACACCTAGAAAAGTCATGAAGTGCTTCAAAATGTATCGTTACTTTAAAATGTTTGAGAACTCTTCCTCACTTGTGAATCTATGCTATAAACTTTGCAGTTAACAGTGCTGTTCAAAAATATGCAAGACAGTGCAAATGAACATGAAACTAGATAGGTGACATCATTTTATAGATATTTAAGGATTATACCATTCCGGGAGGCAAACATCCTTCCTTCATAGTAAGATAAATATACGTTTCATAAAATGTTCAAACTGCTTTGAAAATGCTTATCAAAGGTGACAGATTTTGCATTCCTAAGAAGGTGAGGTCTTCCATTTTAAAATGTCAGCATTGGGCCAATTAATTTATATATTGTTGTTAAGTTGTCATTTCCATATTAATCTTACATGATTTGATGTTCCAAGTTTAAACTGTTGGTTACCTTTCTGTGTCCAGTGCCACCCAGCACCCTTATGAGAAGCACCAGGGCTACCATTTTAGGGATTTCTTGTGTTTCACAGTCCAATAATTTGGCCAACAAGACAACTGCTTTGGTAAAAGAATCAAGTGTTTATTGAAACAATTAACTCTAACTTTTAATTAAGGGTTCTTGAGTCCAACAAACCCAAGACAGATCACTACAGGAAGAATTTCTTGTAAGGAGAGAATCAAATGAAGCACCAAAGGAATGATTCAGAGCACCTACTGTAAGTACCTCAACTAGATATTGTAAACTTCTCCATGTTTCCTGGTCTTTCTATGAGACATCCTTGGTCACACCAACTTCTGTTCATCTATCTTAGCAATAAAGTCCAAATCCAAGGACTGTCCTTAACAATAGACAGCAATGCTTCTGCATGTGCATTAAGGAAGTAAACTCTAGTCTCAGCATTAAACACAGAAGTATTATCCGCCCAGTAAGTGGTCTGCAGAAGCAAGTGCCATCTTCAGTTCCTCTTGTAATTCATTCACAGCTTTCTAAATTTTCAGGCTCTGTTAACTGTATTAAGCACTGTAGCTGTGGCATCATGATAGAGTAGATTCTTCCAAAACTTGTGATAAATTGGGTAAATATGGTAATAATGAAAGCAATTGAATTAAGAATGAAATACCCAGTGTTTTTTGGTTTTTTTAATTCAGGTGAATTTATTGCAGTATAAGCATGATGGGACCAGAGTTTTTGCAGATTTGCAAAACTGTACAGATTGCTTTTAAAAGGCATGTAGTTAGTTCTTTTCTCAGCTTTTTGAGTTTGCTTCTAGGTTTGTCTCATCATACAGAATGGGATTCATTCCGCAGCCTGTTCTCCTCCTCCCGCCTAAGAGAGACTTGAGGATTGCATAGAGGAAGTCAAAAAAGATATTTTGCATCATTTAATTATGAGCCCTTTAGCTGCCTGAGTAATGTTGATGGAGTCCAGAAAAATGTGTCTTGTCTGCCTTAGGCAGCATACAATGGGAACATGCTTGAGCTCAGAAGGGAAAAAAGGCACATGGAGAGATTGGAACAGGGAACTTGCACTTGACAAAATGACGGGAGTTGACAAAATTTACTAACAAAATATTAACACTTCATCTTCTGAAAAGCTTGACATGATCAGAAAAGAAGGCTTCACTGTACCTTTTGGAAAACAAACAAACAAACAAACCAAATACCCATTGTCAAAGCCTAATTCCCTTCCAAGCTAATCAGGCTGCAGTTATTTGAATCACTGTTGCTCTTCCCAGAAGTTGTATACTGGTGCAACAGGGGTATATCATTAAGTGTCCCTGCACTGGTAGAAATAAATCACAGTTCTCTATTGCTCCAGTTTCCATCCCTGAATTTCCACTGTTTTTCTTTATGTTATTCCCCTTTTATAATCATGGCAGTGACAAAGGGTAAGGCCCATATATCTAACCCCCCTGGAAAGCCTTAGAAAGTCAGAACAAAGAATGACTTGTGAAGGCTCTCTTGTTTAAGATGAAGGACTAGAAGTTTGTT
Source organism: Nipponia nippon (assembly GCF_047370975.1). Taxonomy (NCBI): domain Eukaryota; kingdom Metazoa; phylum Chordata; class Aves; order Pelecaniformes; family Threskiornithidae; genus Nipponia; species Nipponia nippon. The sequence continues at coordinate 31,847,307 of NW_028262413.1, read as the reverse complement.
ACAAGTACAGGGGCTGATCCTGTTCCCACTGAAGTCTGTGGGGGTTAGGCTTATGAACAGGAAACTTCTTTCAATGAGTCTTGGCTATCTTCAGATTCTTCAGCTGTCCAGCTCTCTTGGCTATTCCTTCCAAGTCTAGAGCTCCAGAGATGGAAATTCTTATATCTTGTAGCACATACCCAGCCAAGTAAGGGGACCTGATCCCACCAGATAGTAAGAGCTTGTAATAAGCATGCCCCAGTTTTGGGTATTGACTAATTTTACATACCTAAACTCTTTGTTTGGTTGGTTGGTTGGTTTTTTTTGGTTTTTTGTTAATATTTTGACTTCCACCTTAGGAGATAGACTGTGAGTGAGATAAGAGCATGACTTAGTTATGATGAACAAAATACATCAGCTGACTTAGTGCTAGGCAACCCCACTGCAGTCAGTCAGGAAAATTGCTGGTTACTAGCTAACAGTATTACAAATCTTTTTCTGCTAATAAGTTGGGGAGCACAATGAGGCAAGTGGAGTAAATATTGTTTATTCAAAATCTCCATTCCCTAGTACTATATCAAGCTACTACTCTGAGTATATCGATGTCAATAACAAAATTCCATCTCCTTCAGACAGGACAAAGAAATGGAGTATGAACCTAGGGAGGACTGCCCTGTTTTCTGTTGCACCAAACTAAGGGTATTAGGTTCAAAGACTTCTGTTCAATTATCTTGACATGTAACCAGCAAGGCTTCTAGTCTTGGCATTCCTATGCTAGTTTTGCAGAAAAGATGCCTCCCTGTCTTTGAAAGAATGTAAAGACAAAAGCAGCTTTGCTAATAGAATGTCTCCTAGAATGGCAGAATCATATTTCAGGAATATCAAATCATCCTGCTTTTCCATCATGACCCTTAGGTTTTCTAAATTCAAACAATTTCGAATTTAGATCACAAACTACCCTCTAAACAGTGATTTGATGAAATGCAAGAACCCTGCAGAAGACTGTATTTTTCTTAAAATATGACAGAAGGAGTATTTATTTTGAGTACAAAACTATCTTGTTTAAAAAAATGCATGGCTGTGCAGAGTTTTTTTCAGAAGTAAAATTAATGAAGAAGCATCAATGTCTTTAAAGCCCTGTTTAAATCTCAGGTCAACATTGTACTTGTATTTTATTGTAGCAAACATGACACAGAACACAAATAACTCCATTTCCATTAAGTAAAAATTCTCCTAGACTAAAATGAACTTACTTCATATCAAGCTGAAACTATTCACTGTATATGCAAAGATGTAGGAAAACAGAAAATTCAGATTATGGTTTAACTAGGAAAAAATATTACTTTTAAGGATTAAGAAAACTAGAGAGAGAAACAGCAAGTCTTCAATTTCTACAGCTGGCATGTCAAAACAAACCTATAAAATAATGTCTCAGGACAAACATTGCTTGCTTAACATACACCAATAAAGCCAAGTCTGTCCATGAATAAGTCAACAAACTGTGACTGCAGTCTATCAAAAACATAAGTATGCTGGCGTGCTTTCTGATGTTAAAGACTGTACATAACAAAGACTTATGTGGCTTCTGTTTTCCACTAATTTTGTAAGTGCTTTTGCATAGGAAAGCAATATTTATAAAGTAAGTGAAAAGATTATTTGTTATTTGTTTAGGTCTTTCCAAATATCTTCCTATGGATAAAGCTTGAAAAACAAATATTCAATACCTGAAAAAACTAAAATGTGACAAGTACATTACAGTTTGAAATACATTTTGAGGTGCTTTTCTCGCATTGCCTGCATATCCACAGAGTTCATAAAACAAATTTATGCATGGTAACTTCCTTGGCTAACTAATTGTTATGCCAAGGGAAACTTATTTACTGATTGCGGACACCCATGCAATAATGTAAGGATTTTTTTATTGCATGAACCAATCAATCAGTGTGAAGCACAGACAGTGAATGGTGAACACGGAAAATACAATGATCCTTTTTCCTTTATTTCTAAAGGGAATATCTAAGCTATATTGTTGTCACCAAGAAGTGGGTCTCTGCTCTGAAATGTAGAACAAAATAACGTGGGATGACCTAGAAACTGTACAGTTTCTGTGGTTACAGAGGTAAAACCATGCTGCAATCATGAGGCAACAGAACGTAAATTACTATGTTACATATGTAACTTGGCTCATGTATTTGTCTTTAGAATCACAAAGAATTGAAGAAATGTCAACATACTAATTCTGAAAATCAGATCAACAACAACAAAAAAAAGAAAACGACCCTAAATCTGTAGCACTATTTCAGTACTCAAAAGCTGTACTTAATCCACAGGAACTACAGTGAATTTTTAAAGACTGAATACAACATCAATACTCCCAGCACCAGCTCAGTAACTTCACAACGAATCTATTGTTTTATTTATGAATATTGCAGCTCAAGCTTGCTCAAGTTCCACAAGGACTCCGTAGCAATCTTTAGGGTGAAGAAAAATCACAGGTTTGCCATGTGCACCTATTTTTGGCTCTTCACTCAATATTCGTATCTTTTTTTCCTTCAGTTCTGTCATAGCTGCATTTATGTCATCAACCTTATAAAAGAAAAATACAGTTCACACAAATTAACATATTACAATGTAGTATGCAGATTCTACATTTAGGAGCAATAATATAATTCCTTACTAAAATGTTATTTCTAAATTCTAATACAATTCTGAAAATAAATTAAATTATAAAACAATTTTAAGGTATCTAGTCTTAAAAATAAAAATCCTACAGAAGTTTGCATTTGTTATTTGAAGATTTTATAAAATATTGTTTAAATAGATTGTGCTATATTTAAGAAATTATTAAACAAAAATCACTCATGCACAAAGCCCATTGATTTTTTTATGTTGTTACTTTATAGGATCTCCATAAATAATCTAAATGCTGCATTACTATTACTAAGAAGATCATATTGCTTTCAAACTATCAATAGCTAAAGAAGAATGCCTCCCTGTCTAATTGATAACAGAACACTGACTCATTAGATGCTGGTTAAAAGGGAGGGTAATGGGCAGGAGGTAAAAGGAAAGTCCCTTTTAGATTTATATATCCTCCTCCTGAATAGGTTAAGCTTCATAAAGTCTCCCAAGAAAAACCTTGGAATTATCAGAAACATACCCAGAATATGACCTGGTTTTCCTATTGAACTTAATTATAATAATAGCCTTTAACATAATATTTCAGTACAGTTTCCTGCAGAAATGCGTAATTAACAAAAACATGGCTACGCTGTATAATGTGATCTTAAGTCTGATGTCATGTCATCAGATGAAATTTGAATTTTCCGAAACTTTAAATGCACTCATTCTTTGAAATAATAAAATTAGCACTCAGTTTAGCAAATCCAATAGTCAATAATCAATAAAGACCTAGAATTAAAATAATAGCATTGCTGTTTTTCAAGACTGAGGTGTCTGGACATAACTTGATGAATAAACTTGCATGATGCCATTGTAGGGAAGAAGGAAATACCTAGCTTTAATTCAGAGGAACAGACATCAGTTAATTCCTACTCATCTGCAGCAGTTTTGTTCATGAAATTCTGAACTCACTACAGTTCTTCCTACACGCAACTACCAGTCGGCTAAAAAAAAAAAATAAATGACTGTCAAGTTTTATCTAAAATAAAACAGCGCACATAATGTGTGCCATAGCCCCCTCCAGCTTGTTTTCCCAAGCAGAAAAGCTACTGCAGCTGCTGCTCTTGTCCTGCAGAGATGGCCAGAAGAGGAACTGTGTCTGGGCTCAGCTGGAATGAATTACTGCATCCCCAAGGAAGCAGTGAGAGTAAACAGTGGAAACCCTGTAGGTGCATCCGTGTTAGGAGAGTATCGGGCTTGGATTTCTCTCTTATTCTACCAAGTGTCCAGCATGCATTTCATTGCAGCTATTAAATTCATTTACAGCTGGTCAGGAATAATTTAATTTCTTCGTCAAATGCTTATTTTGTCTGAAACAAATTCCCTATCAAAACATCTGTCTAAAATTTTCCTTTGAATAATAAGACATAGGGAAGAAATGAAAAGCATTTTGATAAACTTGTCAGGCTTCCTCTCCAGTATGGAAAGAATTTTTACAATTCAGCTTTTTGCAACAGAATTGTTCATAGAATGACATTTCTACAAAATATTTTTTAAATTTCAAATGAACATTTCAAATTGACACTGAAGTTCTTTTATAGTTCTTCTGAAAACTATTTTTGCTCAACTTCAGAAGATGACATATCTTTGAAATTGTAAGATTTTCCATTCTGAGGAGAATGGAAAATTGGAGGAGGGAGGTTAATATCTTTTTGATTGACTATGGTAGTGACCAAATCTCTTTTCAGTCCCACTTAAACAGCAGGTCAACAATGGATTGCTTTTTTCTCCATGTAAATTAGTCTATAATCTTTCATTTGTTTTTATGTGGAGACAAACGTGAGGGATTTAGGACAATCTTTTTCTTAATTTTTTTTTTTGGCATAGAGAATCTATTAGTGCGTTACAAGACTTCATTTAGGAAAATCTGGCTGCAAGTAACACCAGCTCACCCAATTAATGGAAATTAACTGCTAGATTATGACTTCTGGCTTGCTTGACCTGCTGTATACAGTTATAAATTTTCTTTTTTATCACAACACTTCTATGTTGTCCAATATGGTATAATTAGCATGTCCCATTCTTCTCAATTTTCATAATTAACAGTATGACTTCCCTTGACAGCCACGTTTGGTTTATCTGCAACAACATCATCTCTCATACAAAATGGAAATCTACATAGAACAATTTCAGCTGGTAACAAATATTTATTTCTTGAAACATCTTAAAAGGGATTACGTATACTTGAAACCCTTGGGAGCTTTGAGCTTTTTTTGCTGAGAAATGCCTAAAACTTCTTTTTCTTGTACCTATAATTAAGTACCACTAGTCTTACAGAGGGCTGGAGGTTTTTTCGGTCTTACTACAAATCACTTTTACTTTTATTGCTGTTTGGTAAGTATGACTGACAATCTTTTTTGACTTCTGTATACAAATACCAAACAGGAAGAAACTTCTGAAAATCTAACTATGCCTTAGCTTAAACTTAGAACTCCATCTTTTTCCAGTGTATGTCCTTTCTATGTCAGGAAGTTGACGCCTGTCAAACACTCTTCACAAGCCCTTGGGCTTGTCCACCTTCCACACTGGATACCTAACCCTCTCCTCCCCAATTTAATCTTTATAGCATAAAAGAGGAAAACATCATCACATAGCTCATGAAATTGAACTGTGATTTCCAAACCAGAAAAAAGGCATTTTTAAGACTTCTTCTTACGCAACATAAATTCTCACAAGTATGACAGCCTTATATATTTGTTCTTGACACAGGCCAAACCTATGAAAAAATGATGCATACTTTAATATCTCTATCTTATTATATGATATATTGTGTTAAAGTACCTCAATGCAGATATGATGCATTCCTCCAGTCTTGTTTTTTTGCAGAAAGTTTGCAATGGGACTTTTCTCTCCTAAAGGATGTAGAAGTTCCAGCTTTGTATTTCCCAGTTCCACAAAAACAGTGTAGACACCATGTTCCGGAAGAGCAACAGTCTCGCTCACCTGTGCTCCTAACACATCTTTATACAAGGACCGAGCTTTCCCCAAATCAGGTACTGCAATTGCTACATGATTAAGTTGGCCCAGTTTCCACAAACAGCTTGGAACATTTTGAGAAGAGGAATTTGATGATGACAGAGTTCGTATTGTGGGAGCTGCAGTCTGCAATCTGGTAAGAAGTCCTGAAAAAAGTGAATAGCACTGATATAATGCTTTTGAGAAAGTATCAATATCTGCTTTTTCCCCTTTTAATGAGGCCTATGTAACTCCTACGTCATAAGCACACCAGTGTGCAAAGCTGAAGGTAGTCTGAGACCAAGGAAAGAATTATTCTGTAGTACTAACAGCTCAACAAAAATTATGTAATTATGTATGTAATTATTCAGAAGTTTAAAAACAAACAAACAAACATAAATTTGGTGTAAATGCTTACATATGCCTGTTAAAAAGACGAATACATGGCCAAATGTAGTGGTCAACTGTATAATGTATTTAAAAGTGACTTCTGTATTTTTCAGAGCTTCTTACAAAATAGAGAAAGAAATGAGGATATGCCTATACATCTAAAAATTATAAGAAACAAACAAGAAAACCAAAACAAAACCTTGGACAGAACTGATACTGCAAGATCCAAAATATAAAAGACTTGAGCTCTCAGCTGTCAGAACTAATTCCAGCAAGGAAAGAAATGTCATGTTGCATCCGAGGCTTAAGGAATCCTAAAATCTCCTGAGATGGATTTCTTATTTTTGCTTTCTCCAGTGATTAAGTCATTCGCCCTTCTTACTTTTCACATGCCTTACAGACCTTGTAATTAGTTTCACTGATCTGTTTCAAGATGCTTAGAAATATTTCAGTTCTGAGTACTGGGAACAACATAATGTCCAACTGACCAATAGCAATTTAGAAGATTATCTTTAAAAGGTCAAAATCATAATAGCTTTTTTAATGCAACTAGTGCCACTGACTTCAGTGTGACTTACAAAAGAAAAATAATATGATTTGGCTCATCATAAATGAAAAGGTAATTATAAAAAAATATTGGATGACCATATGACACAAAGGTAAGGGCTGACATGTAGACAAAAGATGGAGAAGTCATGGAGAAACTCAGTGCCATGAAAAACTGCTTAGATATCTACAGAACTCTTCACAGACTGTTCTGACAAGGCAGTACTGAACTTCGCAGAATCTGTGTCAAATTGCTGTGTTGCTCACAAATAGTTCTAGGGTTTCTTGGGTTTTTTTTAAAAATAACAAAAAAAGATATAAAATGAGGATACTTACAAATGAATTTCATTAAAAATTAATCTGTCAGAGTACTAGAATCTGAAGAGGTTGGGGGTGGGGGAGAAATTGTGATCATATCAGTTGTTTCTAGCACCAGAATTAGAATTAGATGAAAGAATATATTCATAAAAGCCACATTTTAATTTCATGCCAGTTTGCTTTAGGCCATGTCAGAGTTCCCAATGCCTCAAGGCCAAGCTAGAGGCATCTTAGCATTTTGGAAGTCTTTGAGGCATTCTTAGCTTTAAATTCACAAATGTGCTATTTTGCTAAGAGATTGTGCCAAGGATGCACTGAGATTCTGGATGCTTTGCAATACACTGAGGATAGCCTGGCTTGCATTTTTTTCAGACTCTTTGTAAGGTTAGTAGTAGCTGTAATTAATCAGCTAGCTTCAGTGTATGAAACTGAGAACTACCATTTCACAGGAATTCAAGACTCTACAGCTATCAGTTCATTTTTCTTCACAAAGACAACTGATGCAGTCCTTAAATCTGAGCCTTTCTGAGCACTGTGCTGTGATGGAAGAAGTGCTTGCGTGTATTTGAGACTTAAAATTACAATGTGCAATGTACATACTTCCAAAGACTTAGTATCACAAAAGTAAGTCTATTCAGAATCACCTGATAATACTAAATCAACATCCTACGTTCATAATTTCCAGAAACTTGTCCAATTCTGCAAGTAACTGCCCTGAAGTATTTCTGGCCAGCCTTTCACACAGTACCTCCTGTCATCTCCTTCATCACAGCCAGAAGTTCTGGACAATTCTTTTTCACTTGTTACCTTTAGGCTATCATACTGGCATAGTGGAGTAAGTCAGTATTTCCAAGTACGTTTCAACTTTTTACATGTTAAAAAAATACCCTAGCAACTTCTACACAGAAGAAAAATCCTTGTTTTTCAAATGTCTATGCTGAAACTATTTTGGAGATAGACTTGCCATCTAAATGCAGCTGTATCAGGGGTGAACAAAGCAATTTCCTGAGGAGGCGATGCTATGCAATGCTTTATAATGTATAAAATAAAAAACATGCAGTATCTAGTTGGCATAATTAGAGGCATGGATAATTAGCTAGACTACAGTTTGACCAGATCACCAGAGTAAATAATGCATTAAAAATTAAAAAAAAACAAAACAAAAACACCCGCCATAGTCTTTTCTGTCCACCCAAGATTCTACCTAAGTAGCTCTGTTTCCTACAATAATTTCTGAAGACCTGATTCAATTCTTGCTGAAGCAAAAGATACTTTTCCACTTAGAGGAGGTCAGTATTCTCCAAAAGAGAAAAATCCTTTGAAAGATAAGGACCACTTACTATAGCATTTGTTGTGTTTCCTAGAGCCTTTTATTGTTTCATTCCTTCTTCCAAATATTAACAGACCACAGTTCAGTAGAAATACTGCCAATGTAGATTTTTCAAGCAATCTTTACTGATGGGAAAGGCCAAGATTTTTCCCATTCTTTTTGACATCTCCCATGTATAATTCTTGCTGTACTTCATACAGGGCATAAGACTACATGGTTATTATAATTTAATTTGTATTGTGTCTATTTTCAAGTAAATTGACAGAAAGTAGGGACACAGACTGTTACTCAGCTATTACTGAAGCAATAGCAAAGAGAATAGAAAATGCTATTTCTGTTGCGTTCTGCCCAAGAAGCATTTCGTTTTTGTGGTGTTTCCTGGAAAGATGATAGATTGAAAAAGTGAAGTATATTCCTAGGATTCTTGTAAAGTCAAAAATCCTTAATGCCCACTCATATGACACTATTACTTATGCATCTCTCCATTTCCTCCTCTCACTTAATGGATTGGGTGGTAGAAGTCTATATATTTTTCCTATGAGTATGTAAGGGCAGAGGACTCTTCAGCAGGTTTGGGGATTTGTTTCACTTTATACTATGAAGTCTTGTGAATTTATCCTAGCTCTAGTCATATGCCTATAGAGCTTTAATTTTAAACCCATAATTACCAGTATGAATTGGCTGAGATTAAACAAAGAGCATTTGTGTTTTTCTTGCACTATATAGATTAGTAACTGTATAGATTAGTTACTTAAAATTCTAATCTTCTTATTCTAACCCAGTAATCAAAAGATGACCCTGCAGTGAAAAAGAAAGCTTTTCAGCAAACATCAGATTGAAACCCCATCACTTTCATGTTTCAAGGAAAGAAACACTTATATTTATGCATATATCACAAAACTGGTGCTATTAACTGTTGTGGCTAAATTCTTCAGTCACAAAAGCATTTCTCTACTGAGTTAAGAATTATTCAAGTAATTCTTAACTTTCTCCAATGTTAAAAACATTACTTTCTCTGCCTCTTTTGAAACCAATGGATACTGTCACAAAGTATCTATTCAAGTATCTGTCCTGCTTGAAAAACTGGCATAGGCTGACCAAATTCACACATGCAGTTGCTTGTCCTGGTATATACGGCATTTGCCCCTACTTTTTTTTTTTTTAAGACTTCATTTTTCAGACACTGACAACCAAAGCTGAATTTTTCTAGATATTTTGTCCTTCAGAGAAGATTCAGCTGACCCTGCTCTTGTATATGATTGCTGGCTTCCTAGCCTCAGTGATACTGCAGAACATATATTACCTTCTTCAGCTTCATTTGAAGAATATTTTTAAATGGATTTATTTGGGTTTTATTCTATTAATGGTTGACTGATCTACTAGTGTTATGCACATCAGAGTTTACACATGTACAGTTGTACCGAGGCTTATGCTCTGTAACAGCAGGTTATGAACATGAAGTAACAAATCTAAAGTACTCATCCTTCAAATGTTTACTCATAGGCTCGCAGCTCCTTATGCGGGGCAGCGTTCATTGACTTACATGGCTAAGTAATCAAACGCCAGCCAAATCCAACTGAATTGAGTCATGTTCTCTATGGGGAGGTTACACAACCGTGGGTTGCAGTAAGAAGAACCTTGTCACTGGGCACTGCTCTATTGTCAACCATTTCAGGTTGAGAAGAACTCCCAAGCATGGAGAGGATGCTGCCGCCATAGGGAGTTTGGCATACAGGGGCTGTGTATTAGCTCTCCGGACCAAAGGGAGGAAGGGCATAGTCTGGCCATTCTTACATCCCAGCAACTTCAGGGTGGCGTTAGCATCTTGGCAACTTTGCCAGCCCGTAAGGCAGCCATAGTGCTGCTCTGCTCTGTGCTGGAGGCGGCTTTTGGGAATCACAGGGGCGCCGTAGTTCCTAGAAACTGAGTCTCACTTTGCTGCGGCTGTGGTTTCTTCCATCGAAGTGCAATTGCAGAAAGGTGTTTTCATTCCCACTATCCCACTGATGGATCACTGACAGCACTGAGTCCCTCATTCACTTTTCTCCTGCAGTCTGTGGCTACCGAGTAAAGTAGTGTGGTTTAGGTACAGTGAGTTTAACCTGCCCTTACTTACTGTAAAGAGAGCGAGCAGTCCAGATAATTATAATGAACGGGAAATGATTTTGCATTTGACCTCCAACTTGCACCTTAAAAAGACAAGCTCCTCCTTGCGCCTTAAGTATTAAGCTTGGAGTTTGCTGCCTAAGTTTATTCTAAGCCAGACAATGTCAGTGGTTCGTACAGCCGTCGCCTGGATCAGAAGACCTTGTTTTTATTTATAGGAGCAATTCTGTTCCGTTGGGGCCTGTAAGGCTCCCACGGAGAGCCTCGGGCCCGCTCCCGCACCCCGCGGCGGGCAGGGCCGGCGCCACGCGCAGAGTGCCCGCCGCCGCGGGGCAGGCGCTCCAGGCCGGAGCGGGCACCGAGGCCCGCGGCCGCCCCGTGCCTCCCCCGCCCCGCCGCCCGCCCCGGCCCGCCCGGCCCCCGCGTTACCGGCTGCCGCGCGCCCCTGGGAGGCCGCCATCTCGCCGCTCCGCCGCTCGCAGCCCGCTCGGCCGCAGGCAGGCGGGGCCCGGGCGCGGGGGAGCGGCCGCCTGCCGCCGTCAGCACGGCAGCGGCCACCGCCCCCGTCGCCGGCGGGGCCCAGCCGTCCCCCGGCCGCCCACAGCTGGCGGCGCGCCCGGGCCCGGAGCCCCCGGGCGCGGTGACGGCCCCGGGCTCTGTTTGTAGGACCGGCGCCACCGGCGCGTCGTGGCAGGAGACGCCGGCGGCGGCAGTGGCTGCCTCACGGCGAGGGGCTGGCGAGCCCCGGCGGGGCCGGGGCGCGCCGCTGCCCGCTGCCTGTCCCAGACGGAGAAGGCTCCGGCGGCCGTGCGGCGAGCCGCTGCAGGGGCGGCTCCGGGCGCTGCCGTTATTTCAAACAGAAAGTGCAGAAGAGGCCGGCTATAGCAAGGGACATCTGTAGCGAGAGGGAGTTTTCTGACTGAGGCATTGTGCAAAAGGCTCGGGACAACGAGCAGGCTGTCTTCTGGTGCTCCGTCCCTGTGGTGTCAGGGGCATAGGGGCAAGCCGCTGGGATACATCCTAAATGGATGAACAGCTTGTGCCATTTCAAATCCGGTAATATCCGAATAACTAAAAGTGCAGATCAAAATCAGTGGTCCAGATGGGTATTTAAAAGTCCCCATATATGACACTCTCTGCTTCCAACCCGGGTTGTCACGTGTCAGATATGTTTACGATGTTCGGAGAAGCGCGGGTACAGGTCACACTCATGCCTCTGCGGCGGGGCCCCGCTCCACACAATGGTTTTGAGGGTGCAAAGTGCCCGTGAGAGGAGGCACAGAAGTTGCATAGCAGGGCTTTGTTTTCTGTGCACTGAAAAGACTTCTTTTTTTGGTAGGAAGGAAACACGAAAGCAGCAGAGGAACAGCAGAGGCAACAGCAAGAAGAAAGTTAAAGGTGGTCACGGTTTTGTGACCGGGTGCCGAACGGCCGCAGGCTGGGAACAGCAGCAGGCCGGGCGCGCGCAGCCCGGGGGGCAGCCCCTGCTAACGCGCTTCGCAGCATGGAGGAGGAAGGGATCGTCTCCCCCAACGGCAGCAGCAGCTTCTTCACCACGGTCTGTGGGTGTACTGCTTAATTTGACTTTATAAAATAAACCTTAAGGAAGCTATGTGGTGTACAGTAACAAACCACTTGAACACTAGGCAGTGCTCGCTAATTGCGTTCCAAAATAGCCCTTGTATCTAGGTCAGAGAGACAAAACTGCGAAGTAAGATGACTGTAGCTTTACTATATTTAGAGCAGGTTTTTCAGGGCTGATGAACATCCAATCTAAAGCAATACCACGCTTTTCCAAGGGGAGGAAGCAGCAGCCGTCAGCAGGTGGCTCTGCGATACCCTGCGTGCGGTGCAGCGGGGAAGCGGGTGCGACGCGGGCAGGCCGGCCGCTTCTGCGGCACGAGCGCGGGCCGGGAGGCAGAAATGCTCCGGGCGGGGCGGCGGGCCGGAACTCCTGTGTGCGGAACCTCGGCGCCGGCCGCGGGAGTCGTCCGGACCGCTCAGCCGGCGGCCTCGAGGAGGCGGTGCCAGGTTGCTCCACGCGCCGCGGCCGGCGGGAAGATGGCGGTTGCCAAGACGCTGGAGACGTGCCTCAGGGTGGCGGGCGCCGCCGCGGCGCGACCGGAGCGCTTCCTCAGGTACCGCCGGGCTGCGGGCTCCCCAGGGGCTGGGGAGCCCCCCGATGCCGGGCCGTGTGTGTGCGTGTACGTGCACGTAGCGCTCTGCGACTTGTGCAGGCCTCGGTGCTCGGGGAGGGAGGCCTCGTGCCGGCCGGCGCCCCTCAGCTCCCCCCGGTGCCGCCGGGCTCTCCTGAAACGCGCTGTTAGCGGCGCCGAGACCTGGCCGCGGCTGCCGCAGTATCCTATTCCTTTCGTCAGCGTTCGGGAACTAGGAAACGGAGGTTTCTGTGCTAGCCAGCTGTGTTGAAGCGTTGGTAGGTCTAGAGAAAAAACTGGAAGAAGCTACCCAAACATAAAAGCTGAGGAGTAAGGCAGTGGAGGAAGACAATTACCTTTCCAAAACCAAGGGTCTGTATCTTGGATGTTTGAGGTGTTTAGTGCTATACTATTCACTTCCCCAAAACGTCTTGAGTGCTTAAATCGATCAAGGTACAATAAGATGCGGCTGTAGAAGGGTAGAATATTCTGTCCAGCTGCTACTTCATACACAAAGTGTAACGAAGCTGAAAGGCTTGATAATTATACTGCCTTTATTTCTAGGAATGTTTAGTAGCAGTACTCCAAGAGGTGTATAGGAAGTTAAGCAACAGCAGTAGTTGTTGACAGGTGCTATTCTGTAGCACTGAAATACCTAAGCAGATATAAAAAGAGCTGCAGTGTGGCCATGTGATTAACTTAATAGAAGGTGTAAAATGAATGAAAGCTGGTAAATTCTGCAGTAATATTAACTGTTGCGCTTTTTAAAGCTCTTAACTTTTTTTCTACTCTTAGTGTGCAAGATGGACTGGCTGCTGACTTCAGAGCATTAACAAAGACTCTCTATGATTTGAATAAAGCTCTGGGAAGTAATATAGTTCGTGGGGGTCCTCTAAAAGAACTGGTGATAGAAAATTTTGATGAAGAACAGATTTGGCAACAGCTAGAGCTCCAGAACAATGCAGTTCTCGATTTCTTCAAGAAATCCATTGCAAGGGATGCCAAGGATGAAGATCTTTGCCTTCTCTCAGACCAGGAAGAGGATGGCTCTGATGCAGAGACCAGCAGCAGCAAGGAATTGGAAGACAACATAATGGAAGCAGAAACTGAACAGAAGAATGTTTATACAAAAGATAAAGCTAAAGAAAAGCAAAGTAAACTCAGAGAAAGCGTAATGCAGAAATACAGTGATGAGGATTCTGATGTTGACTTTGATATTGAAGCACTGGAGCAACAAACTAAAACAGCCAAGGAAACCACATTGAAAAAAATGGGAAGAAAATCTATAGTGGATGACAAGTTTTTCAAATTGGCTGAGATGGAAGCTTTTTTAGAACATGCAGAGAAGGAAAACAGGGAGGAAGAAGAAGATATTAATTATTTTGAAGACATCATCTCTGATGATGAGGAAGAAGAGTCTGAAGAAGCTGAAGTCAAAGTAAGAATATCAGTAAATTAATTTTCTGATCTCTCTCTTCCTTTAAATCAAGATCTGATATCCGTTAGGGTGACTATAAGTTGTTGAACTCTGAGTAGAAGCTACCAAGTTAAATTTGATTAGATGACTGATGATTATTTCTGAAGCTTTACTTTAATAATATATTTGACATGAATATTTGGTAACAAAACATCCTAGTGTAGAAGAACATACTGTCCTGCTAGTACAGTCTCTCTTTAGATGGGTCTTGGGTTTTTGCATGAATAAAGGAAGAGAAAGTATGTCATAAGAAATAAGTGACTTTGCAGAATTGGTGACCCAGCAGATGAAAAAGATGTGCCACTCAGCATTGACATCTGGCAGTTAAAGATCACTAAGGTGACTGATGCAGAGCAAAGGGCTTTTGGCAACTTATTTTCTCAGGGACATGGCTTTATAACTCTCTGATTTAACTTAAGTGGCTGAGTACTTGTTTCAAAAATAAATCTTTTAATATTATCAGAGATCCTCACTAGCAAGTAAGAACTATGCCCAGGGTGTAAGGGAACATGTACGTATTCCAATGAGCAATTGGCAGAATCTACTCCTCTTTGAGTCTGTATATGTTGAAATTGGAAATTAATTTAAGTGGTAGAATATTTTAAATACTTGTAAAAGAGATTAGTTTTAATAAGATGCCCCACCACAGGTTAATGCTTCAGTAAACTGAATTACTGATACACAAGTAGTGCTATTCCCCAGGTGCTAAAGACTTTAAAAGACAGGATACCCTTAGACTTCTGTCAGTCTAACTGTTTTGGTTTGTTTTGTTTGGTTTTTTTTTCCCCTCTTCTCCCTTCTTAGCCAATTAAAAGTTCTAGAGACTTGACATACAAAGATTTCTTTGATCCAGTTGATGACAATGATGATTTAGTAGCTAATGATGTTGAAGATGATCAGGAAGAGGAAGCAGACAGTGCTATCGAAGAAGAGAATGAAGAAAGCTTGTCTGAGTAAGTATATGCATTATTTGCAGTTGAAATGACCTTGTAATTTTACACTGAAGTGAAGTAGAAAATAAAGTGTGAATTCCAGGCTCGCTTTGGTCATGGTTTGCCATTCTCTGTTATCTGTTGTATGTTCATGGTTTGCATTGTCACCTTATTTAAAAAGTAGTTTATTTACTTAAACTTTGAATATTGTTTCTTGATATTTATTTGAATAAATCATTTAATAGCTCTAACTTCAGTTTTTCAAAGTTATTTTTTTTAATATATAGAAGTTTCTCTAGTGTCCCCTGCCTTTAGGTTTCAGTGAAAGCCTACTGTATTTCTTAACTGTGGGTTAGTTGTAACAGGTAAACATCTAATGGCTGAAAAAATTATAGAGGCTTTTCAACCTTTATTTTATATTAAATTTTAATGTTACAGGGTCGAGGATATGAATGAAATGATGATGGAGAATATAAGAAGTACAGAAGCCTCTAAAAAAGTTACTTTTAGTTTGCCAGATGACAGTGAGACAGAAGATGATACTGATATGCAATTAGAGAAAGGCATCGATCCCAGTGAAATAAAGTCTTCTTTTGAGAAGAGACAGGAAAAGGTAATTGTTTCTTTATTTTGCTAATACTTCGAAACAGTGGCCAATATATCTATATATTTTTTTAAATGATTGTGTAATTTGTTCACAGTCTGGCAAATATGAAAAGGCTATTTACAAATTAAGGAAAAAAAAAAGTGGCTTATCTACATCACATATGAGGGAATATATGATTGCATATATCTTTATGTGAAGAGGAGTTAGAAGTACCTGAAATAACTATTAATTTCTTGCCTTGAGTTTATTTGTGAGCTCTATGTTTTAAACTTCTTAGGAAATTGTGTTTTTCAGATGAGAAAAAAAATAGAAAGTTTAGAAGAAGAGTTGTTAGAGGAGAAACCTTGGCAGCTTAAAGGAGAAGTAACTGGACAAAAACGACCTGAAAATAGCCTTTTGGAGGAAACCGTGCTTTTTGACCATGCAGTCCGAATGGGTAAGTAGTGAGAGATGGCTTTCCTGAAGCATGTTGCGTACCATGGTGGATTTTCTTTCCTTTGACCTTGCTGAAAACATTTGTGACTCGAGCAGGATAACAAAACGCTAAGTTACACTTCTCAGTGCATTTTTGAGGTGGTGCGTTTTCATGGTGGAAACTACAATCTTTTTTGTTCATTTTTAGCTTAACTGAAAGTTCATTAATTCAGTGGCAGATTTAGTCATTTACAAGCCTTACATACTATGATTACTCTTTTCAAGATAGAGGAAAACATTATTTACTTACCTGACCTTCAATTACTACATTTTTGTTAAGGCTTTACTTTCTTTTTCTGTTGTTTGTTTTTCATAGAACAAAAAGTATTTCTTGCTGGAGAAACATTAATCTTAAAATTCTTCTCTTTCTCCTCTCAGCACCTGTGATCACAGAAGAAACTACTTTTCAGCTTGAAGATATCATTAAACAGAGAATATTGGATGAGGTTAATATTATCTTACTTGTTCCTCCTATTTTGTTCATAGACTTGATTCATAGGGCACATTCCAAGGATGAGTTTGAAGCTCTTAAAATATTAGATGTAGAGTTATCGTAATTAATTTCTGCAACTGGTTGTTCTAGTCTTTTGCCTTGATGAATGTGTCTTTAGATTTCTAAGGAGCTCTGTTTTTACGTGCCTGTTATATGTGAGGTTTTGGTGTGCTTCAAAAAAATGAGTGTTTGCAGATAAAACTATAAGGAGTTTATTTGGAATATAATGCCAGTCTGTAAATTTTGTATATGACTGTAACTGTAGTGTTGTGAGTGTTCTGAATACTAACCAAAACTCAATTGTTTACTTTATTTTTCTTAAAGGCCACTGATAGAAGATTTGTATCCCACACCTTGTTGTCTTATTGTTAGTTGAATAAAAAAAAAGGTACATACGGGAGAGAGTGTTTAAGAACTTAGGAAGATTACACATTTGTTATTTGTTATACAATTTTTACCCTGATTCACTAAAAATAAGCAGACAAGCTAGAGTTATAAGTCTCTTATTACTTTTTTCCAAACAAAAGTATGAGACTTCATGAGTTCCTGGGAAGCCACATGCATAAACTAGTTAATGTGTCAGATAAGTAATATGGAAAATGTTCTAAATAAGCTGTAGCACCTGATAATCGACTGTAGTTGTGTTTGGTCATTAATTTATGACTTTCTCAGGCATGGGATGATGTAGTACCAAAAGAAAAACCAAAAGAGGAGGCTTTTGAATACAAGAAACGTATCGCTTTGGATCATGAGAAGAGTAAACTGAGTCTCGCTGAGATCTATGAGCAGGAATACATGAAACTTCACCAGGTAACGTAAGCAGTGCCTTTTCTTTTGTTTGAAGTTCACATCACATAATTTTATATCTTCATTAGTGCACTGCTAACTCTCCTTTCAGCTTTATGGAAGTACTTCAATCTTTGTCTGAGTGTTCACCAGTGAAATGGCTCTGAATTCTATATTGTGCTGTTATCAGTCTTGCTAAAGTAAAATAGCTTTATGAATGGTGTTGCAGTAACATTGCGTTATTAATGCAGCAGAAGACTGAAGAGGAAGAAAATCCTGAACACAAAGAAATTCAGGAAATGATGGATTCACTCTTCCTGAAGCTGGATGCGCTTTCTAACTTCCACTTCACACCCAAACCAGTAAGTACATAAGTTTCATAAAGCTGGAGTTTCCCCCCCCCCCCCCCGCCTTTGAAACTGGATACTTTTAAAATATATTTGGGAAATGGAAAGTAAAGTAAACATGGAGTGTTATTGAGCTGCTTCTTCCTTCATATTAAATGCACTATAATTGCCTCTAAACAAATATTTGGTATCTTCAGTTAGCTGTAAGCTGCTGTGAGATGGTGTGCTCAGTCCTGAATATCTTTCCTTATTTCTAGCCTGTGCCAGAAGTTAAAATAGTTTCAAACCTTCCAGCTATAAGTATGGAAGAAGTAGCACCTGTTGCTGTTAGTGATGCTGCTCTCTTAGCACCAGAGGAGATCAAGGTAAATATAAACAAAAATCATGTAAGGATCTGGAGAGGATCTGTATTGTTGATAGAAGGGTGTACTGGCTGCCAGATCAATGGAAGAATTCTGCCCCCTCCCACCCTGGGTTCCTCACCTTGTGGACCTTCTTGCCTAGCATTTTTGTGGTGGTGGTGCTTGGGGGTGTTTTTGGGGGGTGGAGGGTGCTTTTTTTTTTTTTTTTGATAACTGGAAGGAGGGGAAAGAGTTAATTTTATTTAGCTACACTAGGCCATAATATTATGCTTTGGTTTATTCTTGGCTATTATGTGATGGTCATTACTTTTGCCACCATCTATATGGGTATTTGGAAAGGGAAAGCTAAATGACAATAGGGAAGAGCTACTGGCATGTCTTTGATCAATTGTACAAATCTCACTTCCCAACTCTTGCCAGTTTTTGGCCTTTGCCTTAATGTGGCATCGCCCTGAGCTGGCTAAACACTTGAAATAATGGAAACCTGAAGACAGATTTGAGTATTGTGAAGTGAGTCTTTTGCACGCTTATGGATCTAGAGATCTTGTTCTTTTTAGGAAAAGAACAAAGCTGGTGATGTAAAAACAGATGCAGAAAAGACTGCCACAGACAAAAAACGAGAACGAAGAAAGAAAAAGCTTCGTAAACGTATGAAGCTAAGAGAAAAGGAGAAGCGTCAGAAGCTTCTTGAAAAGATGAAACCAGAACAAGGCACAAAACTTAGCAAAAAAGCTGCTGCAGCAAAACTGAAAAAGCTTACAAAAGAAGGCAAAGCATCTCTGCTCAAGGTAAGGCTCTCTTAAGTAGTCCTGTATAACTTAGAGCTTCCCAGCCAAAGAATATTAAAATCCCAAGGGTAGATAATATGTAGCTAGAGAGAGGAAAAGGAACTTTATCCCAAAGAATTAGGAAGTATAGGGTTTGGTTTCCCTCCCATCCCTCTTGGCACAGCTACATCTCCTAATCGTTCTCCATCCCCTCAAAAATTCTTGTACACAAGTAGTGTATCCGCTTACCACCCAAACCTTGTTACCTTATTTATGTCTGAGCAAATATAAAAGGTAAATGTAGCTTCTGGAAAAAAGGTAGGAAGAAAACATGGAAAGGGTAGATGCATACTCCTTTTTTCTTTCTTTTTCTTTCTTTCCTCTCACTGCCCCCCCCCCCCCCCTTGCTTTCCCCTGCATTCTTTTGAACCAGAGTTTTGGAAGTGCTGTTCTAATCCATGCTCGTAGCTGCCTTATGCAAAGTAGCGTTGAATGCCTTTTTAGTCCTGATTTGGCCAATAATTCTGACAGCATGATGTCAGTATAGAGATTTGAAAAAATACAGCTCTGGTTGCACTTTGCAGTGACCCCCTTGTTTATAATGCATATATATGTAGATGTTATTGCTTTAAGTATGAATAAATCATACCTAAATTGTTGTTGGAACCTTTAGAAGCTTACTCAGAGTATGAAATATATTTGAATTTGTAAGCAACTTAATCTTTAGATGTGGAAAAATATGAAAAAATTGTATGATACAATTACTTCATATCGAAGTATATACACAAAGCAGAAATGATTGTTTGCATTAGGTACTACTTTTTATTTATTTCAAAGTTCACAAGGCAGTGTCCCTGCAAATGCTATGACTTACGCTCTTTCCTGCATTTGAATCGTTCCCTTGATTAAATGGGACTACTTGCGTGCATAATTGAGGATGGGGTTTCTGTTTAGTTCTTTCTAAGCTTTGAGTAACTTAAGCTATTTTGAAATAGAATATTCCTATTTTATTTTCTACTACTTACTGTGGAGCCTTCTCTCATCAGATTGATTTTGTTTTGCATGCTATAAAGCAGTAAACCTGTGTACCACCTATGATGCCTTATAAATTACATTTTAAAAATCTCTGAAATTGTGAGGTATTAGACACTAATAGGAAAAGTAACTTGATTACTTCTAAAACATTTGTGCTTACCTTTTCAAAAGGAGAGCCGAACACAAAATATAGGTATGTAGTTGCAGCTCGTCATGTGCAAGGATCTGTTCTTGATGCCTGTTCTTACCTACCATGCTAACTGCTAATTGAAAGGGAACGTACTCTATTTCTTTCAATAGCAGGAGTGGTATAAGAATGTGGTGAAAAATACCCTTTGAAAATCAATTATCAGATATTTTTTTGTTAAGTCAAATACCATTATATGTGAGTAGCTAGTAAGTAGTATAATGGCACTGTTTGTACATTTCTTGGTTATAACAAATATTTTGTCCATTGACAGGATGAAGGTAAAGACAAGGTCTTGAAATCATCCCAGGCCTTCTTTTCTCAACTACAAGATCAAGTGAAAATGCAAATCAAAGATGCAAACAAATCAGAGAAGAAAGAGAAAAAGCAGAAAGCACTCTCTGTTCATAAACTGAAATTGTAATTCACCTTTTTATGTTGCATCTTGTATATATTAAAATATTTCTACGTGAATGCTGAATTTGAGTAGGTTTTATTCTGTCGATCTTTAAAATGTTCTGTGAACTTCTAAGGTGATGTAAAGAGGCTTTCCTTCAGGTTTTGCTTTTATGTTCTACCATAGAACTCTGATTTTGTCTTTTATTCTAAAAAGAAAGCTGCTTGCCAGGGGTGGATACCTAACCATGTAGAATATTTGATATTTGTGCTTTGACTCTACAGTCTTTTTAAGCCATAGGCCATAGCTTTTGTACCTGCTGTTGTAGTAGCTCTGTAGGTATTGCAGGAATAACTGCATTTGTTGAAGAACTTAGGATGCAACCTGGCAGTATAAATTGGAAATTATCAAAGAGGGAGGACACAGAAGCTTTTTAAGCCTGCAGTAACTCAGAGTAAGCAAATTCTATCTTTTAACTTAAAGGATATTTCTCAAGGTGGAAATATTTCAGTATTTGCTCTTTTCCTGCCTGAACAACAAAACAAGAACGTTCCAGCTGGTGCCCCTCTGGTTCCCCTTTCTAAAGAAAGGTCACAACTGTTTTTCACCATTTGTTGTTAAAGGAAATGTTAAATCTACAGAGGGCAAGGTGTTTAAAATAAATAGGTCTTAGTTCATGCGTTCTTACCGGAGTGCGGTTCGCAGGCTCGGCGATCCGCTCCCCAGGCCTGCGCCCCGCCATCGGCCATGCATTGCGCGGGCCTGGCGGCGGGGGCGGGCGAGCCGCAGGCCGCTGCGTGCCGCGGGGCGGGGCCCGGTGGGTCGCGTGGCCCGAGTGCCCGCCTCTGGGGGCGGCCTTCGCGGGTGCCGCCGCCGGTCCGCGCGCCTGGCGCGGCGGCCGCTCGCCCCCCCTCACGGCCCCTGGGCGGCCGCGGCGGAGAGAGGCGGGGCTGCGGCGCCGGTGCGCGGGGAGGCGGGGTCAGGCGGGGCGGGCTGCGGGCGGCCTCGGTTGGGCCCCTCGGCGGCCCAGGCGAGGGCAGGCGGCGGCCGGTGGACGGGGAGGGGTAGCGGCGCCGGCGGGGGCGGGCAGGCGAGGGGCAGAAACGGGCTGGGAAACCGGAGGCGCCGCCGTCCGCCTCGGGAGCGCGCGCGCGCAGAGCCGCTCGCAGCTCCGCCGCGCTGTGCGGAGCGGCGTGGCCGGGTCGGGACAGGCCGGGGCCCGCGCAGCCCGGCCGGCGCCGTCTCCTCGGCGCTGTCAGGGGCGCCCCGGGCACCTCCGCGTGCCTCCGCAGCCGCGGGGGGGGGTTGGCACCGAGAAACGGTCTGTCTGCACACGCCAAACAAGAGCGGGGCAAAATTAGAGGGCTTGACTGTATCCTTACGTTGAATTTAAACACGGGGAACACAGCGTTTAAATAGTCAAAGTGTGTAGTGGTATTTCCATTTTTTAAACCGTTCCCATCAAGCCAGCTGCAGTGCTCAGCGTGACAACCGTGATGTGCTTGCCCGCTTGCCTAGTCAGAAGGTAAAGGTACTGTTGCATTGTAGCAGTTAAGGATTGCTTCACTTTTCCACTTGTAGGGTTTTATTTTTTCTTCACTGTTCATCTTGGTTGCATTTGGTACTTCGGAAGATCTTTCACTCAATATCTTTTTTTTTTTTTTTTTTTTTTTCCTTGAAGGCATGTCAGAAGATTACACATGGAAAACGCAAAGCCAAGAAAACGTCTTTTTTTTTTTTTCTTTTAAGTATTACAGAATAAGGAAATACAGCCCGCATGAAGTTGCCTGTGCCATGTAAATGCTTTGAAGTTTTGTAATGGCAGAAGATACGTCTTCAGAAATTAAAAGACCCCGAATAACTTTGTCACTCAGTAAAAATAATAAAAAAAAAGGAACAACAAAAAAAGCGGAAGGTAAAGGAACACCATCTATACCTCCGACATCCTCCTCTATTATTTCCTTTTTTAACAATGTTCCCCCTGCCAAAATTACCTGTCCCATGTGTGGGCAAATGGTGCCAAGATATGGAATAAATGAGCACATGGATGAAACATGTCAGAGAAACCATGGTGAGATTGGCATCATTGATTCAGCGTTCAACTCTTTTAGGAATGATACTCCCCCAGCTGGAAATGTGAACAATAATTCCAGCCCATATTTTTCAAAAAACCTCTTAAATCTAGAAACAAGTCCTCCCAAAAGCAGTTTACTGAAAACAGAAGGGAGTGCAGCACAACAGATTAGTCCTTATTTTAGCAATAACAGTTCAGTCTGTAGTGTTAACAATGAACCACAGGCTCAAACGATTAAAATGATCTCTTTGGGAAGCCTGTCATCTAAACTGTCCAGAAGACGTATCCAGGGAAGAAAACAGATTGTGTATAAAGAGGTCGAGTCTTCACCTCCAGCTGTTCACAATATGTGCAAAAGTGCTGCAGCACAGGATGATGATGAAGAGATTTATCTTGGGCATGGTTCTCAGAAAGAAAATCAGCTTGCTTGGAGGGAGCACCAGGAACAAAGCTTTTCAAAGAAGGAACCTGAATTTCAAGAAGAAACAAAAAAATGTGATGGAGACGACCTTGTGGATATTGTTCCGGTATCATTACCAGCTGATAACATTAATGCCAAAAGGTTACCATTTGGTACAAGGAGCACCAAAACAGAAAGTAGGTCTGAAGGTGTGATACTTAGTCCTGATAAATTTGAAACACATCTAGCCATCTGTACTTCAACAGACCTGACCAATAGTTTGGAAGTCAAGACTCAGGCTCACACTCAGTTTGTTCCTTCTTCCAAGAGAGAAGTGAACTGTGGTACACAAAATTGCTTGAGCAAGGGTGATGTACAGGTACTTCCTGTGGAAGTTCATGAAGACTTTAAAGATGAGATTAATCATACTTTGTCAGAAACTGTGGAAAAAGTAGAATTTCAAAATTCCATTGGGGACATTTTAGACAAAATAAATGAGGTTAGCTCTGTGCCCAGCTCTCCTGGTCACCCATATTACCTCCAGAATTTTTTAGTGGTGCTGCGAGCAGTATTGGAGAATGAAGATGATGTCAGACTGTTTGATGAGCAAGATATGAACATTATAACCAAGTTCTGCAAATTATCAGGTATCTTTTTTTTTTTTTAATATACTGTCACGTTACCTCTTATAGACAGAACTTTTACATAGTTTTATGTGAAGAGTGCTCTACCAATGGGCAATTTAACTTGATAAATTCCTTAAGGGAAAAAGCTCCTTTTTCTCAGGAGATGTATGCCTCAGTGGCTTCTTGTAGGTAGACTTTTCTAATGTTCCTTTAATGGAAGGTAATGATAAATAGTGGAAACTTGTAAGAAATAAGGAGAGAATGATTATGTATATTTCTGTTTTTTTGGAATACTTTTACTGTTTTAATGCTATTTTTCAGAATCTTAAGTTAACTTGCTGCTGCTTTTAAATGCATTTCCAAGGAAGGAAACTCGTAGCACAGAAGAAGAGTAGCAGTTAATACCAGGCTTTTGGTGATTATTACGTATGGGAATTCTACAGAATGGGATTATGAAGAGGCCTGTGCTGGATACATAGACCTTGAAAAAAATACTTCTGAAGTAGCGTTTGTGAGCTTTGATTCAGCACATTTAGAGATTACTTTTGTGCTTGGTGTGAATCCATGGTTATCCCTATGATTATTATCCAGAGTTTAGAATGCTAGTTACTAATTAACAGTCATTTTCTTGTAGGTTGCTTAGTACTTTTAACTCTCATTAATTTCAGTAGGAGCTACAATGTTGGAGATTTAAGCCCTCTGTATTTAGAGAAGATCCAAAGCAGACATGTTGTCTGAATCCTATACTCATATAAGTTTTACAGTAAAAGCATGGCAGAAACGATGCAAGTTAAAACTAACCCTCCAAATTTTTATGTACGTTTATAACTTGTCTTAAACTGTAATTAAGAGTGGTTTTACCAGCACTTGAGCTGCAAACTTGGAGCATCAAAATGGAAATAAGCTTATAACAACTTCCACAAGAAAATTTGTATCTCAGAGTACTGCAGGCATAACCATTTATATTGTTTTAAGCTACTATGGCAATATACAACTGCCTGACAAAGTATTTTTAGATGTATTCTGATATGAGCTCAGTTCATGCATCCGAGCTGAACATAGAAAAGAGACAGTTACATACATACCTGCTGGTAAAAATAAAAAAAAAAAATCAGAAGCAGGCTGAACTTACTAATGTATTGTGTTCATTGAGTTTGGCTTAACTAGCAGGCTGTAAAGTTTATCACGCTAAAGAATAGTATTTCCCTGTGTGAAACTGTTGTATATTTTGGTCTTTTTCCTCTCTGTAGATGATATTCATTTTTTCTGCACTAGTATACAACAGACTGTTTCCCCATTGCAAAGTGGAAGAAAACTGTTCTAGCTGTTCAGAGCGCTTAGTTCCTTAATGTTTGTTTCTATAAAGTTCCAAATGATATTCTGGATTGACACCACAGGACATTAGAAAAGAGATTATCAAGGTCACGACTTGTGATTAGCAATTACGTGAAATTTTTTCAAGGCCAATAGGAGACTTTCAGTAAGTGTTCTTCTAATAACTTGTATAGATGTGGAGAATAACAGAATGAGGTTAGATTAGTGTATATGACATCACAAGGTTTTTAATACAGGATACTGAGTGACAAAAGTGGAGAAGCGTTGGCTTGAGCTTTTTAGGAAGAAATATAGCCATGATAAGTAATTCACAATCTCAGTTCCTTAAAAAAAATTGAGTCAGTGCAGATCTGTTTCTCTAGAAACTTAAACTGTGGTGGAACAGTCTCAGAAATGTCTTTTTTGACTTAAGATGTTCTTCCAAAGTTTAGCAGCTGGAAAGGACCATATGAACACTCTTCATTTGCCCTAGTGGAAAAGTGAGCTGAGCTGACGCAAACCACCTTAAGAGATGGTTGCTAAAAAAGGTGAAGAAACTCCAGAGGAGGAAGTAGGGCTCTAAACTTACACAGGTGTTTCTGCAGTGGTTACCTGGTCATGGTTAAGCTCTTACAGATTATATTGTAATAGTTACAATTATGCAGTAACACCAAACATTTAAAAAAATTAAAGAATAATACTAACATAAGTTATGAGAATATTGTAAGTAAGATGAGATCATAACATAGGACTGTATTTGTCAGGGAGCAGCAAGAGCAGACTACCCTGCATGAGAAGATGAGCCAGGAGCCAAAGGGGACAGCAGGGCAGGCAGGTACCACATCCTTTCCTCGCCTGCAAGGGGCATAAGCCCACATTGCCGAAGGAAGAGCCGAGTGGATCCAGTGTCGGCCATGCTCCAACGGTGGCAGGTCTTCAGGCAAGCCTGTAGTGATGAGGCAGGTGCAAGGTGAAGCCAGGTCAGCAAGGTGTCTGGCTGGGCACTGGTGTGCTGCAGCAGAGCTTAGGCCAGAGTGCAGGCTACCAGCCTGAGCTTAAGTACAGCTCCGAGCGAACAGGGGAAGGCCCTGACAAAGCCTCACACAGCTCTTCCCAGCTGCACTGTATCAGAGCTGGCCTTGAACATAAGCAGCCAAACCTGTGGGGGCTGGGATGGGGTTGCAGAGTCTGTTGGTGCACTCAAGGCCATAAGAATATTAATATAGTTAATTTTCTCCACCTAAATGTGTATACAGTGACATCTTGGAGCCCGATAATGCCTTGTTTAAGTAAGTTGCGATAGTTAAAATGGCTATATATAAAGAAAGAATGGAACATAAGCAACAAAACTCTTGTTATTGGCTCTCTGAGGCAAGCAGTAGATGCCTATCATTTACATCCAAAGAAGATTTACATCCAAAGAATAACCTTACAGTTAGGTCATTAGTGGATGCAGGCTTTGGCTACTTTGGCAAATACTAAAAGAGACGTTCAGGATACAGCTTCCTTATTTCCCCACTCCCTTCTCTGGATGAGTACAAGATTGATCAGTAATAGTAACTTGTTCTGCTGAATAAAAGAAGTGCTTGTTTCTCTTTTAGTGGTGTGATTTCAGTATTCCCCCTCACAGGAGTTGAATACAGAAAGAATTATTTCAAAGTGGTGCTGATAAATCCACATCTGCACTGGCTGCGAGAGTCACAAATAAAACAATGTCTCTTTGCAGGGTAGGAAAAACGCAATGATTCAGCTATGAGAAGTGATCAGATAGCATTAAGTCAATAGATGATGAATTCTGGACAAGCGACAGATGGATGTCTTTACCTTCAAGAAATCTTAGACAGAATACTTTAAAAGATCAGGGAGATGGGTTATCTGTTCCACATTAGAAGTTTCAACCAAAGCAGGTGTTGTCTTTCAGTTATCATAACACAAAAAAGCCACACGTGCTTAGTACCGTAGAGTTGCTTGAACATAGGTATTCTCCAGTACTTAATTATTTTCTGCTAAAATGTCTACCATTCTTCAGTGAGTTATCTCTAATGCTTATTATGAAAGGAATTATATCTTTAAAAGGATTGAATTTGAATCAATCCTTCCATCCTTCCTGCCCAGTTTTCTCAAAAGTGGATGGCCTCGATTTGGATGTAGAGCACTGCCAATTTTTTAAGTACTGGAAACAGTAAATAAAAGTAGGGAAAAGCAGAGGTGTATCCATAACAAGTAATCTGCAGTGCAATGTCAGGCTTTGTGCTCAAGACGAGATCTGTCTGAACTTAGGTGTAATATTAAAAAAATATTTTTTGTATTCTCCATGTTTAATTTCACTGTATGTTGCAGTTGGAAGAATTTAAAGCAAGCACATAGTTCTAGTGACACTACTTAATACACTTCGTGAAGTCCTCCTTCCAACTTTGATACAATGGAAAAATCGTATCCGAGAAACATTGATTTATAGTCACCAGTGGAACTGAGGTACAGAAAACTGAACAAGAAAAAATAATGTAATTTTTTTCTGTTGCATTTTAATGAGTCATAGAGGGTGAACTTTTGTAAGATCTTCTGCATATTTTTGCTGATAATATTTCAACTTAGAGCAAATTTTTTATTTCAGTGATACACCTGAAACTTTCTTAAGAACTACAAAAGAAAAAAAATCCCCCAAATCTTCAAAGGTAATGTACTGCAGAATAGGATGCGTAAGAAGCAATTAATTGCTTGCACAATACCTCTTTATCCTTCTATTTGTCATTCAAATGCTTGAGAGAGAAAGCAGTTCTCACTTGCCGGTATTGGATTGCAGCCCTAGTTTGGTCAGCTTCCACGGTCTGGAGAAAGGATGTTCATGTGTTACTCGACCTTTTTCCAGAGTTGTAAAAACTGGAGGCAGACTTCAAAGAAGTTACAACCCCACAGAGAAAACAGAAACTTACGCGTCTGAATGTAGTTCTCTCAGTGAACTGATCCTGGAAACATCTTGGAAATCCAACAAAAAAAAAGGCTGAAAAAGTCTTTTTAAGGACAGGAGAATAGTTAAATAAGCATGTAAAAGTTAACTGCATTTCTTAAATATATCTAGGTCTGGTATATCTAGGTCTGGTAGTGTTCCAGTGTCTGTTTTTATTAATGATCAGTTTCAGTTAAGCAGCAGCAGATAGGGATACAAAAAATTAGAAGTTAATGAGGGATGAATTGGGTATTCAAAAGGGAGCTGAATATAGTAACAATAGCTGGACTGTTTTCGGCTAAGATATAATAAGCTATTTTGTTGAATTTCATCATTGTTAGCATTTTTAAAGAATTTTTAAAAGGTACTTTAAGAGAGCACTTCCCTGGTAAAAATCAAATTGGTAGGAGGGTTTTTTCCCTTGTTTTCAGTAGATATATTAGTAAAATTAAGCTTATCTTTGGAAAAATAAGAATCTGAAGACTACTACACAGTGAGGTATTCTGTGATTATGAAATCATTCTGTCAGACTACAGCTTCCTTTGTTCCCCAACATCAAATAGTTGGTTATTGAATGAGTGTTAAAGAAAGCAAAAAGACCTATTTAACATCACAATATGCAGAGTTTGAAAAAATGAAGTTGTCTTTTCCTAGAAAACAAATTCTTAAAGGGTAAGCATGTCCAAAATGTATTTTGGCAATGTTCATGACTTAAAAAATACATTGTAATAATTTTCTACCTACAAAACTTGAAGATTCTAATCAGCAATAATTGCTTGGAAAGGTAAGTTCTGATACTTTACCAAGTCTGCTCGTAGAACATGGGCAGATTTAAAATGTGTTTTAGAGGATATCTGCATCAAAGTAATTTTTGTAGGCAAGGTAGTGATTATGCATAGTACTATGTTTTAGAATTTAATTTTCTTTTTTCCTTCCCCGCTTTAAATAAAATTTGCAGTTCGTGGGCAGAAGTTATATGTGAGACTTTTTCAACGCAAGCTGAACTGGTTAAAGGTGAACAAAATAGAGTATGGAGAGATAAGTATGGATTTGTCACCAATAATTGAAGAACTGGCTGAAGCCGGATTTCTGCAAACAGGTATGGCCAGCATTAGTAAACGTTAAAAATATTGCAAATAAAATCTGCAGTTGTGTCATGTTAGAGTTGAATGCACTACATGCTTGTCTGTGCCTTGAGAAGATAATTAGAGGAGTAGAATAAAGGTTTCAGGTAGATGAGTTGTGTTGTGTTACCTTAATAATAAAAGCAGTTGGTGCAAATTAGGTAATAGGGAGAGCTAAATAAATGTCAGGGCTATAGGTGCAACAATAGGTCTTACTTGCCTTCACCAGCCTCATCTCAGACGCTGACCTGCGCAGCCTCTCTGCATCGGTCCAGGAGCTCTAATTAATATCCTTCAGTACTGCCCTGAGCTGTCTTGCAGGCACCCTGTCCCTGGCCTTCTCCACCCCTGGCTGGCTGGACCTCCAACCAATACTGCAGGTGTTTGTTTCCAGTCTTGTCTGTGGCCGTGTACTGTGGATGGATCTCAGGCGTAAACTGGAGTCTTATGTCTGGCTCGTCTCTTAGATCGACCCTGGACCTGATATATCATCATGCCTTTTCTGGGGCTGCCAGTGGAATCTGTTATAAAGACTTCTGCTCTGTCTGTTCTGTTCATTTACGGTGGGACTGCACCAGGGTTGGTGAGGACACTGCCAGTGCTGTGGTCACTCTTGACTCCTGGCTCATCCCCCTTCTCAAGCAGCTTTGCTCTTGCTGCACTTTTTTTTTGCATTGGGCAGAGTTTTAATCATGAGGAAGACAAGTTTTTCTAAACAGCATTTTTTTGTAACTCAGCAGAATTTCTTTATATTTGCTTTTGTTTTGAAGTTGCAAAGGGATTTTTTTCTGATTATTCCATTCTTTCAAACCGGACCTGTCAAGAGAATGAATTTCAAGCTGAACCAGCTAGCATCAATAATACATGTTTGAAGAATCTAAATCATTAGATTAGTACTAGGTTATATGAATGTACTATACTTTGAGCTGTTGCTTGAGTGTGTATGTATAGCACATAATGAATATGTGTGGATCATTTTACTTTCAGAATCTGAACTGGAAGACCTGTGTGAAGGGTTGGATTTGCTGTCAGCCCCTGAGCTAAAAACATTGGCAAAGACTTTTCACTTGCCAAACCCAAATGGTCAGAAACAGCAACTTGTGGATGATTTTCTGAGGTTGGCAAAACAACGTTCAGTCTTCAGCAGGAGTCAGGCTGGGATTGGGACAGTGATTTTGAAAAGGTAACTCTGTTTGTAGTTAAATTTTGCAGGTGAATGTAAGTTATGCTTCAGAGGACTCAATCTAGATGCCTTTTGAAGAGAGGAATGCATTTAGTAAATTTATGAATAAAAAAGGGCAGCATTAAATTCTGATTCACAGTGGGTCAAACAGAAGGGTAAATATTAGACTTTTTTTAAACTATATCGTGCTTTTCAGCTGTGGGCATGATTATCTATCTCCAAAGTTACTCAGTTACACAGAGGAACATTTCTGAATTATTTAAAGCAAAATCTGTGCAGAAAAATGTCTAGCAAGACATAAGGAAAGTCATTGCTTATTAAAACAACTATCTGATGTTCGTTTGCTGGGTGAGCTCTTCTAGTAGAATTAGAGGGGAGCAATAATCTCTTTTTTTGTGATTGACTTTGTACTTTAGCATAGAGCCTCCTTTTCAGCAATGTTTTTAAAGGGAAAAGATTGCTTTCTTGACAAAGTGGTGTTTCTTTCCTGTGAATTTTTTCACCGTGGCTATCACAGCTGTGTATACGGGATGCCCTTGACTTCCAGGTCTTCTGGGGTCCAGATTCAGGTTTAAGGTGTCATTCTGCCCTAATAGGAGTGATTACGGCATTATCGTTCTTGGTGTTTAGGGCTGGATCTGTAGCTAGAACATCCACAAAAAGTCTAGGAATATGAACTAAAGTAATAGCCAGGGTACTGGTGCTAGGGTACAAGTTGGTTCTGGAGTTTATAAGCTTTCTTACCCAGTTACCTCTCTTAGTAACTAATACCAAAAAGTAACTGAATAGTAACGCTTATAAACAAAGAGTGCTTGTCTAGCGGTTAGCATGTCTAGTAGGCTGGAGAACTAGGGTCTGAACTCAGTAACTGTGGAACAAAATGCAGGTTGGGTAGAAAGCTGACAGATAGCAGTATGTATTGCATTTGCCTCAATAACATAATTTGTCTTTCCTGTGGTATTCTTTTCCAAATGAGAGCGACATACAACTTTGTCAAGTTTTGCATAGCTACATTTATTGGACAAATATCCTCCCGGCCCCCCCCGAAATCTATCATGTGATTTTCCACAGAATTCCTTGTATTGAAAGAGGCCTAGTATTGGAAGAAGAACTTTAAAAATATCCCTCCATGAAGAATCATTACTACATGAATCAGTAAGGTCTTCTTTCCTTATGCCAAAAGAGAGGCCTAATGCTAGCTTAGTGCAGGGCTTGCAGAGCTTCACAACTGGGAGGTTTGCATAGTATGGCTAGCTTCTTTAAAGTAGTTTTATTTGGTCTTTGTCGTTCTCAAAATACAACAGGAGCTCTAGTGGTTCCCATTCTGTTAAAAACAGTATTTCACACTGGTGTCATTGTCTCCAGTAGCGTTGCACTTCATTTGGTCTGCAGGAAAACAGGTGAAGTAATCATAGCCACAGCCATGATTATCTTGTGTTAGAGGATGCTGGGACTTTGTGATAAGTAAGGATGTTTTAATTTAAGGACTTCGGTTGTTTCCTCATTCCAATCCACGTATAGAAAACTTCAGTATGAAAATACTTTGTATCACTTGAGATTTCATTTTTTCTCTTTGATACTAGATATTTGAACTATATGACGATGCGTGATGCATAATTTGTGTAAATATCTCTAACAGAAACAAAATTGTTTTCAGAATATTGGCTTAAAGTATACAAAGGAAGGCTGGAAAAAAATTTGTTCAGGAAATGGAAAGGAACCTGGGAAAATTAGTTACATTCCAGAAAACGTCCTTGGCACTGGGTTACTCCCTACTCCAAGAAAAGAGGCTGATAGTTACTTGCTCAGCCACATCAACTTTGGGAATGTAATGCTCTTTGCTGTAGTTGACAGCAGAAATACCAGGTACCTCTTGAGATCAGAGAAAATCCTGGTTTAAATCTGTGCTATCCTGTGGACAAATAACAGAAATCTTGTCTTGTATGAAAAGGCTGGATGAAGATATGCTAATGGAGATACCCTAAAACAAGGGATCTCAAATTGTGGTCTGTAAACATTGCCCCACATCTTGTTGTGTGTTGGAACTGCCTGGCATAGCAACAGGAGGGGCTGCACCCAAAGGGCAGTTAGTTCCAATTCTATCTGCTTGAAGTTTGCCCCTTAAACTTTTTATTAGTTAATGCATTTCTTTGGCTTTTCACTAGAGGTTACATGCACTATATAGTTTCTCAAGCTGCTTCTTTCAAGGAAAATCAAGTTTACACACTAATTGGCTTGAAAACAAAATTATTCTCGTACTTCATTCAGTATATTTGAATTTTTATATGTGATGGTAAAAACCATTTGTTACGATCATTTTATTTGTCCTTCCAGGGTGAAGGAGCTGGCTGGAAAATCTGTCAGGGTCTGTAAAGGCCCTCGGGCTGTCTTTTCTCGAATTCTGCTGCTATTTTCACTGTCTGAGTCAATAGAGGATGAAGAAGCTGGTAGTGCTGGTCAAGGCCAGCTCTCCACAGTCCTTATGGTAAACATGGGGCGTATGGTATTCCCCAGTTACACTGTAAATAGGAAAACACGGGTCTTCCAGGACAGAGAAGATCTTATCAGGTAGGGGGAGCTTTGGCAGTTTGGAAATCTGTTTATTTCTAGAAAAGCTTTACTACTGTACTTGTGTGGGCAAATAAAAATTTATCATGTAGAACTCCAGAGGTAAATAGGTAGAAGTCCACTTTTGCAATGATTTTAAATGCATTTTTGTAGCCAGGTAGGACTTGTAATTCACAGTGGCTTGCATTTTGAACCAAAATAGCATATTTATTTGCTTCATTATCGTCTGCTGATGAAAGTTGTTTTTCATTTGCTGTGATGATTATTAGAATGGACTCTGAACAAAACAAGAAATGCGTTCTGCAGTTTATAAGTAATTTTAAACATAATGTACCCTGCTAGTGTAAACTCCGCTCATCCTACAAGATTAAGAATAAAGTTGACTGCATGGTTCAATGTCTTTGGAGACTGGAAGGGAGTTTTTAAGAGGGGTTGTATGGAGGAATTGAACTCTTTTAAGTATAAATGCTTTTTGAGCCTAATACAGTTGTTATGTTTTTTCCCTTAGGTATGCAACTGCTGCTTATCTGTCAAATGATATAGCCACTGCAATGGTAAATGGCAACTGGGAAGAAGCTAATCATCTATATATGTGTGCTAAAGAAACCTGGAATGAACTGAAAAATCACCCCTCTTTGAGGTAGTAAACTGGAAACTAGCCTAGTGTTCGTATGAAACTATTAAGTGTATTATCTTACTTTTGGTACTTTTCCTTTTGAGAAAGGCTTATAGACTAGTGATATTATGTAAGCCTGATAAATTTAGAAGCTTTAATGTTCTTGAAAGCTTTGAACTTCCTGGTTGGTTGTTTAGCTTTTAAATGATTATACGAAAAGGCCTTTTTTATAAAACCTTGGGAATGAATTGGTAGACATGGATAAAGCACTAAAACATTTCTGTTCTATATGCTAGCGCAGGAGAACAAGAGCCTTATTTTTCCCTTGTCATAGTTTGTTTTCATGGCTTTTAGACAAATAGCAATAAGCAGAATTTAAAATTCACTCTGAACAAAAGAATGTTGCAAATGTTATGGGCAAACATACTGGGTTATTCATCTCTTCAGGTTTCCAAGTGGGTATCATTCAGGAAACTTTACTAAAGATCTGAGAACTGAAATAACGTGTCGTTTTTGAAGTGTCCTTCATCAGCTTTTCTTTCAATTATTTTGGTTTCTGGCTTAATGATACACCAGAAGTTAAAGCCTTATGTTTGGCATTATATTCATTTTCATGGCAACTGATTTAAAATAGCATTCATAGAGGATCATTTGGAGCTCTATTCCATTTCACACTGAAGACAGTGGAAAAACCTATTTTGATTTCAATTCAAAAGATTTTGTCTGGAAACATAGAGGTGCCTACCCAAAAGATGTTAGTCATCTTTTATAGCAGGAAATGCCTGTTATAGCCTTTTTCTTTTGTTCAGCTGTGTTTCTAAAGTTAACCTTCTGACTTACGAGAACAAGTTGACAGTAACAAAACATGATGTAATAAATTACTGTTTTGTGTCTGATGTAAAACTTATTAACTAATAATTCCACTGCTGTTGAAACCAAAATATGTTGTGCAAGTGCAGCTTGCACCTGCTACCTCAGCTAAACTATTTTCTTACCTTTGGGTTCTTGACTTGGCAGCTGGGATAGTCAGTTCAATTTTGATATATAAGGCATTTAATTTCTGTGAATTAAACTTTAGGTATAAGTATTATTAGTAAGAGAATTTTAAGAATTGAAATTGCCATCATTAAATTGATCTGAGCTGCTCTTATCTTTCAGCTATCACAGAGTTTTACCCGAGTATCTGCGACATTTCACAGTTGGCTGGGTGTATACAAGAATCCTTTCTCAAGGTGTTGAAATTTTGCAGAGACTTCACATGTATGAGGTAAAGTGGTGAAGTGAATAGGAATACGTGTTTAATGTAGCATTGTACATCAATTTATATTTCTGATGTGGCTGGGAAATGGTGATGATGTTTGCCAGGACTTGTTACAGTTCTCTTAACAGGTTACTTTTAAGGAAAAAGAGCCTTTTTTTCTTGCTGCTTTAGAAAGTTTTAAATTGTTTTGATTTCTGCTTATGCTTTGGGGATTTACCATATGTAACATACCATAAGACTGTTGCTGAGACATTGTTCTTTTGTTATTTAAAGATATCTGTGTTTCACTAGATTTGGTTATTGCTTTTAAATAAGAGAATTCTGGAAGGAAAGTCTTCTATGAAATCCCTGTCTCTTCACCTTAGGAGCTAACATCTCCAAAGGCCTCTGACTTATATGTTGAAGCAAACCAGATTATACTGAAAAAGGCTTTGCCTCTGCAAAAAGGCAACAAGTAATATTCAGGTCTTTTTCATACACAATAAGGAATACAGAAAGGACAAAAATATTGTATTTTTGGCAGCTAACCTTTAAGTTTGCATAAAAGTATCTCTATTCTAGTGTTTTAATTTAAGATATACCTATGCACCTGAATACATTGGGTGCTGGAGTAAAAATGGAGTTTGAATTGTGCAGAGACAAAGTTTTATAGTATCCAGTAATTAGAAGGGAAAGTGACAAGCTAATTATATAATGAAACTTCAACTTGGTTTTCTAACTCAATAAAATAATCTGTTGCTACAGGAAGCGGTGCAGGAGCTGCAGACTCTTCTGTCTCAAGAGGTGTATTGTACTGACAGCAGAGGGCGATGGTGGGATCGCCTAGCTCTGAATTTACATCAGCACTTGAAAAACACTAAGAAGGTATCTTCACAACTGCATGCTGTAAAGCTGGAAACACTGCAGTCATTGTCTGAAAACATTTTTAAAAAGCATTTCATATGAGAAGAGCAGCGGGGTAGGCTCTCCTAAAAATGCAGATATTGGTAGGAATCCCAAGGTCAGGCAACCGGTTTCTCCTAAGAAACTGAATATTGAGTGTACTCTCATCCTTGGTTGGCCTGCTTTCTTCTGTTGTGTAGAACACCACCGTTTGACTTGAAGGATTGTATGGAGTTATCAGGCAGCAGCTTTCTTGCTGTTCTGCCTTATAAATTTGCCCAGTGTGTGAGAAGCAGAGAACTTTCTTGCAGTAAACACTTCCACTTCTGAACCTGAGTGATGATGAGGCCATATCTGGAATGAAAAAACCAAACATGATTGGAAGGAATTTTTTAATGTTTTCAAACAAAAAATTAAGAGAATTAAGTCCTTGGCTAACTGTTGCCAGTGGGGAGAAGGTTGTCTTCTATATCTGGACCAGTTTTGATGTGGGGTTTCTACTGTAAGGGGTCAAGCAGTGGACAACCCCATTTCTAATCTGTTACTTGTACACAGCTCTGGCAGGGTTATCAGTCTTCAACAGCAAATTTAAACTATTTCCATGGTCCTACAGGAGAGACCATAACTGACCACCCTTAGACTGGTAAAGAATAACATTAATGGTTTTAGATAGCATGTAGTACAGGCTGTGTTCATCCTGCTCTCTTGAATTCTCTTAGGAAGGCAGAGGAGGGGAGAAGAGGTTTTGAGGTAATCTTCGCTTTTGCTGAAACTTTGCCCTCTTCCCTTCCAGTAGGACACACATACCAGTAGGGTGTGTTTGTACAGGCAAGACACAGTCTTTGTGCTGTGGGTAAACTTGCCGGTCTCGAGTCTGAATGATGCAGTTCAGGCTTTTAGAAACACTGTGTGCACGGTGAGCGGTCTTTGAGTTTCCTAAGTGATTAGCTGGCGTGTAGTGGAATGAGAGAAAAATAACCATATAGGAATGGCAAGGATTGTGTGCAAGGATTATTGTAAATCTCTGTAGAACTTCCTGGCACTTCTGGAAAGATTTCTGCAGCAGAATGTAAGGAACCAGAGAAAACTGCAAGCTGCAGTACAGGTTGTGCCTTTGAATTCCTTGTGAGCCAGCACCAGCTTTTCACAGACTTTCTTTTCAAGAACCACAAGGTGTAGAAGCCGCTAACTCATTTCAGGGCTCAGTTGCAGTTCCATGAATTTTCTGTGCAAGAAACAGCAGGTGGTAGTTGTATCAGCTGCTGGTCTGAGGATTAAGTATAGGAAATTACGTCCATTTTTCCTGTCTGTTACATACAAAGGAGAAATATTGTCAGTGATTGAAAATGAAACTCTGTAGGACTGTTTAGGTCACAGTGAAGTATGGGCAGACTGAAAATCAACATTTAACTAAAAGACAAAGATGACCAATCTAATTAAACACACCTAAGATACCTAACTAATTTGGCAATGAAGAAGAGAGATAAAAATAGTTTTAAGTCCAGGAACAGTAGCAGCTGTAGAGTTATATAAAATAAGCAGAGAATGACTTATTTTTTCCCTTGGTGTTGCTACCTTGCCTCACTAAGGCTATTGAAAATTGGGATTAAAATGCTGGTATTTTGTGTTGCATTTTAACTCTGTAAGTCTGTTAAAAGGAAATAATATCATAGGCTGTTAAGCGTCTGCAGTTGTCTCTTCTGCATCTTATACCCCCATGTCAAGCTTTTTCCAGATTTGGAATTAGAAGGTGTACAAAGGAAGAGTTCGTCTCAGTTCCTTATTTATAAATTAGGACAGAGTTCCTTTCTCAAGTCACAGAAAGAGAGGATGTCAGAACCATGATTTGAATTAATTTTTGGAGTCCATATTTAACCCTGGATGTTCTTCAGTGCAGTAGTGCATTGGACTAATATTTGTTCTGTGTGTACTTTCTTGCACAACTGATCTGGTCCTTCTGTTTCCATACTACATGCTGTTAAGAAACTGGCTTAAAAATATTAAACTGATTTACCTTAGAACCAACTCCTTTTTTCTGGTCGCTTATGTAGAATTTACACTTCCTTAATCTTGTAGTGATCAGTACAAATGGAGAGTAATTTCTTTTTACTGTACTAGTGCAAATTTGAATCCACAAACCTACTAGTGCAAAATATTACTTACTAGTTAGAACTTCAGTACATAAGTAAGAAAGGTGGCCTTGTCTTACATGCTGTTTTTCACATTGACATTTTTGTGCTCCTTAATCAATTGCTCTTTAGGGCTTAGTAAGAGCAGACAGATGTGCATAGGTCTTTCTAAATTATTGCTTGTTACCTTGCTCTTTGCTAGGCCATTGACTGCATTAGAAATGGGCTGGCAGACCCATTTGTACGTACTGGGCATCGTCTCTCTCTCTACCAGCGGGCCCTACGAATCAGAGACTCACCGAGCTGCAAGCAGTTCAGATGGCTGTTTCATGACCTGCCGGTCGTAACTGTGGAGGATGTGACACACGTAAGTGAAGTTGCTGGTGGTTTCTGAGAAGTAACAACTCGTGAGGTCTTTTTGCTTCTGACAAGAAAAAATAATCTGGGAGACTCTTGTTACGTGCTACGCACCAGCCTCTGGCTTATTTGTGCTGCAGGAGAATGAGTACAGATGGGTTTCTTAAACAAAAGCCTCTTGTAAACAAATGTTTCTACTTGTTTAATAAATGGTCAGCTTCTTAGCTGAAGTTAGTCAGCTTTACAGTGATTTAATTTGCATTGCTTTACTGAATACATGTTACGAATCTGATCAGCTATAAACTCCACTAATTCACCAGCAATACTGTCAGAACCTTTCTGTCTGAAGAGTCTGATCAAATCAGTGCATTGCCTCTGGTGTCTTCAGGCCAAGCGTTCTGCATGTAAGAGGAAGTAATAGTAACCTTAACATGTTGTCAGCATTAGATTAATGGCTCAAAAATGCAAGTTTTTTTTAGTAACCTTTGGGAGTTATGCACTCTAAATATGCGCTCTGCAAATACGCAATGTGATGCACTTGCATCATATTAGAATGGTTTTTTTTAACTCATTCTTTTCCCTGCCTTTGCAAAGATAATTGTATCTGGGCAAAGTCAGAGCAGAGCCTCACTTTCTCTCTCGGCCTCGTCAGCGCATATCTCCCTACAGCCCTTCTTTTTCTCATTCCAGAGTCAGTCTCCTCAGTCATCTGTATTCTTTCTTCCTGGTCCTATAGAAAGACTACATTCCCATCTGCCCAGCATTTTTGCCAGACATTTTTTTTCTGAAAAATTTGCCAGTTTGTAAAAGTTAAACAGAATGATTTCAAGGGACTGGCAGGTTAAATTTTATTTGGTTGATTTTTGGAAACAAGTCTGGTTCTCATTTTAAGAAAACTGAAAAGGAGGTATGTGTGTTTTAGGAGAGATTCAAATACCTAGGCTAAAGCTTTTTATATGTGATGCTGGAAAGTAACTAGTTCTTTTAATACGTTCAGGTTACAATCAAAGGAAAGATGTGTCCTCAGATGGGAATGGGAAAATCTGTGTTTCTAATGGAGGATATTGGTGATGAAGAAGGAGGCGAAGACTTCAGTGTATCCACAGTCATGTGCTCAGTTGAGGAACTGGCGTTAACTCATTACAGGCA
The DNA here is from genome assembly GCF_047370975.1 of Nipponia nippon. NCBI lineage: Eukaryota > Metazoa > Chordata > Aves > Pelecaniformes > Threskiornithidae > Nipponia > Nipponia nippon. Next base: position 31,808,351 of record NW_028262413.1, on the reverse strand, counting down.
GAATGGCTTTGATCAGGGTAACAGTAACTTTTTTTTTTTCCAGTAAAATAACCGTGGGAGTAAAGAACCAATTTCCTAAGCAGTTTAGTTAATAGACCAGTTTTAGCTTATTTCATTAGACCATTTTTTAGTCTGATTCTGTTTCCTTCCCAAACAGCTCTAATATGAAATTTCTTTACCAAAATGCTCTAATATGTATTTTCCACCTGACCTGCTTCCTCGCCTTTCATTATTTGCTGCCTTCGTATACCTAAGGTGGTTTTGAAATGTGTTAGGAGAAAACCCAATGTTTCTTTTTTCTCCATAGAAAATCACTTACTTTGCCTTTCTTATCAGTGAACAGCTGTTTTATTTGTTAGGGGTAAAATGCTAGGAATGTCATTTAAGGGAGTGTCATTAAGGAAAAGTAAACTTCCACTGATTTTTGGTACTAGGTGAACATGGGAACAGTATATACCACAGCAAGGCACTTAGCAACCTCTTCTGAAAAGGATTGATTTTCAGCTCTATTAGTAGTTGTTCGTACATTTTTACAACTTAAGAGCTGTGAAAAGCCGTGGACAAATAAGAATATATAGGTCTGTTTTACAGGAAAAAAGAAAAATACAAAAAGGTAGGCAGGTTATTTTTTAAGATAAAATTTATATTTTTGCATAAAATATATATTTTAATATATAATATTATATTATTGGTACGTTCCCAAATACTGTTGCAGGAAAAATGGCCATATCAGAAAAGGGTAAATGGGAAGGTGACGATATTTAGAATTTGGGAGAACTGTGCTGAAGTCCCCACTCGATTCCTCACTCCCACCCACTCACCATCCATCCTCTTGGCTCAGTGCCTCAGTACAAATTTGGAGCACGCAATGGCCATGTGTGATGTAGTGGTAGGCCTAATGAAAAGAATGCCCAGTCAGACAGACAGACAGACAGACACACACGCTAACGCGTGCTCTCTCTCTGGAATATGTATGATATATCATACATGTATAATACATGCACACTATACTATATACTCTCTATATAATAACATACAGTGTATATTCTATTATCTATATGTATTATATGTAACTTTACATATAATAGACTAATAACAGACCGTACATCCCAGAACGGTTGAGGCTGGCAGGGAGTCTCTTCCCTACCATAGAATGTCACGCTCAGCAAGAAAACTGGGAGTGGGGGAGTTTGTCCAAAGTGGCTGTTGCTCAGAGACTGGCTGAGCATTGGTCTGCTGGTGAGTGATTGCTTTTGCATCACCTTTCTCCCCGCCCCGAGTTGTCTTTATCTCAGCCCCTGAGGGTTGTGGGTTTATTTGTTTCTCTTTCTTCCTCACTTTTGCCCTTCCAGTTGTCTCCCCCAGCCCGCTGGGGCAGGAGGGGTCGGCAAGCGGCTGGGCTTAGCTGCCATCCAGGGGCAACCCAGCGCAGGTTTTAATATGTAAAAATACGTGCGTGTGTGTATGCACATATACATACGTACACTTTTATGTATATAAACATATATACATATATGTACATATACATACATGTATACCTATGTGTGCATACGTGTATATATACATATATGTATATACGTATTATACATGTATATGCATATATACATATATGTGTGTGTGTGTCTCTGTGTGTGTGTGTGTATGTATACCTATTATAGGTCTAAATTTAACACCCCACCCCCCCCCAGCCCTCATGGGCTGATACAAAGGCAATTTAATAAGGCACAGGGATGGAAAAAAACCCAAGATGATGCAAAAGCAATCACTCACCACCAGCAGACCAATGCTCAACCCGTATCACTCAGAAATGTAACATAGTAATAACAAAATGTGTTTATATATATAAAAATGGTTTATATTACATGTATACGTACATGTATACATACACCCATAATATGTATACATACATGTGTATGTATATGTGTATATATGTATATGTATGTGTATATGTAAATGTAATATAAACCATTTTTATATATACAAACATTTTGTTACTAATGTAGTACATTTTTAGTATACTGGCTGGGCATTGGTCTGATATGTATACATATATATGCATACATGTATACATATATGTATATGTATTGCTCCATATATATGTATATATGTATGTGTATATGTATAATATGAAACATTTATATATATATAAAAACCGTGTTGTTATTAATGTGTTACTTTTTAGTGCAAAACATTAAAACATTTTGTGTATTAAAAGTTGCTGAAGTTAGAACAATAAACCTTATTCATGACAGGGCATAGTAATTTAACCCTACGCTGTAAATGAGGCCACTAGCCTGGCAGTAGAAAGCAGTAGCAAATTGTAGAAGTAATAAACTGCATTTACAACTCGATGCTGTAATGTTAGTATATACTGACTTGAGCTGCGTATAGACCTGACCATAGCACGTTTCTGGTTTGGATCTTGATGATTTAGTACCTTCTTCGTATGAGATTGCCGTAGAAATTAATGTTTCCATTTTTATTAAATTTTGCCCTTTAGGTATTCATGGGGAAGGCTCAACATTTATTACGCTGTATGGTATTCTAATGTGGGATATCATTTTCATGGATGACATACCCGACGTTTTCCGAAATTCCTATCAGGTAGTTTTGAAAGGCTTTCGTCAGTTACTTTCTTTACCCATTGCTGTAGAGTCTGTAACCATGTTAAAAATCTTATTCGGGATTAGATTAACATTTTATTCTGAGGGACTTGCCAGACAGATCTTGGTGTTTGCTTGGTTTTATTATTTGTTATATTGGGCTTGTTACTAAAGGGCCCTCAGTAACTAATTGCTATGTAAGTCTGGATTGACTGTCAGATAGGGTGGGATTTATCTGGCTAAATGTGTATGATGTCCTGTAGCTGAACTCACTGGTCCAAGTTTCCTTTACAGTCAGTGGAAGAATACTGCTATACCATTGCATTGTTCATCTCATTTGAAGGTGATGTGTTCCATTAAAAAAAAAAAAAAGGGTTTATTTCTTTTCAACAGCCTTTAAAGGGAAGTCACATTTTTAAACTCAGGTTTGTTAACACCCTCACCTGCTCCAGCCCAGCAGGTTTATGCTGAGGGGGAGATACATTCCCTCAAGGCCATCCTTACATAGTCCCTTAAGCAAAGAATGTAAAAACCTAGCAAATCAAACAGTACAATTATTTTATTAGGCCAATAGGACTAAACACAAAACTATGAATACATGAGTTGTTCTCTGTCCTTCTAATCTGAAGTTTAACCTTTTTTTTTATTTTATGTTGACTTGAATTATGAGTCTGTATACAGTCGTGTCTTGAAATAATTTCTTAAGCCACGAGCACTTTATTATAAGTATGTTCTTGGTCATGTCCTGGGAGAGCTACTCAATGATGAAAAGAGGGAACGAACTTAGTACAGAGGAATGGCTGTTCTTTGAAATGTCTTTTACTCCTTGATTCTTACATTCATCTGACCAAGTAAATGCAGGGTTGGATACTGTTTGCGGAAAGAACTGAGATGGTTGTCCTTGCTTTGGAATGTTGAGGTGGGACATGAAGGCACTTGCAGGCTCATAGGCAGGACAGGGAGGGGACTGCTGTAGTTCCAAAGGCTGCACAAATACTGGTAAATGGAATGCATACAAATAACTCCTCTTCTTGTGGAGTACCTGCTGTTCTTGTAAGATGACGTAATTGTATGAATGTCATGTGTTAAAAGCACGTATGCTTTGTCAGGGCAAACTACCATTCGCCATAGAGCTTGCCTTTGAAAAAAGAAAAAAAACAACAAAAATAACCCTTGTATATTTATATGTTTACAACAAACTCAGTATTTACAGCTCATTTGCAAATTTATTTTTTTTTAAACTGGATTTTACGTATTAATGGAGAGCAAAGCTATCATGAGCCTCAGGTGTGAACAAGGATGAGCTGAAAGCTCGCACCTGGTTCCCTCAGTCATTCCTAGGCTGTATTTATGTGGGATTTGCTGTGGCAGCAATTTGTGTAAGGCTGAAATTTGCCATTTTCTAAGCGCTCTGCATTTGATTTTGAAAAGCTAGACTGGCACTCAGCTACTACTTGCTAGCCTTTTTCAGCCGTGTTCAAAATGGAATCATTGCTGCAGTGACTTTATACAATCGTGTGTTCAGCGCCTTGCGTGAGGCTCGCTGCTTTCAGGCAGCTTGAGGGATGGTACGCCCCAGCGTCATCACCACTTTGTTCTTCCCACCTCAGACTGCTCCCTGCAGCTGAGCAGTCTTGATACGGAGTCCAGGTCCTGACTGGAGTGGTACTGCCCGGAGCGCTAGGGGAGCAGGTAGCTTTTTGTCGTCTGTTAAAGGAAACCTCTGTCTAGTGGTCAAGAACCAACAGAGCACAGGCTAAGAGGTGGCCAGCATTTGTTGCACTGGCATCGGGCGTTAAAATACACGTAAATCTTTTCCCATTTAATGAAGGTTTATGCGGCGGACACGTTCAAGTTAAATCGACTCAGTGTTTGAGTGAATTTGTAGTTGAGATAAGAAAAATATGACGTAGGGCATCATTGTCATTCTTGGAATTGCTGCTTTGCTGGCAGCTCCTCAGAGCTGTATTTACCTTTTTATACAGACGTTCCCCCTGGATCTCTACACTGACCACTTCTATGAGAACAGGAGGGCTGTCATTGAGGCCAGACTCCAGCAGCTTCACACAGCTTCCTCAGAGACACTGGCAAAGTTGATCGCTGACATCTGGACCACTCAGGAGGGAAAAGCAGCAGCCCTGGTTAGCTGGGGGCGGTTTACTTCCCTCCAGCAAGTTCAGGTAAGTAACTGTTGTCCAGACCGGGCACGCGGCTTGGTCAGGCTTGCTGTTAAATCACACATGGCCCTAGTGCGCTCACGGCTTGTACTGAGGCACGGCGCCAAGACTGATGGTGAGTGGTGGGAGGGAGGAATTGAGTGGGGACTTCAGCCCAGTTCTCCCTGATCCCAAGTACTGTGACTCTTCTTTTCTGATACGGTCACTTTTCCTGCACCAGTAGTTGGGAACACAGCAGGGAAATTGCTGTAGATAGCATCTGCTTAAGTTTCTTGTTACACATGACGAAACAAAAATGTGAGCTGGGCCGTAGAATATTCTTGTGAGAGCTGGGAAATGGCTGTACAGGAAATTAAATAAAAAAAAAAAAAAGCCAACTACCAAAACTTCTCTTCCAGAGCCTTGTCTCTTGCCTTGGAGGAATGTTTCTGAGCGGTGTTTTTAAGCGACTTTCCAAAGATCTACGCCATTGCAGAGGGGGGCTTCCTGACCTGGTTGTGTGGCGTACTCACACTAATCACTTTAAGGTACATTGGCAGATGATGGAAATACTCAGTGCTCAGCTGAGCTTACCCTTAGGTATAAAACCTTCTGGTTGGTTGTCAGCCCATACAAACTGTATTTTCCTGTTGTGGTGGAGTTAAACCTGCTGCTCATCTGCCTAGCAGTGATGGCAAGTAGCGGGGGATTGTTTGGCTGCTCTTTCATCACATTTTGCTGTAGCTGTAACGGACATAATGAGAAACAGCAAGAGGTGGCCAGGTATTGTTGTAGAGTAGGGCTTCAATTAAAATTACTGTAAAGCAACTGTTATCAATCAGACGCACATTCTGACTGTTGTTAGCAAGGGGTGCTAATGTCACCACTTACACAAAAACTTGAATATGAGACTACAACAACTCTGCTACAAAAATTGAGTAAACAGTCATGGTTTGTGTCTTGCATGGTAGTGGAATAGGTATAGAGGACTGTTGGCCATCTCTCAGCTGCTGGAGCAACTTGTTACCCATTCAGGAACCACAGCTGCCTAGCAGAAATCAGTTCTCCAGCCCATCTGAATAAGTTGCTGTCAGTATCAGCTGGAACGGGTGAGGTTGCAGATGATCGATTTTTTGAGTATGTGGTATCTTCATTCACCAGTGCCTCTGTCTGTGCTTTGGTGCATATTTACTCTATAAAATTTTTCTCTTAAACTTTGGAACATGGGTTAATAATTTAGCACCCACTGGGCCTTCCGTTGTGCTAAATCTGTATTATTTTTGTTGCAAATAACAGCCATAAAAGAATACTTACATTAGTCTGTGGGCGCTAACGATCCTTCAGTTCCTCCACAGGCACACTACTGATCGTCATCCACATTTCTTTGTAGCTGGTGGAAGTGAAAGGTCCCAATGATCGCCTGTCCCACAAGCAGATGGTCTGGCTGAGTGAACTGAAGAAGCTGGGTGCTGCAGTAGAAGTTTGTCACGTGCAAGCCGTTGGAGGCAAGAGTAAACGCCTCAGTTGACAACAGAGGTCTTGATCCTGTGGGTAATTTGGGTGTTTTTAAAGGAACTGGCATGACACACCACTGGCTGCTGCTTATTAAAAGTAGTTTCTTCTAAAGTTCTGGTTTCTTGGATCATTACTGTAGTTTTTTAGCACAAAACACTCTAAAAATAGTTTGCGAAGACTGTCGGTATGATTTACTGTATGTCACTTTGTGCTCAGAAGAACAAACAAAGCCTTTTTCTTCTATACACCAGTCATATAACTTATTCTATGAAAGGCAATCTCGGGGGTTTGCCCAGTAAAGAGAAACAGCTGCAGTCACACTGGTCTCCACTGAGAACATCCTCTACGAGAAAAAACGGGGGGGCCTCAAGTCCTGGTCATTTCCACGTTGCCTGTGTAGCCCGAGTTCATTATCTTGTGCAAGGTGCAAGCTCAGCCCCTTTCCAGGATTGTCGGGACCAGCGTGGTTCTCTACCTGTCCCCACCTTGTACCATGTATTATTTTGGTTTTTCACTTTAATATAAAAAAATACAGCTGGTCAATGATGGCATAGAGCAAGGCATAAAACTTTTTTTTTTTTTTTAAATGCTGTTTTAATGTACTGGTGTGTATGAAAGGGTAATTTATTTAACAGCTCGTTCTGTTGTGACTATCATCTGTGTTATCTGTATAAAGGGGAGCTAGTTCTGGGAGTAGACAGGAGTCGTTCAGTGCCAAGATCACTGCACTTTTTTGCAGTGCGTCACTCATTATAGTCAGTTTTGCCCCACATAAATTGATGTGTTTTCTCATTCAGAAATAAGTCAGTCAATTGAAATGGAACCAAAAGGACAAATTCTAAGACACCAAAATCCTGTGGGTTTGTCTCAATTTTAACACATAGCCAACATCTTTTCTCTGGAGTCTTCATTCTCATCTTGAGTAAGTTTTCCTGATATCGGAAGTTCTGCTTACCATACAAACAGCAGACACTGTAATAGAATGTAGTGAGAAATTCAGATCATTTGCACATCTTTTTTATTAATCATCTTTCCACAGCACAGTGTCCCTGCTTTCCTTGGAAAAAGGAAACAAAACACACACACCACCACCCCCACCCCCCACCCCCAATTTTTTTTGTTAGAGGAAGTGAAAGAAAAAAACCACCTGAAGTTCACTGTGGAAAGGTATGAACTTTTATTTAGTCTAATTTATTTCACATTCACAACTCAGCATCAGGATTTTATAATCCTCCTGGCACTGCTACTTTACTCAATAAATCATTATCAGGCACAAAGGTTTTAGTTTCAGTTGAAATAGCGAACTCTAAACCATCACAGCAACAGCATTAGAAACCTACTGCCTAAAGCAATTTGAGGTACAGATTTCCGTCTCTTACGTTAGAGGCAAATTTAAGATTTCATCCTTTGCTTAAATATATGTTAGAAATTTTTTTGGTTTTAATGTCTTTCTGTCTGAGAGCAAGCCAAAACCTTTGCCCCACTTGCTACATTTTCATTAGAAATACAAGGCAGTTGTTAATATCCAAGTGGTATTGCAGGCAGGTGCACACTAAACACACGTGCAGGCCTGGGTATACATATACACACAAACACACACTTCTCAATGCATTTCTGGACCGAACGAAATTTCTTTGATACATGGCAGTAAATGGTGAATAGAATTGTACTACCACGATCACTAAGTCTACAGTAAGCTCCACCTCGCCGTAATTAATGACACTGGAGGTACACTTCAACCTATCAACCAGCATTTCGTATTTCCCCCCGCGTGGTTTACAGTGTAGTACAAAATCATGATATAACAGCCAGTAACAGCCAAAATATAGTGCACGTTTTCTAGAAACAGACAAAAAAAGATAAGCTTCTTGGTAATTTTTCTACTCTTGCAACACCAAAATGGCATTAACAGTATCTTGTTTTCAGTGGTGAACAGAAATTACAATTTGAAAATGTGTACATATATACACACACACATATATATAACACTTGTATGTCAGTATTCTGTACATAGACGTTAAAGATAGGTACTCACACCCCAAAATTGTTTTGAAAGTTATTAAAGATATTCAGAGCAGTCCCTACTGACGATTGATAAGGCAACTGTGCAGAGTGGAGAATATTTTAAAATTAACATTTAGTACCTGTCTTTCAAAAGTAAATTAAAAAAACATCAAGACGTTTAAGTTAGGAGGCAGGCAGGCAGGCAGGCAGGCAGGGCCACACAGCAGTTGTGCAGGTGCCTGGGGAGGCCAGGCCCCGCCAACACCAGGCAGCAGAGCCCTGCCGGCAGCTGCCCGTCCTCCCCGCCGGAGGTGCCCCGCGCTCCCCGCCATCGCAGCCTCTGCTTGCCTAACTCCCCTCTTTGAACTGTGTAAAACTTCTTTTTAAGTCTGTTTGGCAAACAGATATTTAGACAGGTTTTGCTTATTATAAAGGCATATTATTTTTAACCCCCTCCCATGCTATATATATATAAAATACAAAGACCATCTGCAGCATCTGTACACATCTTAGAACTGAAATGTAAAAATGTCTGAAATCTCCTTATAAAAGACAATCCTGTTTAAATATAGTACCCATTTTTCCCCCAAAGGGTACTAGCCTAAACATTAATATTTCTTTTTTTATTCCACCAGCTGCCTGTGTGGAGTAATTTATTTACACATTTTTGGTACCTTTAAACCAAAAAAGTTAGACTTTAAAGGAAAAAAAAAAAAAAAAAAAAGAAAAAGACACCATAGTTTTAACTGTAATTTTAAAAAGAAAAAAAAAATGGTACCAAAAGACACTAAGCACACAGGTTGAGGTCTTTTATGTCAAGTATCAGGCCAGGGAAAGCAGTAAGCTAATGAAAAAAAACCCAAACCAAACCAAAACAAAGGCAAACTAATACAAACATTGGAATAATGAATTGAACAAGTTAGATGGCTGCTCCAGCAAGCTTGTAAATAAACACAACTAGTTTGTGGACCATGTAACATGCTCAGACCGTCTTGCAGCATTATTAGGCAATTGAGGTGAATACATGTTTTTTCCTCACAACCGGTTGGCCAGAAGCAATCGGGCATTATGGCAACATGCGTGTGCGTGTCCGCATGCAGACGCACGCACACGCTCAGCTGCTTTGCATAAAAACAGGCTTTTGGGGGTGCGGTTAGTTAAAAAAGGAAGTCTACCCCCCCTCCATTAGCTCCCACAGCTTTACACTGAAACTGCCTGCTGACCCCACCGCACCGAACGCAGTGCGAGAACGCAGCACACCCAGCGCCCCCAGCAGCCTTCCACGTTACGTGAGTTTTAGCCTGGGGAAAACGGGGTCCTGTAGGCACTGGACTTCTTAGCACAAGCTTGCACCTGTAAGGCCACTCCAGATGCAGATTCTCTAAAATAAATACTTGAGCAATCTTAGACATCCAAAACCCACACTGTGATTTAGGCTGTGCTGAAGACCAGTGTGGTGTTACAAATAAAGAGCTCCAAATCCCATCCCTCCCTGCCTTTTTTTTTTTAACCGTAATATACTGTGTATTATCATCATACAGCTCCCCCCACCCTGATAACTGGGTGGTCTATCCTATAAGGCCTTCAGTGCCTTAACTCGTGAGTCAACACCTGAATAGAGGCTCAGTGTTGGTTCAATAGCATTTGTTTTACACAGAAATCGGTTAACATAAAGTACAGCCTTGCTGTTACGAGAAGGTAGTCGACAGAAGCCTTAACCGATGAGGACGATACATTACTATCCCTCCACCCTCCCAGTATACTTTACTCTCTTGCTTTTCTCCCTATGAAACTTGAGGCTTTTTCTGGCACAGCATCCAGGGGAGAGGTGTCATTTAAAATGTTTTAGACCAAAGAGGAGGCTGCTGAATTAAGCAGAGGGAGGCTGTTGAATTTAACTCCCTCAAGCAGTGCCTGTCCATTGCACTGCCCCTATGGACATGCAAGTCTGTAAAAGGGCGGCACCGCTAGCCACTCTTCTGCCAGCACTTGCTTCCAAGTGACAACAGCACCAGCACCCCTCGTGGATTCGGCCACCTGGAGCACATCCTCCTTTCTGGACCCCAGTGGGGCTTAAGTATGAACTCTGCCGAAAGCTACTTCATCCTACAACAGGATGGGGGGGTCAGCAGGGATCAGGATCTGTGCAGGGATATAATGCTGTGTATTTGAGGTGCTTATATAAAAAAGTGAGGCTCGCATGAGACTTACAAACAAGCTTAACCTTAAAGAAGAAAAACCTGCTGTCTCTTGAGCTGGCCGCCTGTTATTTCCAGAAACGGAGAGGGGGAGGCAGGGGATGGAACAAGAACTTACCATAACGATCTATTGTAAAAAGCTGGGGGAGGGTCAGCTGCATTGGAGTAACCTCGCTACTGTCTCCTCCCAATTAAAGGCACTTCTAACGCTACTACAATACCACATCTACAGTAAATGTTTTAAGGTTAACAGTGCATTGTCCTGAAGTTGATTCCTATAGTCTAAAGTCAAGCTCACGACAAAGAGCACAAATCTGACTACTTGTTAATGAATACATTTTGGGGAGAGAAAGAAAAGGGAACAACCCCCCCCGACGGATACACACTGCATTAACAGATATGTAAGGCGATCAAGTCACAGAACATTAGTATGTATGTATGTATGTATGCATGTAAGTATTCCTCATGAAGAGGCAATCTGATAAAATAGTTTGTTCCCAGATTTCAGCTGTCGGTCTGTGTCCACTGCACCTAACTTCTTTGATTTGCCAAGCTGTTCTGACACAAGAGTCACTTCAGTCACTATCTGGGAAAAAGGGTATTTCAAGCAGAACCCTCACTAGTGACCACACCAAGCCTTTCAATTAGCTAATGAAATGCTCCATCGCATATAATGAGCCAAACCACAAAAATACAGAAGGAATTAGGGACCAGAAGCCCTAGCAGATGAGAACTACTGAAGACAAAATTGTGCGATTTGAAGCATGACTCGCTTTGCTTTTAAATATTTGTGCAAAACTTACGTAATGTTTGTATATAAAAATTATTACAGCTTTCAATGCCGCATTTAGCAGTGTTAACTTAGAAAAGACAAACTGATATGCTGTATTCTCCCCAAACCTTTAAACCATCACATCATCTTAGTCTTCATTTGCAAGCGTCTCAGTGGATAGCCAGATTTTGGCACCACTTAAAAATTTGCTTAAAGGTGTTCCCAGAATGCTCCGTCTGCATAGGTTCCCTACAGGAGAAAATGGGAATGAGGAGGACAGAAAGTCTGGGGCCGCAGAGGTGTCATTTAAACTATTTGCTCTGAAGTACATCCTGCTTTGATCCAGTTCCGAGCAGCTGCCTTGCAAAGAAGAATTGCTTTTGTACTGCCGAAGACTCCGGTTTAACATGTCTACTTCATCTGCCAGCAAAGAAACTTTATGGAAAGCAGTGATGAAGCCACCGTGATTAATCTGCGCCTCAGGAACCCAGCGGAAGTAGCACAGTTTCCACAGTTTTATTTGCGTTCCAGAGATACGGGGTAGAATTACGCCGTGCAAATCAACAGGCTTTGCAAACCAGTCTCTGAAGTACTGTTCCATACTGTTACTCTGACTCTCTGTTTGCTGCAAAAAGTCCGGTTTCAGTTTTAGTATCAGAGAGTTTCTTCTTGGAAGGAACTCTTGCTCACTGATGATTCCGTTTTTTAATGCTGGGGGGACACCTCGCAATGTGGAGCTGTAGTTTTTCTGCAGGAAATAAATACTGGTCATTTTCCGGTTTTATGCTCATTTGAATAGCAGATTTCCCTGAGCTGCTAGGATGCATCATCCAGAGAAATGATGTGACCTTTAAACAGTTCTGAGCTTATGAGTCACTACTGCAGGGCTCACAGGGCAAACAGCGTGGCCACCCGTGGCCTTTAAAGAGAAATACGTATGTTTTCTAGACTTTCTAAAACAATGAATGATTGAATCAATCAGTATTCACTGAAAAAGCTGACAATCCTGGCGGAAAAAAGTGGCATGTCATCACTTTTCCATAGGTAAAATAATGCAAATATTGGCAGTGAGCTCAGCCATATCAGAAAATGTCCTGGAACACAAGGCTCAACAATTTACATCTTTACTTCCACAGAAAATAATTTCTTTAGGCTGGGAAGCTAAGAGAATTAACACCCTATTGCTAAACTGAGGGTGTAAAACACTATATAACTGTAAATTTTTAAGCATTAACACCTTACAGTTAAGCACAGAAACAGCCCATTCACAGACAGACATCACTATAGTTACCTTTGAGCGCTTAAAAGTTTTCACCGCTCCATTTTGTACACATGGTGCACTCTTTCCAATATACAAAGGGTTGTGAAAGAGCAGGCGATCCCTGCTTGTAAACTGAAGAGACCAGTCCCAAACACAAGGAAATCGGAGGCCTTTCTCATCACCCAGCTGAATATTTTTGCTTATAGCAAATTCCTGCAAAAGGTTAACATTTAGGCATATTAAAAATCAAAGAAAATAGGCTTATTCACAAATCTTAATTATAAACTAGTGCATAACTACTGGGCAAAGAAGAGCAGGGATAGAATTTAGAGGTGGCTGCCGATCAAAGCAACAGAGCAGCAAGATAGTCTGCTGCTGGATACAGCTGCTGCTGGATGCTGCTGCTGGGTACAGCTGTACTCCATTTTTCATTTATGCAATGCAGAGGCAGGACTAATGCTTACTTAGCAAAAATGACTTTTCAATTACATTAAATTGCTTGTTTGTTTACTCTTAAACCCCCCAAACTGTTATTTTGAGAATACGCTAATGGTCCCTCAATGCTCTACTTCTTTGTAAGGTAGCTACCTACAACTTTAAAGGCAAGATCTTTAACAAAATAAGTATGTTTGACTTCTATCAGCCATCAAGTGTTTTCTACAAGCAGTTCTGATAAGCTCCGGTTTTCAAAAACAAATTTAAGTGTTCGGTTTTCTAAATACCTTCATTGTGCAAATACTATTTGACCTTTACAGTCTTTTCCAACTTTTTCAACTATTTAAACAATTATGTCAAGAGATTTCAAAGTTCGCCTGAAGTGTGAATTTCTACCTATTGCCTGTCATTCTGCTCTATCAGTTCCAGATATAAACCTGTTTCCTAGAGGAGTACAAATAATAATGTACAATAACAATGCTTTTCTAGAAAAAAATAAAAAAGAAATTCAATAGACTTTCTTCTTGAATAGTTAGTTACTGTCTATGCAAAGATCACCTGAAACAACATTCTAATCATATTCATCTGGGGAGCCGAATATTTTGCCCTGAACAGAGTGTGACATTTTGAAAAATACAAAGGAATACCATTTAGTGGAGATGATGTAATTTCCAGTAGGGCATGCTGAAGTCTCTTATTTGAAAAGTAGGTGTAACGCTTCATACTCACAGTGCTTTCCTTTACTCGCTGATGAGGACAATTGAAAAGGAAAGTGCCAAACAATGAGATACGTGCACTGTCGTACAATATGGTCAAGTACATTTCAGAAAACTCGAAGGCCGCTGGGTATTGTTCTAGCAGCTGCCAAACACAGTCAAGAAACATCAAGAACAAAGGAGACTGGGGAAAGAAACAGAGAATTATTAGATTTAACATAAGCTTTTCCCAAGCCATACCAATTTCTCTGCAGTTAGTGCTCCATTAGGGTATTTAGCTATACCTCTGGTACATTCCTTAACAGGGTAAACTATTCGGAGTATTGTATTTTTTATGATTGCATGCAACTGTAATATCCTGTATTCCTGTTTAGCCACTTTCACAAGCAACTACGTCAACTGGCTTTCTCAGCACTACCTTTCCACAGCCTTCCCTTCTCTGTAAGAAGCCAGTCAATTCTTTCCTGGGCTCTCTTTGTACTCACGCAGCTGCAAAAATGCTTTCTGCCATCTTGTGTGTCCCTCATAATTTCCAAATTAGTGCTTGTATGAGCCTTCCTTACTACTTGGCTTTATTTTCACAACGTATATACTTCCTTCTTGTTTGAAATGACTGGAGAGCTTATGATTCAGCCACGTTAACTTCTCACTATACTTTCTAGCTCTTTCCACAGTGGCCCATGACTGGCAAAAGTATAAACTATCATTTATATAAAGGTTCAGAAATATTTTCCCGGTTTCACTCTTCTGTATATCCTTTCCTAGGGTCAAAATATCTGCTTGCTCATTATTTCCCCCTTGGTATTTCAGTTTCTTTATCCCTTCACACATTTTCTCTGCTTACTGCTCAGTGTCCTCAGTTTATTTGTTGGCTCTGCTCTCTGGGGTATTGCTTTTCTGTTACTCTCGGGCATCGTCCCTGAAAAAGGCTGCTAATCTAGGGTCCTCTATTTTTCCAACTGCAATTACAAGTCTCTCCTTTACAATGAAGAGGCCAAATAAGATTAGCTGGAAATACTGAAAATCAAGCACGGTGCTACCCTCTATTAACCTGTTTGGCAGTTGTGTATCAGTTCATAAAGCCGCAGTGCTTCTCTATCAGCTCAATACTTTGAAAAGTACTGCATATTGACATGACTTTGCATTCAAAAAAACGAGGATGAAAACAGATACCCTTGGTAAAACAAACAAAACAAACAACCCCCTCCAAACCCACTCCTAACCCCCTTTTATTTCAATTTAAAATGTGGGCTGTGCTAGCATCTGTAACAGTGCGATGTTTTCACGTACAACACTGAAGCAACATAAAAACCCAGCATCACTGGATTGCACCTGGTGTTTCACTGATTCTCACATGGCTGCAGAGGATCAAGAAAATATTTCTCTATCCCGGACAAAGACTCATTTTCTCTGATATTAGTTTCACGAGATGTGAAAAGATTCTAAAATTTTTTTATTTTTAGATTTCTGTGTGAATAAATATTCAGGCTGATATTAACCAGATACTGTTATCATATACAAATACAATTCATTTTTACCTCTTTGTCAGATCTCTTTAAGTGGTTACACCTATCTAAAAACTGATATCCTGCCATGACCCATTCCTTCTGTATTAAGCTTTGAAATCCAACAATTGTTCGAAAATAGGGATCCAGCATGACTTGAATGAGAGAAGCAGCCAGACAGCTCAGGTCCCGTCCCTCTTCCTCTGTGAATAACATACAGAATGTATGAAGTACATAAGGTATATATGCAGAAATACAGAATTAGATCTCAAAGAGCAAAAAGCGGCAACTAGGTCTAATGTTTTTCTTTGAATTTCTTTTAAAACATGCTTTTTGCTTCTGTAATTGTTCTCATCGTTTAAAAAAAAACTAGAAGAAAAAAAACACCTTTTTTTTTTTAACTGAGACTCATACTATAGAAAAGGTTCCTGCAGTATCCAGCACAACAATGCATTCATCAAGAACAAAATACCCACCCAAACACCTGGTATTTAAACGAAGATGTGCTGAGAAGGAGGGTGTTTGCGTTGCTGGAAATTTTCAACATATTTTCCACCCTGAAGCAGTTTTTGGAAGGCCATTATATGGGGAGAGTGGGACATACCAGCTGAACGCGTCTTGTAAAAATTACAGAAATTACAAAATTTCTGATGTCAATATCAGCAAGTTTTTCAGAATCTTTTTTTTCTGGAATATCTGTTTGCACTTACACAACAGCAGCCACTGCTAGTGAACTACTTTTGTATATAGGACCTCTGAATAAAACTGGTATTGCTTATGCAAGGAGTATTAGCCCAATTAACACAGTACAAAAATTCACCCTGAAGTTTTGATTCTATCGTATCATTATCAGAATAAAACCCACAAAGACTCAAAGTGAAATATTCCTTTGATGCTATGGACTATACTACGGTTCAGCTACATAACAAAATTATTTTTGTTTCTAGTTCTTCAAATGCCTAAACCATTTAGAAGCGATGGGGTTTATGTATAAAGATTACAGTTGATTTTATCTAAATGTGTTTATTGACATTATCATACTAATGCTAAGAATTACAGCATGCTATATGCTTGTATTACCTTGTAGAACTACAGAGACATGCTTACACTCCATCATATATACAAGCTCAGCAGAATGCTTAAGAAACGATCTAGACAGAAAAAGAAAGTGATACAACAGTTAACATAACAGGTTCACACTCTAGTAGAAAAAAATATTTGTGATATCTGTATTTACCTAACTCATTTATTAAAATAGAGAATCCTTCAACTGATGCACTGCTTGTGAAAGTTTTTCACATCTCATTAACCGTCATATTATTAATGGTACAAACCTAATATACTCTAACCAGTGAGTATTTTCCAGTGAGGATAGCCATTTCTCTTCAGTTTCTTCAAAAGGCTCTGCAACAAGGAAAGTAATTACATTGCAGAACAACTTCAATTAACTATCCCTGTTAGCCACATCTATTAGAATTTGTTGTATTTCAAGAAAATAACCACCATGAAAGAAGGATAGTCCAGCATACCATTAACACACAGCTGTTTGAGTTTGATATGTGCAGCCTGGATTTCCTGGATGCTGGGGAGACACTTGTCCAGATCAGATTTGTAAACATCACTTCTCAGGGGATGGCTTCGAGTTATTGCATTACAAATCCTTAGTAAGAAAAAGAATCAGCCATTTTATTACTGGAGAGGAGAGAAACAGTCTTTCAAGAAACATGCCAGAGTCTTTCACTGCAAACAACTAAAACCACATATAACGTGCATCTTATTAAAAAAAAAATTTTCTAGTTTATATTCAGGAGATATATTGCTCCTGCCACAAAGCTATTGACTCAAATATTTTTGATATCTGCTAGTTACAAAATAAAAACATGGAAACGCTGGATGATTAAAACAACATGTTTGGGAAATGAAAATCTGAGGCTGACTTAGAGCTAAATAGCTCTATTCAATTTTGAATTTTCCACAATTTTTAGGAAGACTTATCTATGCTAAATAAACAGAACATATATAAAGTTTATAAAGGCATGGAATCTGACAGGGTTTCATATAAAACTCAAGAGCTCCAGCCTAACACACACAATGCAAGTGTTTGTACTACTACAAAAAGTCACCCTACAAATTAAACCAAAGAACAAAAAATACCAAGCTAGTAAACCACTTACGCAAGGCTCTAAATGCCTTCATTTTTCATCAAGGACAGTGAATGACAAATATTTCACAGAAATACCGTGTGCACTGTGGCACTAAACCTACAGAACTGTATTTCCCCATGCCACAAATAAATTAAATAATTTTTACTATGCCTTGCTGAAGCAGGCAAGAAAATCTCCAACATAAGTTGTATTACAGTAACATCACTAGAAAAGATTAAGTCTCATCCTTTTATCAATAAATTCTGTCATCTGAATGACTAGCCGCCTAAAAAATAAACATCCCTTAAAATTTGAAAAATCATTCAGTATTCGAAAATGAAGTGGACCCTAACCAGAAATTGTGCCAGAACTATATTCAGAGAACAGTTTCTCAAAAGCTATTGCACTACAACATTATGAAGCAAGTATCCTCTCAATTACCAATTGCTGCTGTGATACAGTCACACATAGTCACCACTTGCGTTATTCTACGCATCTGATTAAAGAACAGCATAACTCATCATTTACCTTTGATCAATTCTTCTTTGTTGCAATACATCTTTAATGTTGGCCATTCTTACAAGGGCACTCCCATTAGGGTGATTCCAGGACCATAACTAATATGGGAAAAAAACACAAAAGAAACAACAAAATAATGCAAGTTAGTGTTATTCCATAGAAATTTTTTTCTTAATGCTAATTGGCATACATAGCTTTAAGATTAATATTGTACAATGATCAAGAACAGTAACAGAATAAAGACTACACTTACTGGCATTCGTCTCCCAATAAAAGAGTAGGAGTATAGCTTAAGGTCTTGATCTGCTAAGGAAGATGGAACCACAAAATATTCTGGAAGGCTTGGGGAAAAAATAGGATACAAAAAGTTACTTTACCCTACGTATTTTACTAGCTTTTCTCTTGCTGCAATGCTGCCTTATCAACTCTATTAAGCTATAATGCACCAGCCCCTACTACCGCAGTGCTAACTGGTTGTCCTCTATGCCTGCATGATCTTACATATCATTGGTACAGCTCAGACGTATTTGTTTAGAAATGTGCATGTTTCAGAGGGAAGCACAAAAGCACGAAAGCAACAGATGCCAAAATATGACATTTCCTTTAATGACAACACTTGCAGGACCTTTCAACTGAGGGCCTCTCCAGAAAGCAGCACATTTAAGAGGTGAAGTGCACAGTTAGGTAGGATGGAGGCTTTGGTAGAGGAGACAGGAAAAGACAGCGTAATTGCCTTGTTTTCTTCTACTTGCATGATAAGAGAAACTTACCAAGTAGATATCATATAACCTTCATTGACTGAACAAACTCTCCACTCTGATGCACCTGTCCTTTTGATTTCTCTATCCCAATCGGAGTAAGTTTCAAACAAAGGTGTCTGCTGACCACTGGCACTGCCGATGCCGCCACCACCACCACCTCCTGGGTCTATTCCATTCACCTTCTTTGCTAGGAAAAGAAAATTCATCAATGCACATTTTAAAAAAAGAGGAAAAAAAATTTAAACTCTTCACCTTCCTAATTACAAGAATGAGCCACTAGCATCACGACTAACGTTACCTATTTTTGTATTACAAGAGATCAGTGATTTAACGATAGCTTGGTGATACATGAAGATGTAAATGTATTTTTTCCTGCAATTTCAACAGAGAAGCAACATAAAATTGGTATGCTGTGCTGCTTGATAGAAAGCAAGACATACTAACACTCAGGAACAAACGTTATCTTCAGTCACAGGATTTCTCTCCTCAACATGCCAAAATTAGAGATGCTTTCAAAACATGAACCCTTTATAGCCTACCCTTTAATTAGGTACCTTACGAAGAAAGCAAAATAAAAATTATATAATTTCAACAGCTTTAACTGGCTGCTGTATTAACAGCAAATAAATTGAAGGCCAGGTTAAAATATATATATTTTTATATATATATTTTATATATATATATATATATTTATATCCACACAAAAAGATGGCCTACCATTTTGTGGCTAGAGACCCAAGAAGACACTTGAAGCAAATTTTTAGATGAAAGTGAAACTGAAAGTCAACCCTATTACCTCCCCCATGAAAGCTCCTAGCTTTAGCAAGCGTCTGTAAAGATCTAAGTGCCCGCCCAAACAAAGCAGAATACAGCGTTATGCCTCTACTGTCATCTCAGTGATTGTGTAGTTTCCTGATACTTTCTGTATCTATCAACTTCATTCTTGCACTACTACTCGGACTACTTATGTTTTTCAGAAGAAAACTGGACTAAAATCAGAATGAAGTAGTTATTCAAAGACAGTCTACAGAGAAATATGATAATTACCAAAAAAATGTTATAATTTTACTGTTCAATGGCAGGATATATAATTAATGAAATAGAGCCTGGGAAAAAATTAGGTACATCTACACCAGAGCAACGCAGGCTCTTTATGTTCCTCACAAAGCACAAAGACAGTATTTCAACTCTTACTTTACTGGGACTAGCAGGGATAGAGTCATAAAACACAGTGCTGGAATTGTAAGAGTAAAGCCATAGATCTATGCTACAAACACCAGGGTCCACAACAACAAAAAAGCTCCAACCCAAACCAAAAGTATTTCAAACTCTTTTCTCTAGCAACTGCAGCATAGCAGAACAACTATCTTTTGCCATTCTGGTCTGCTGCTCCAGAGGAACAACATTTTTTACCCACCTTATGTAATTCTTCCACTAGGTATTTTTCCATACAGCAAATAGCATTTTAAGGACAGAGTAAAGGCAACTTTGTGACAGACTAACATTATGTTCACACTCCACTTCAATATTTTATTGTAATTTTATCTGCAAATCAGCTTCCTCCCTAGTACTTTATAATGCTAAAGACCTTAATAACCGCCCGAGTTTTATCAGGTAAAAAATTATATGTGTAACTATGGGTGCAACATAATCACATGCACACTTATTCTTGTGCATGCACAGGGTAGTCATGTACATGAAAAACATGCATTTTTGTGCAAATTTGGAGGCCTGAGCTCATAATTCCACAACATTCAAATTTTGTTACAGGCAGCTCAATGGTTTCTAATGCCAGCTGCTGAGTAAACATTTCAGTACCACAGAACTACATCAATGGCACTTTCTCTATTTGGAGGCTTGTTATGCTAGCACTGATGGTTTTCAGCTGTGTATTGGCTGGGGAACACTAAGCAGTGACCGCACAGCATTACACTAGAAATCAAGTTCCAAAGGCATCTTTTGCAGGCTTACCTAACTGACAAGGTTCAGTTGGAGATTGGCCTTGAGCAGAGAGGGTGTGCTCCAACTCAGCAGGGGTGGTGGAGGTTTTGAGTGGTAAGAACTGCCTAGTAAGCCTCTAGGAAAGAAGGTATGGAGTCCCAAGTTGCACAAATCCTCCTGCAATACCACCAGAAGAGAAACTTATTCCCAAAAGAAGGGCAGGTGAACAAGCCTGCCTGATGGGAGATTAGCTAGGTACCTAGAGTACCAATATAGACATACAATAGGAGGATCGAAGCGTGAATTGAGAAATATGAATATTCATGCCGACGTTAAGTGCTGACATAGGTAGTTTTGTTTTGTTTCAGACAGGAAAGACATTTCTTTCGACTTTGGTCGTTAATGTCTACCACAATGAATGACTTATAACCGAAAGTAAGAGGTTGGGTGCAGGACAAGCCAATTTTATTACCCCTGGAGAAAGCCTCAAATGCTTTTTTGCCACTGCTTCTAGACAGAAGTCTTACTAAAATTACATATAAAAATACATAAAAAAAAGAATCAAAATACTTTCATGCTTACCTGGGTTATGATATATTTCCCCAACATACTCAAATGCAAAGAGAAGCTGAAGATCCGTTGGCTGAGAATAATGAGCTATTGCAAGGCACACCTAGGAAAGAAATGTTTATTACTGTTATTTATAGACATAAAATCTATTGCCCTTAATTATGACAGGGTGAAATATTCAGAGCAAAAGTTAAAAATTAGTCTTCTGATGTTTTATTTCCATATTTTATTTGAGAGGAGTGAATTATATAGTTAAGCATACTCATATTTGCCGAGAGACCATTACTGTAATCATAGTAGGTGAGTTCATGACCATCTATCAAGAGTGATTAACTGATAAGGGTGGACTAAGTTTCTGCAAGAAAGGTCAGACTGTAGCAGGAATCCCTAAACATGATTCTCTGTATCTAGAGACAAGCAAGGACTTGGAGCTACTGTGCTGTGCCTGCCTACCTGCATACAGAAGTAAGGAGGAGAACAGAGAAAGAAAAGAGCACAACACACAGGTGGTAAGCACAGTACAGCAAAATCTCATTTGTAATTGGTCATTCGACAATTTTTTTTTAAATAAAGAGTACGTATCAATGTAGCATAAGAACGGCCATACTGAGTCAGTTCAAAAGGTCAAACCTAGCACTCTGTTCCTGACAGTGGCCAGTGATCAATGCTTAAGGAAGAGGGTAAAACCAGAGAAAGCATATAATGAAATTTTACCAGGATATTTTTCAACAGTTCACAGTTCAGGCACTTCCTGAACTAAAATCTGGTATCAGTATTCAACAGCATTTGACAAATACTTCTTCTACAAAGTTGTCAGTTGGGCCAAGAGGTTTTTGAAGTGCAACTTCCCTTTACAAAAGCCCTGTTGGTTCTCCCCTAAAGTATCATATTTAACCAAAAGTTTGTATCTAATTAACTTTTTATTATCTTTTCTACTAATTCACCCCATATAGGCATCAGGCTTACCAGTCTATGCTACCCAAAATTCAATCTTCAAAAATTTCTGCTCTTGGAAAGGAAAATAAGAGGTTGCCCTTTGAAGAGTTCCAGGACCTATGTCAATCCTGCATCTCATCAAGTTGTATTCCAAAATTATGAAGGGCATTGATGAATATAAATGAAAAGCAAATTGTCTGGTAACAGAGAACAGCTTTTCCCCCAAGTTACTTGGAAATAAGTAATTCATGGTGGGAGATGTTTTCTTCATGTTAGTCACTTGTAGTTTATTTGTCAGCTGAATGGCAGGCCAATGATTCTCTATCAATCTCCCATTTCAATAAAAAGTGAGTTTTTAGGGTAGGTCGTTTTGCCAAGTGTGAGGGATCTACAGTTAATTAAACATGCCAGTAATCACCCCCTTCCCAGTCCCCAGCTGATCTTGAGAACTGAAACATCGGCCAAACTTTCTGAGGGTAGCAAGATGTCAACTTCATTAAATTTTGGCCTAGCCCTTATAGGTTCTGTCCCAGATGACTGGATTTCATTCATAAAAGAAACCCACCCATAACTTCTAGACGCCTGCAGGCTTATAGCAAGCTCCAACACTGCCTCTGACAATCTGATGCATTAATCAGGTTTAACCAGGCTGAGTCACAAGCCCTGCCCTGGGAAGGAAAATTCAGTAGAGATTTAAAATGAGAGACAGATGCATCCTCAGAACAGCAGAGATTAACCTAGGGCACAAGGAAGAGTCTTGTCTAAGTCCTTCTATTCTTTGCAACAGTCTCTGGACCAGCATCACATAAGCAACTGGTTTTCTACTTGCATAAATTGTTCATTTTGGTAGAACCCTCAGATTACTAAGAGTGCAAAACATGGTTTAGAATTAGATACTAGACCTCAAATACAGTCAAGCTTTGCTAGCCTTTGTCTCTTTAAATGTGGATATTCACTAATAAATATAAAAGATCTGACAAAACCCCTAATATCTAGAATAATCAAATTCAGGAAGAAAAAAAATTTTCAAGTGGAGATTGGCACTGTTATTCTCTAAATTTCAGGACTTGATTTGGAATCTTTAGCTTTGCCTTCTTCCCTCAGTATTTGCTTCTGCATTTTACTAAAATGTACCTCCCTTATCTCTAAAGAAAATATTTAATGAAAAGGAGGTTATAAAACACAAAACTCTATTCCACATGTTCAGATACAGAAATTCCATGTGACAAAGCTTTTAATTAAGGACAAAGACATAGTATAAGTGCACATTACCACTGCCTAAAATTTTTTGCTTCCATTTTCTTCCTTCCCTTCAACTCTCCACGAGTTTTTATATTTGGCAACATGTTGACACCATTTATTCAGTGGTTAGCAGTTTTGGATATTATTTTTGAAAAACATTCTGTGCATCCACGAAATTGTCTTCTGTTAGTGAAGGAAAGTTTTCTTATTGTCATAGACATAAAAGAACAATTTGCATGACACACAACTGACTACCGGCAACATTGTGCCACAGGAAAAAAAACTTGAGAGCTCACTTATGCTAAGTTCTGCACAGAGAAAGCTATTGTACTTTTACTAGCTTGTATGCAACATATATTGCATTATGGAACATTTGCCATATTTTTATTTACTTTGGCTTTTGATGGGGACATTCCTCACTATTTATAAAACCAGTAATGACTGTAGACTAACTTGAGTTGAAAATGGTTTTTCACAAACACTCCCCAACACAGGAATTCCTATCGAGTCTTAGAAGAACAGTTGCTTTAACATTTCTCCCCACACTTTCAGTTCTACAATGAAACTGCAAAAGAAAGTAAGTGGACAGGACATTCCGGGGCAGGGTGGGAGCAGGGGAAGGGGGCAGAATAACCCCCCAGAAAACCCAAACAATAAAAAGTGTCCCTAGTAATGACTTTTCAAATGAACATTTATAAGCTCATTTCCAGGATTTGATAAAACATTGAATAACTACCACAAAGTAACAGGAAGCTATGCACATTTTATTAAATCTTGTGATTTCAGTGTACAAATCAAAGCTGAGAAGCCAGCTATTCCATAATACTAGGCCTCTTTAACAGACTACTTTTGCCTATCATTCACAATGAAACAAAATGGAAATCTGGGTACATACACATTTTGACTTCCATTTTTCTATGTAACTTTTCACTACAGTAACTGATATTAGCACAGCTACTCCTCATCTTCATTTATGGGAGCGAAGGATGTAGCCTTTTACTATGCTGATCTACACTCAAGGCTTGAGGATGAACTCCAAGACATTAAAAAATTCCATTGTGCTGCCAAATAACACAATAGAAATACAGTAAAACCTATTTTTAAAAGCATCAGCTGAAATCTGTCATTTACTTGCCACATCTGAGAAAGAGAGTATGTGTGCCGTGTTAAGAGGGATAAAATTGTGGGGGGGAGATGGTAAGCATTCAGATCTGGTTCCCCAAAAATATGAGACCATAGCTGTGCTTTTGAACCCAGCAGATGAAAAATGCTCCCAGGTGTTCCACAGTATAGACATAACTCACAATACCAGGTATTGCATGGGTAAAACAGTCCACCTGTAGATTACTCTATTTCTGTTATTAAAAAAAAAAATCTTTACCTTGCTACTGTTTTCATTTTTATATTTTAGACAAATTTCACTCATATATACACTAAACAAGTATTAAAGACATTCTGATTTTCAGTTTATTCCTCACTAAATCCATATAGTAGTTTTATTGTCTGAAAGTTTCAAAAGACAAGCACATTCCACAGATCTCAGCAGATTATCACCA
The DNA here is from genome assembly GCF_047370975.1 of Nipponia nippon. Classification (NCBI taxonomy): domain Eukaryota; kingdom Metazoa; phylum Chordata; class Aves; order Pelecaniformes; family Threskiornithidae; genus Nipponia; species Nipponia nippon. The sequence continues at coordinate 31,783,517 of NW_028262413.1, read as the reverse complement.
TAAGTAGAAAGCTCTTAAATTGGAAGACAAACATGTTTTACAGGAAATGTTCTCATATCAAACTGAAAAATGTTTGGTATTCTTGCCAATTTACAATTGTGTAAAGCTGAAGATATTTAGGCTCAGTCAAATAACTTGTTGTTTCCAACTGCTTGTTGGAAAGTTCATTTATTAAAAGCAGTAAACACAATGGCTGTAATTATTTCATAGTACAAAGGCCACTTCCCTATGTCGGTGTCCCCTGTTCAGCCCCTATCTGAGAAAAATAATGATACTTTCAGGGCAAGCCCTCCTCTTTAACAAGAGGAATTTTACCAAGGATGAGAGCTTCAAAATATTGCTAATGCTCTTGGAAAAGAAAGAGTTTTGAACAGTCATATTTAAGATGTGCTAAGTTAGCATAGCCCTGCATTTCACCTCCTCCCCTAAGCCAGGCTACCTGTCTTATGAACTCACTGGAAGGATACTATTTTCCCTTGCTACTGCAATTCCTATTCTGAATAGACACCTGTAGGAGAAAATCATGCAACCAGGACCAGATCAAGTCCCATGGTCAGAATTTGTTAATCTTCCTAGGCAGGAAGTCTGCTTGGGAAAGTAAGCTTTCAGGTAACAAGACTTTCAGCCCTAACCATCGTGCACGTTCTCCTAGCTGCTAAGCTATGAATTGTCTAACTGAGAACTGGTTGTTTTTTTTTTTTTCACTTCTATAAGATTTCCAATACCTGATATGCATAACACTTAATTTGGTTCGAGTACAAGTAATCTACATGAGAGGAAACAGTACAAGGATTTCAGAAGCTGAAGTAAGTTTTTACATATCAGAATCCTTGTTTGTACAAGAATGTGTTTGAATTCTAAGTACAGGTTTCCTGAGCCTTAAGAGAAATATTTAAATACACTGCTGTTTTTTAAAATACCTTTAGATAAGTTTACTTCTGAAAAAAGTTTTCTTCACCCCCTCCAATCCCACTCCAAAGACCATAAAGATAACAATATCTTCTCGTGCATTCCCAGTGTCTTGAGATAGTATGAACTTTGTGATCTGTATAAACAATTAGAACAAGGTAATACAGAAGTTTGGAAAAAAGAAAAGACATGAGGAAGGGTCAGGATCATTTGTCCAAAACTCTGAGTTTTGTATTATTCTTCATAACTATTAGGAAAAAATTGTTCCACTTACCCCAAGTGTTATGACACGTGAGAAGCCTAGTTTTGATTGCACAGAAAGCAAGATTTGAGGTAAGTAATTTTCCTTCTGTTTTGATTAAGCATGTGTTTCTGAAACTGCTCTCATACTCATTTAAAAAAGCTTCCTGAAGGAAAAGAACTGAGGGAGTACCAGGAGAGAAAGGGACTGAGAAAATGGAGATATATTTAGGAAACGGGAGATTATAGGGTGTGTGCCATTCTGGTGCACTGCCAAGACTCATACGCATGGTGAAGCAACACGCTATCCATCATCTAATAGTCATAAGATCTAAAGCCTCACCTTTTCATACATTTTAATTTCTTAGTCTAATGTCAGGTATAGCAGTGGTTAGAAATTAGCAGGAGTTTTCAGTTTGACTGTTTGTTGTGATTTTTGGAACAAAATCATTCCTTTTCCTTTAAGGAATGTGAAACGCTGCTTCTTTCACACTGCCTAACTTAAGACTTCCCCAACTTGCTTACCCTTGCTTCCCCATCCTCCACTTCCTCCCACACCCATCTGGCTTTCCTTCCTTTGGAGAGACTAGAGCTTTACTTTAGAGACAAAACAGAATTAAACTGCTAAATAGTGACGAGTGCGAGTTTCCATTCCCTCTATTATTCCTTAACTCGTCTCCCAAATACTCAATAATAAAAATGAGGAAGAAAATATTTACTTGACTGATTAATGTTGAGACAGTATTTTATTAGCATGTGTTGGCTGTAACTAATGTTGAAGGTATTTTTCTAATAGAACTGATTTTTAAGCTTCTTCATAAGAATTTACCCCAAAATAAACTAATTCACCTCAAAATTCAATGTGTTCTTCCAATTTGTTTCTGCTTAAAGGTAGAGAAAAATAGCTCTGAAAATTCTACCAATATTACCCACGCATCATGTCTATAGGTAATCAAGTCAGTCAGATTGTCCACATCTGAAGCCTGACTGCTTTCAACTTGGATCCTTCGTTTCACACTTACTACCAAAAAGAGACTCAGAATGCTCTCTATTCTAATAGAGCAGCTTAATTAGTAAGGGTTATTCTCTCTTATGCCCTGTTCAGCAAATATAGACACTCATTTAGGAACAGATTAGACTCTCTTTGCCAACACCAATTTAAGTAACTGAATGCTGTTGAGTATTTCCATTACATTCAAGGAACTATGCATGAAACAAATTACTTAACCGTATAAAGTTAGTATCTGTTCTCCTTGTAACTATTCCATATATTTAAAGCTCATTTTTAAATAGTAATTATCAAGTGTATTGGTTTTATTTCTTTAGCTATTGCTCTAAACAGAACATTTGCTAGCATCTGGCAACAAGTTAGAGACATTTATACCCCCATAGTTTGAAGCGTATATTTCAGTAGGTGGATACTTCATTTTGACCTACCAGTGCTTTATTCATAGGATGATACTCCTCTGTATTACCAGGGTGACATCTAGTTAGGAATCTCCCTGCTCTGATTTGTATAGCTGACTGTATTTATGTAAAGTTTGCTAAAGGAAGCTATTTATGATTTATAAAGCACTAACATGCAGGTCTCTTGCTTTACAGAACAGAGGTTGTAATGCTAACTGTAACATCACCTTCCCTTCCGCTTATTTTAAAAACAAGTGAAAAAACTTCAGTCATAAATAGTTCAGATATTCTTTTAATTATAGCCTGCACAATTCACCAATTCCAACAGAAATTTTGAGTCCTGCAGTTTCTCAACACTAAGCACCCTAGAAAACCATAAAGCACATAAGCACAATTTATCCAGTTCATTTTTAACTCAGAAGGTCTTCACATCTAGCTCCAAAATGAGCATAAACAAATTTGTGAGGAAAAAAATATAGCTGACAATTATTTTGATTTTTCTCAAAGAGATGACTGGAGATTAGGCCCCCAGGTCAAAAGGAAAGAGGAGAAGCTGGAGAGGGTCTAGTGGTGGGCTACCAAGATGACTATGGTCCTGAAGTACATCTTCTGAAGAAACTGGGCTCATCTAGCTGTGCAATAATGAGACAGCAGGAAACCACTACCAAGAACTGGTACTCAAACTACTCAGTCTTGCCAGATGACATAATGGGCAGCAGCCAGAAACTCATCTTGGGACATTCAAGCTGGACGTCAGGAAAAACATGCAGCACTGAAACTGGCTATCCACAGAGGGAGAAGGCTCTCCATCCTTGGTGGTTTTCAAGATACAACTGAACAAATCCACAGCTAACCTGATCTAATCCTGGCAACTCTGAAGAGAGAGGTGGACTAGGTGATCTCCACAGGCTCCTCCCATCCAGCACCTCTGACCCCATGGTCAGTTCTCTACAACATTCTCTTGCTCAGAAGACAATGCTAGCACACTCAGCCAAAGAGAAGATCAGGAATTCGCTCTCATCAGAACCGAGTTATACTTTAAGTCTTGGTCCTCCCTACAAAAGTTATGCACACACAATTATTTCCAAGTAGACAGCTACCCATGTCTTCATGCACAAATAGCTGGATGTAAATATATATTGAAGAGGCCCTTCAGAACTATGAGGAGGCCTGACCACCTTCCTTTGTTTTTAAACATCAGGACAGCCTTGCTAATATGTACTACTTGAATGGCAGGAACAGAAACCAGATAAAGTCTTTCAGGAGTGTGGTGCTACCATGCCATTTAAATGCCAGAAAAAACAAAATACCTCTATTCAATACTAGTTGTGTTCACCAGGACCCCAAAATAATTTAAGCAAAATCCTGACAGAAGAAACCTGATCTAAGGCCCTCACGGTTTTAGACATTTATATTTTAATGCCAGCAGAATAATGTTATTATGGAAACGTTAGATTAGGTTAACAGAAGCTTATCTCCAGTCAGTAAAAGTGTGCTTCTGTGATACACCCACACAAAGCTGCAGTAACCTACTTGATGCATCAGAACTGCAATACTAGCCACACAGCTGATATTAGGATTTGCACAAGTTTTCTTCCACTCCTGTAGTGAGCACATTCTGATATTTGAAAACGGCAACTGTTGCACTTTTGGTCACCACCAGGTACTATCTTTACAACCACACAGATTCAGATCCTTCTGGATCTCTAGAACTAGCTGTTCTTCCTATCAAAACAAATCATGTTAGACCATGTAATTATAAATGTACACAGCAAAGGACTTCATAAAAAGGTTTCGCTTTTTGTGCTTGCACAAGTAAACGCAGCACAAAAAGTGTTAATGACATGCTGAGTTTCTGCTCTCTTCTTCCTTCCTCCAGGCTAATCACTCTTCTTAGCTGTGACAGCCAATTAGAAACAGTTGCTATAAAGATACTGCAGTAGACAGGCTGCTCCAGGGGGATTTCAGAGAAGCTGTGAAAGGAGAATTGACTGCTGGAAGACTGCCAAACATGAAAAGTTACAAACAGCAAAGGCAGCAGGCAAGGAGGAGCCTAGAAAAGTAGCAAGGAAAGAACAGTCTGCTTCATTACTGGGCTTCTGCCCATGAATCTCTATGAAAGGATAAAAGGTGAAGAAGGGATGAACTGGTTCATCAGCGACTCAGTTGGTAACTGCAAACAGACTTATGTCTGGGCAGATGGTTCTTAGGGCTTACAGGGTTAAGCTCGAACTTTATCCTATTGAGAAGGGGAATTCTTAAGCTCGGTGAGCAACCTGGGTCATTCCTTACGAAACGACTGCTGTGCCATGCCTGGCCACGAAGTGGTGCTACGGAGGTCAGCGGAGCTGTGACTCAAATAACCTATGGCACCCATCCAGAACAAGGAAGCTGGTGAGTTCATGTTGTTATGTAGACTAACTATCTCTGATTAGCAGAAACTCATTTGGACCTTACCAGGTCAAATAACATTGTATGATTTGGTTGAGACTTATGACAACAAGTGTTAAAACTGCGGAAGGAATGAAATTTCTAGGAATGTACGGACAGAAGTAATTCCTCATGTCAAGTCTTTTCTAAGACTGTTCAGAAAGAGCACATAGTTTTATGTAGATTAAACAGACTGGTCATTCCAAGGGCTCGTTGGAGAACTTGCTGTGTGAAGCAAATAAGAAGTGTATATATAAGATAGTACACTTTACCTACAGGTCAATTAAGCTTCTGACTTTCAGAAAATGTATCAAAGCTTCAAACATTTTCCATAAAAATGTAAACATCTGTTGTACAGATGCAATGCAGTATTCCGATTTGTCTTTAAAAAGATTCGTTTAATAAATTAGTAATTTTTAGAAGTACAACAGATACGACAAGAAACACAGGTTTATCTTATATGAAAAGAAACAGTTAATACATCACGTTAAATTTTTCACCTAGTAATTTTGACACTAAAAATCTAGATATTCTCCTGTAACAGAATGTAATTAGTTTGCAGTTCTTTCTCCCTAGTTCTCTATCAAAACATAAAACAAGATGTTCTTATTAGCACAGCTGTTGCTACATGTAATGACTACAAGGCAAGATTTCATAAGAAGATATACCTTTTTTGCACTTTCAGGACCCGCTTCATCAAAACGAAATCTGACAATACGAAAGTCTTTGCAATAAATTATTAATTCAGTTGGATTAAATTTAAGTTTTTGGTTGGGACCAAGGACCTTCTGCTTCCTCTTGGTGTCATTCACTGCAAAGAAAAGGAAGTTATTGGACTGTGTTTTGTAAGTATACAACACAAGACTCACTCAAACAGACAGTAATGCTGCTACCAGCAGTTTTTCATTTAATAGTGTATTTCAGCTGTTCAACTGAGGTAGAAAAATCTATAGGTCCTCCTGTTGATCAATCTCCTTTCAAACAAGTGGCTGAATTACTGTTTCCTGTATGCCCAGATTATTTTTGGCCATCAACAACTTCACAAATAAGGAATTAACATGCAGTATTCCCAAGAGCAATTTTTGTTCCCAGACAGTTAATTGAGTATGCTGCAATGCCCTTCTGATTTACAGTAACTGGCATATATGCTGCTTTTTTTTTTTTAATTTTTTTTTTTTTACTTGGATGTATAAAAAAGTGCTGGAGTTAAGACTAAGATTAACTCTATTTCTTACATAAAACTCAAGAACGTAAGTATAGTAAATTGCCAGGTGGTCTAGACCTGCATAGACAGGCTGTCTCTCTTGGCCTATGTGTCTCTTTTTCAAATAGAGAACCTTAAGCGTCAGAATTCTGCACAACCTAACAAGCAGTTAACAGTTCTGAACTGAATAAGTTTAAAGCCTGTCATCATACTTAACTATTTTTCACATACCTGTGACGATCTGCTCAATGCATGTTAGTGGGACATCATGTTCACCAAGGAGGAGGTTTTTATAATGAAATTTCTGAAACACATGAACTCATAGCCATTAATTGCAGTTCTGCAGTTCACAACCAGATATACAGCACAACTTTGAAGAAACTATGATGAAAATCAGGCATGCCTAGACTTTTCTGACATGTACCACCCTTGCCTATTCACAGGCAATTAGAGATTGTGGAAACAGCTCTCTTGTGCTGGTGAATGCACACCAAACAGTTTAGAAACCCCGATGGAGTATGCAAAATAATCCCACTACTTGCACTGAATTTACTAGCCTTAAAAATTGCTGGCATAAATTCAATACAATCTGAAGTGTAAAATATACATATGATACAAAAAAATCTCCAACTATTACTGTAACCATAGAAAGAAAAAAGCATTAATTCAGCTTTCAGAAATAAGTTCTGACAACTACTTCATGTCAAAACTTAATTTTTTAAAGTAGCTTTGGTCAAACTTACTAACCATTACTGAATAACTATCTGTCTACTTTCAGAGCTTTACACATGCCTAGTTAATGGAGCGTTTCTTTTAAAAGCCCAAAATGAAAGTGAAAACTACTGAAAATAACATACAGCTCACAACTCGGTTTTCCAAACAGTACTGTATGCTCTGCTGTTCAAAAACTGATTGAGGTTTTGAATATCACATGTTCTGCTTTGACAAAGGGTTGGTTTCTTTCTCCCCTTTTCTTGTTGCTTCATCTACAATGAAAACTCATTTCATGGTTACTTTATCCTCCGTCAGTAATGCAAATAAAACTTGGACACATTAAAGGCTTTGCTGATCCGACGTTTGTCTAGTCAAAGGAACATTTACAAATTATCTTCTTCAAGGAGAAAGATGTTTTTATATAATTCCTGCTTTGGCTTCTGTAAAACCACTTCCCAACGAAGCCTCCAGAAACAGAGGTAAATAGAGCTGGCTGTACTTCCATACCAAACTTGCTCTGTTCTGATACTCTCAATGAAGGGATGGAATAGCAACACATTCAGAACAGGACAGTGGAACCTCATCATTTAGCCTGCTTTGTTTTAGAAGGCATCATATTTATATCAGATATGAGACAGATTCACTGTATTCTAATTAAATCCATTTTACCTATCACATTTGTTGTCATGATGTAGCGATGCGAGTAATAACAAACCTGTAGTGGCATCGGGTCATCCGTAATAAAGGAAATCTTGAAGTTAGTGCAAACCAATTTGCCCCACAGGTCATACTGACTTGTATCTGTTGCAATGCATTTTCTTACAAAATTTACTTCATTTACCACAATTTCACCTAAAACAGAAAAAGGGGAGGGGGAAAAAGAAGCCTATATAAATCTTGTAGGTACGACAATACTAAGCCTGTAGTACCAAGAAACTGCTAACTCTTTACCTGTTTCAAGTTATACACCTCTTCCGGGTAAACCTGGAGTTTAACTAACACCACACCGTGGAAAAAAGAAAACTGCCATTCCAGAATAAACAGTGTGCAGTAGTTAAAGGCAAGGAAATACACATCACTTTCCTTAAACCCAAAGATCAAACCCTGCAATTATTCACTATTAAAAATTCATCGGTTTGGACAACAGTGTCTTTTAAACAAAGACATACATTCATGTAGTTCAGCTAGTATTTATTTTAAAAACTGAAATTAGCTGGCTATTGTTAAGTACTTTAGAGAGTTTTATGAACTTCATGAATTCAGAATAATCAGTCCACATCTAGTTTTGCATTTATAAACACATTTTTCAGGTGATTTCATACTAAAAAAAACAAAACGGAACACATACACATTAAACACTCCTTACTATTTCAAAGTTTCTACTGTGACCATCTAATGAAGGAGACCAACCATTTCCTTTTGCAAAACAGAAGATCCAAATGAAGGAAAAAAAAAAAAGTTATGCTAATTCACCTGGGATAAGCTATGAAATAAAAAAGTATACAGGCAAATGAGACTGAGGACCATTTAAAAAGAAAAAGTAAATTGCTACACATAATGTTACTTTTTAGTTCCACAAGAGACGTTTCTGAAAGCTAAATAGTAATTTCATTCTTACTCCAGGAAATGAACTTAGTCATTTATTTCGCTCCTGCGTAGGGCTTCCGCTTCTGTCATCACATCAACCACCACCTCCTGCTGCTGCTGTCTACCATAAATAGTGTGGGAGTGGAAGTGTGTTCAAGAAAAGTGAAATTTTATACTAGCTGTAGGTTTTTGTTTCAAAGACTAAGGGCTAAAGATTGCTAAAGCCTGATTTGCTCATAGTAGGTTGGGCATATTTAGTCCCAGTTGCCCAAAATGTCATGTCAGAGTGTCCTAGGCTCTGCAAGAAAACAGTCAGTTCTTTGGGTGACTATAATGGCAGTAATCAGTTATCTGTATGCCCGATGAGTATGGATACAGCTTTGAATAGATCGCCCATCTGTCTCCTGATCTAGAGAAGGTATTTTCCTCAGGTAGTTATCACTGCACACAAGTAACCATACATTCAAAAAACTGTCTTTAGCATTCCAAACACCTGAGAGGAAACACACCCTTTGCTAGTCTTGAGACCCAGTCTCTGCACATGCTCCTCATCCTAAACTAAGCTGCCCTACTAGCTCTCTTCCCTTAATATGATCAGGCATCAGCCTGGAAGTCACTAAAAGCAGCAGCAACAGAGTCCCTGCTTTTAGTTCAGTTGTGATAAACAGCTACAAAAAATTTCTTGGACTAACTCTGCAGCCTTGAGCTGGCAGAATTATGTTGAGTTTCCTGTAACCATTTGAAGATGTAAGGGGACAAGTTTCATTGACCTGTGGTTATCATATACATGCATAATCCATACCAAAAGTGGCAAGAGTTGTGAAAATGCTCTATAAACAGATGTGCTGGAGCTTTAAAGTCTTTTCTCAAACATTACTAAACAGTGGTTAGCTTTTGCATTTGAAAAAAAGAAAGTCTGATTCTGACAGATTCAGTACAAATAGTTAAAGTTCAGGCAAGTCCACAGCAATTGAAGACAATGGCTTATAATGGAATACACGAGAATGACAAGCCCTACTCCTGTTAAACACTGTAATGAAAATGTTTCAATACTTTTAGCAGAGTCTGGCCTGAAACTTCTTAACGCCCAGCACTTTTTCTAATAAATTATTTACTTTAACTGCAAAAGCCCAAACTGTATATTAAAGCAATTCCTTCTCACAGTTGGTGTTAATCTTCGACTACTCAATGCCGAGTTCTCAGTCACATTCTGCCTATGAAGCTTCTCCTCTCCACAAAGGCAGTTGTTCTAAACCTAAATAGTTTTTATTCTTCCTTCTCTCAGTACCTCCAGTGTATCACTGCATTTCTAATAAAAAGATATGGAGAGCCAAATACACCATGAAAGGAAATGCAACTTCCATGGGTATTTTTTTTCCATATAACTTTCTCTTATTTGTTATCAAGCGTAATATTTTTTTAGTATCACACCAGAGACATTCGTGCTAAAAGCACAAATTACTATTACAAAACTATTTCATTACTTCATGTCTTTGATGCTACAAAACAGTAGAGAAATAAGATCCATGCAAACTTCTTCAATTCGGATCTACTGCAGTTTAAAACATGCCTGCTACATCATTCTCTTCACCAAAGCCAGTCCTTTTTACTTCCCTCCTCCATTCCTCATAATTGTGTGGCTACACTATGACATGTTAATACTAATTCTATTTTACTGCAACTTCATTTATTCTCATTTCATCCAACGTAAATACGTCCTGGATTTTTTGGCCTAGCTTCTCCTTTGCACTCAAGTTTACAGCCCTAACACAGAACCGTCAATTTTGAACCTGAGTATTATAATATGGCAAGACAGAGAGTGCATGCATACCAATTTCAACTGAAGGGTTTAAACATTTACAATGAAGCATGAGAAAGTTTGCAATGCAAATATAATAGATGCAGTTTTCAAAAACCTCCAGAAACTGAACTTCTTTTTTAAATGCAGGTTTGGAATTTTATATTGACCCGGCTTTTATCCCTCATTTGGACGTCTATAATGAGCAATATAAAAAGATGCAAACCTTCCAACTTAACTCAAATTTAGGAAAGCAGATAAACAATGTAAGTAATACAAGAAGGATTCATTGTGCAAGACCAATGTATCTGTAGTTGAGTAGGTGATTTTTCTATACAAGTGTCAACAACAGAGCTATTCAGAGATATTACACTGCACATTTTCACAATGTAGCTGCTGCTTTTTTCCAGTAAACAGTCACAAGCTGTTCCAGACAGGGAACAGCAGTCAACACTTCCATGTGACTCGGACAGTCAAAGAATGATCTCAGAAGACAAGAGCAGTTTGTTTAAACTCTGACAGGAAACCAGAAAAAAAAATTACAGGTTGCCACCCTTATATATAAAGCCTAATGATGTTCAATAAAAATATTTCTACATTGAACACCTGAATCACAAAAATAACACAAAAGACTGAAGGATCTATCTAGCTAATACATCTTCCTCTTAACACACAGCCTCAGAAACTTAAACTTGAGAAAAATTCTGCTACATCTCCCAAAAGCGATCTGCAGAAAGAGTCATCAATAGGTATCACAGCTGCTGTGCAACAGCACCAGTGTTTTCTCCCCAGCCTGCAGTCGTACTAAGTGAGCCTGGTTTAGGCTTCAGGGCAATTTATTCCTGCAAAATTTAAGAACACAATCCCTAATCAGTAACAGCCTAAAATAAAGGATGTTCTGCACCATTTGGCCTACTACTGAATAATTTTTTTGTTATTTTTGGTGCCATGCCCCACAGGATCAAGTTTAATTTTTTTGTTTATCTTATGAAGGTAGTAATTTGTAACTTACTATCAGGAACTCTGGATATAATAGCCTGCATACATGCAAATCACACAAAATATCTAAAAAGTTTTCTTAGCTTTTTTGTGTTTTTTGGTGTCAGTTTAATCACTATTGGTTATCAATGACGGCAATCAGACAATAAGCAAATTTGATAGATCTGAAAAACTAAGCAAGAACTGCTAGAATTAGCACTGCATTAGAACTTATAAATGGAAATTTCTGTATTTTCTCTATTGACCAAGGGTCTGGATTCTTTATAGCAGTAGGGGATGCATAAATAATCCTCTTTCACCTATATAGCCAGGTCTCATGTTTGCTATTTTAAGATTCTGTATTATCTTAGCTTAAAATTCAAGAAATATGCCAACAAAGAAAGAGACCTCAAGTAATTTCCAGGTTTTCAGTTGTTCACTGAAGCAGTTGCCAAACGCTTCCATCCAAAAGAGTTTCTAGCACAGTTTTCCTGCCTATGAATACAGAAGGAATATAGCGGAACAGTGTATCTTAAAACCTTAGTTTTCAGGGAAGAAGGTTGATTGAATAGCATCTACAACCACAACCTTACTCACGTATGAGGTGAAACAGACTGAACAGTATTCAAGAAATCTAACAATACTGTCTGAATACAAAAATGCTGCACAATGAAATAAAGTAACAGAGCAGTTTACAAGGCGACATATTTATGCTGTATTGTATGTATATAAACACACACATACACATATATATCAATACATACACAGAAAGACAGCATACACGCACATGCATATATATATATATATATGTTAAAATTGCTAACATACAATATTTCTAGCACAGTAAGAACCTGACACTTACTGGAGGCAATGAATGGCTGAAATCAGACTCCATAAATGAATAATGCAAATCCTACAGGCTCAAGAAGTTTGCAGGTACCCTACATATTGCTAAGGGAACTTTTTCAATGCTGTACTAGAAGCATAAGAATAAATTTATTAGTATAAACTTTCTTTAATCAGCATTGAAGTTCTAAATCAAAATCTGAATATGTTTAATGTACATTCAAGGTCTAATAGACATAAGGACAATAGAGGGTATTAAGTACTTTACACAGTCATATAATGCCTACCTAAATTCATAAAAACCTAGCACCTGAATACACCTAGGAAAATAACCCCCTGTTCCTCATTTATAATGCCGATAGTGATTATACCCAATTAAGCAACAGAAAAACAGCTTATGTAAAAAACAGTCTAAAAAGTTCACAATAGAAAAGCTACAGTTAATTCAAGCAGCCCTTTAACCATTAAAAATGCACATCAGTGACTCCACTTGTACTTAGAAAGATCTAAGTCTAAAACTGCTCCAAAATTATTGGCAAATAATTAACTTCTGTAAATTTCTCAGTAAGAATTTCCAATAAAAACTTCATTAATAAGTAACTGAAATGTAGAACATCTTCACCCATTTAGCTGCCTTTTCTTAGCTGTTCTCTTGTAGAGAGAATACCAAAATTGTATGAGTTTATTAGTATGCGCCAAGCATTTAGATGTAAATGTCTCTAATCCACTTCTAAATGAATCTTCTGTTCAGTGTGCTCAGCCACTTCCAAACTTAAGAAAAAAGTATTTGTAAGCTCATGACATAATTGTCTTTTATCTCTTTTCTGATTTTCATGAGGTCTTACAATGTATTTACGGATTTAAGGTATGTGAAGACAAAAAAAGCTGCACGCTAGTGTAGATATCACCCATCTTTTTTTTTTCCAACTATTTTCCAATACTTTCACAATTAGTTAAAAAATAGGCTACATTTATTTTTCTGTACATCTGCAGAAAGCAAAAGAACAAAAACAAAGTAAAAATGTTGTTCCAAAAGCACAGCTCAATACTGTGATTATTAGGGAATTAAAACCAATTTGGATATATTCTATTTGCATTAATTTTTAATAGGAGAACCTGGGATTTCTGTCAAAAAAAACCCCTAACCACTGCTTGGAGAGTGGTGTGTTTTAAATGCACAGTACCAAAACAGCTTGCTTTGCCAATCTGATTAGAAAAATTGTTATTAAAATATCATATATGAATATTGTACAATTTCTGTAGTGTGCTAACAAACAGAAAAAGAGAAAGAACAGGACAAGAGCTTAGCTAAATTTCAGAAATGCTCAGAAAGGAAAAAACCAGCAAAAAAAGTAAAGACTTCTTCGCAAAAGTCTTCAAAGAACAACTATTCTTTTCCCATGCACAATAACAAGATTAAAATCAGTATTTGTCCAATAATGGCTAATCTTTGTGAACCTTGCAAAAGAAACTGACCAGAGGAGGGATCTGAAAAGATAATTGCTTCTCTGAACTAGGATGGGATGCTCCACAAAAGCTTCCCCCACACTGCAGAAATGCAGTGAAGGACACAGGAACGTAGAGCAGGCAACCAAGAGGAGGTCACATGGCAAGAAGGGTACATCCATCATGAGCAAGGCTCTCATTAGCAACTAGATCCAAAACAAAACATTGCAGCAGATTAAAAAGCTGATCATGCTTACAGAGTTGCTTTAATCCAGCAACTTGTATTACCCCTAAAATGGAAACAGTTCCATATTCAACATTCATTCCCACTTCAACCCTTGTGCTGGCACTGCCATTTGTGAGAGACTTTGTTAATCACATCAGAGAATTGATCCAGTTGAAAATAATTCTAACCATGTATTTTTCTTCCTTTTTTGTCAGTCCTGATTTCATCTGAATTAGCTCTCTGATCTGGCTTGTTCTTTGGTTGCACAAAGAAGTGTCAGCACCAAGCAGCTAATAGGAACACACACCTGTGATGAGAAAAATGGAATAATAAACAGCTCCTCTTGGCATCAGTATATATTTTTAGGCCAAATTAAAATAATCCTATCACCAAACACCACCACCACCCCCCCCCAAAAAAAAATGTTTTTGCGATGATTTGGTCACAGTTCTGTAACGTGAACAATAGATAAGCCAGTGAGGAGGGAGAGTGTTTTGTGTTTTGCATATTTTTAGTCTGGCTACATAAACTACAGATTCCCAAAGCCTGACTTTGCCTAAACAATATAATCACTAACAATTTGAGAGGAATGTGGTTTTCAGCCTGTTATTCTATAACTATGTCACCAATAAAAGATACAGATGCTGTTCTGAACTTATATTACTGGGTCTAGCTTAAATTACTCAGGTTTGGCTTAATAAATAAATCAGTACAGAAACACATGTTCCTTAGAAATTAGTTCACTGAAGACTTACTTCACTGGAAGCAAATATAATTGCCAGGAGACAAAAACCCCAGTAGTTTGGTCAGCTGGCAATTCAGAACCTACACTAACATTTTATCCCCCTTCTGGAGTTTAATGACTTGTGGCATTAAATATATGTAGGACAGAGTGGGCAGAAACAAATTACTTTGGAACTGTTTTGCAGAATGCACAGGCAGAAACATTAAAATATTTAATTTTAAAGCATGTTCATCCTTCTGTCTTTAAAGAAGGATTTCCATATTGCCCTACAGCTAATCTGTTGCAAATAGGAAAGCAGTTCGGTAGAGATTTACAATACTTAAAATATATTACTATCAGAAGCTTTAAGAAATGCCCTCTATGTATAAAATATATTACTATGAGAAGCTTTAAGAAATGCCCTCTATGTATTCATAACAAAGAAGGCAGAACAAACAGACTCCATCCACTAAAATCCACTTGCAAGACTGTATCTGGAACTTAGATTCTACATGCAGACTGCCTTAGTAGTACTTATATCATGCCAATCCTTAAAAAAAGCAAAACCAAAAACAAAACAAGCAGTTAACTGAACCCAAAGCATGCCTGAAAATTTACTTTGAGTCAAACAAACAAAAAAAGCTATAATAGAAAAGAGTATTTACTATATACTTACTGTAAGTGATGCCTCATTTATTCTAAATATAAGTCAAATGCTTGGTTCATTTTTAAACTTCTTGCAGTATGAAAGATTAGTTTGCAGAAAGCTGCTCTTTCAGATTTCAAATCTAGAATTTGAAACTCTCATAATTTATTTAAATAGAACTTCCGGTAATCTTTGTGTAGACCAAAAAAAAATAAAAATTCTACTTTAGGAAAGCTTTAGGGGATTGTATTACTTTCCAAATTGTCATTCTAATGTTCTAATCTGGCCATTCTGAAATGTTGAAAATAATTTCATGCTCTTGTATGACACTGATTCCTGAAACCGAGTTGAAATTACAAAGCTATTTCACTTATTTGTCTAATATCACACCCTAACTTTAAAAACAAACAAACTTTTACAGTAACATTTCAATTTCAAATAAGAAACTTGATGCAGGGAAAAACCCCTAACCCTGCAATATGTCGTCTTAATCAGCTGCGCAATGAGTAAGAGAGCCTTGGCTAGCATACCGCAACACTGGAAATAAGAATCAACAACTGAATATGCTTTGGAAACAATCAGAAACCGACTTCATACAAGTTCTATTCAGTTATTATCAGCATTGATAGGCCAGCACTACTCACCATCAACAGATGAACATCCTTAACAGATCAAGCAATACCTACTTGAATATCAACAACTTATTCCAGAAATATACATGGAAAAAGGCACTGACAGTAACAGCATTAGTACCTGTACCAAGCAATTAAATCATCCCAGTTTCCCCTTTGAGGTGTTAAACAAAAATGATTCCTAATACACTAGGAATGCAGACCTGACAAATCTCTGGGGTTACGCATTAACCTCACTAACTCGGTCCCTACTTCTTCCCTGTCCCTCCCCAGTCACAGCGCAGGCATCACGCACTCACACTGCAACACCATGACCTCTGTTCTCCAGTCCTGGGACACCACACGCCAAATGAAAACACCAAGAAAGAGGTGCAGGGGTTCAAAGCAGTCAGAGGCAAACGTACCTGAGGTACTAATGCACAAGGGTGCCTCACCAAAAAGCGTACTTTCCTTCTCCTATCACAAGATATGTTGCAGCTGCTCTGGAACACATGACTTAATGTACCAAGGATTTGCAGAAAGCAGGAAAAAAAAAAAAAGAGCTGGGAGCTAACTTGTGAGAGAATCAGACACTTCTAAAAGATTTAAACTTTCCATGATACAGTCTTAAAAACCTCCCACAATTAAGTTTCTATAGTCAGTTGCCTATCTAAGGGCACATGTACACAAAAAAGCAAGTGAAAAAACAAAAAGCAGGTGGTCAAGCCAATTAGACTGGCATTATTAGATAAAAGCCAAATATATCCAGTGGCAAAAATCTTGAACACAATATGTAATTCCACCTCAACAAGAACACAGCACAACTGGAAAATGTTCAGAGGTAACCAAAAGGATGATTAAAGATATGGAAAGCTTCCTTCTTAGGACCAACTAAGAATACTAAGCGAGAGGGAAGCAAAACAGAGTGGACATGCAATACAAGTCTGAAAATCACAAATCACATGGAATGGAGGAATATGGCTTGACGTTTGCTGTGTCATACAAGAACTAAGGTTTATCCAAAGAAACTAGATGGTGGTAAGTTCAGAACAAACGAATAAATGTAGTTTGTAACAGCATATAATTGAATTGCTGAACTCCTTACCAGATGAAGCTGTGGTGATAGAAGTTTACATGGCTATAGAAAGCAATGGGATAAATTCATGTAAGAAAAATCCAGCAAGAGGAATTAAATATGATAGCACTGTCTCTATGCTGCTCTGTAACTCCTCGCTTGGATCTCCCCATTACATTCCTCTAAGAGGAAAGTCCCCATGCCACACATTGAGGGAAGCAGGGAGGGCAGGGAGTGCTGCTTGTCCTGTTCTTCCTACACGCCTGCTGTTGGCCACCGTCAGCAAGCGGTGACATCTGACCCAGTCTGGCTGTACTTATGACCTGTTTATAAACCCACCACGGGTGTGACTGCACACCAATGATGGCACTGAAGTTGATGTCTACAATCTGACCATGAAACACGGTGCAGACACAGGAGACTGTGAATAGCTACTTTGCAACAGCAGCTCACCACCAATATTGCTTTAACTTGCCTTAACATGAGCAAGCCTTAAAGATAAAAAAATACTATTCTAATTCAATTTGCTTCTGTAATTTTACTGTATAAACTGTTAAAAACAAAAACAACTAAACCATTTCTGGCTGTTTTGCAAAAACTTCCAGGTAACAACTACTAACTTAATCAATCTACTAGCAAATTAGTATACTGAGCAACACTTTAAAATAATTACTACAAGCAGGTATTAAGATTCAGGAGGAACAATCCTTTTCTCACACTTAATCAGATGTTCCATTAGTGACATAATCTCCTGCAGAACATCCTGTGTGAGCAACAGTGAGGACCTTTTCGCCTGATCTTGCCTAAACAATGGTATGGCACTGCTTGCGGTGCAGACACTGGACTGGCTCATTATCCATCCATGTATTGCACCTCTCTGCACACTGCTTTGCCATTCAAATCATGAAAACACACACTGCATTACATTCCAGTTATGCTGTACAATTTTTTT
This sequence comes from Nipponia nippon, assembly GCF_047370975.1. NCBI lineage: Eukaryota > Metazoa > Chordata > Aves > Pelecaniformes > Threskiornithidae > Nipponia > Nipponia nippon. The sequence goes on along the minus strand of NW_028262413.1, from coordinate 31,765,724 downwards.
GAATGCTTAAGCTGATGTCTCAAAAATGCTACAGACGTTGTGGAAAATAGGCTGCAATTGATTACCAGAAAAAAACCCACACCTTCAAGTTCAACCACTTTAACTTCATTCTCCCCTGAAGTACACAAGCTAATTTCCTACTAGCCAGGCGAGGCACTTTAACAGACTGACTGGTAGACTACCTGCTATTTCTCTATTTTTCATCTTTGACACACTTATAAAACAAGCTATGCAAACAAAGCAAAAAAAAGTGAAACTGTTACAGAGGCCAATTCTTCAACTAATTCTGCAAAAGCCCTTGATCAGAGAGCTACACTAGGAGAACAGAACTGCAGAAAGAAAAAGAAAACATACTTGTAACTCCATCTTAAACCTGTATCATGTGTTTTGTAATGAAATTATACCAAATTCTATAAAATAATTTGTTTTTCCCTGCCGCAGTATCAGTGTTGCCACTTAGAACGAAGGTTTTACTTGCTTTAAATGATGTTTGTTGCTTTTCCTAATACACCACCCTCCGTAGGGGCACACAGTTCCATGAGAATGCAGACTTTTGTTCCAAAAGCTGAAGACAAGCGTCTCTATTCCTCTAAGCACCAGAGGAAACTTTAAAAACAAACTCTACAGGTTAAAAGTAGATTCCAATGTAAATCCCAATTCTCCCCCCACCCTCCCCAATAAAGAACTCCTCCTTTTGTAACCTGACTCATATTATTTCCATGTCTGGAACTCCCTCTCCTAACCTCCACTGCACAGAAATACAAGTTAGACAGTGGGGTATTTAGCTACTTTGGAATTTCAATTTTTAGTAAGCTACTCGCTCAAAGTGACTATGTTTTACTAATCAAAAGCTTAATACAACTATTTGCAGTTTTCAAAGATTACTAAAGCCAGTAACTGCTTGTGCTAATATAATTTACTTCCAAAAGAACTCCTTAAAAACTCCACCAATTAAAGAAGCATAATAAACATCCAGCCACTCAGGTTTAACTCTGTTCCTGAGAGCAAAAGCAATTTCACACAACTATTAAGAGTAGGATATTAGGAATACCATACTCAAACTGTACTTGCAACGGAGTACAAGTCAGCCTTAGTATAATTAAATGAGTTGGAATTTGGCCAGAAACTTGGGTTATGACAAATCCAAAAGCCAGCCTATCCAACAGTACAATGTGTGCTTGTTTATACACTTTTCTACTGCACCATTCGATGACAGAAACAAACAAAAAAAAAATGCATTTAAGCTGGTGCTTAACTTTAAACAGGAAGAGTTTCATTTAAGTCATTTAAAAAAAGTCACTTCTAAACTTCCCCCCACTCTCATACAGACTGATGCTAAGATTTTGTCAGAGCTACTCTGTGGCTGTACAGAGCAGTGAATTTTATTTTTAAATAATTCAAAATAACACCTTAGAATGATATGGAGGTGGACATTTTAATTCTGTGGTGAGTCATACTCTTTCAGTAGGTTTCTGTATAACCTGGGGCAACTTACTACGAATGCCCCAAAAGCCATCAAATGCCGATTTCAAAGATAGTGCAGACAAGGGAAATGATGCAAACATGGTATAAATATAAGCCAGTTGAGAAAAACAAACCCAGTCAGCACCATTTTAAGTGTACTTCGGAGTTTCACAAATAAAGAATGAAGCACACTGCAAAAAGTTACTGCACAGAAGTTGTTTTCTGTAACTGCTCATGCACGTGTCCCACAGTAAAGGCAAGATGTGTTACATTTTGAGAAAAGCAATCTCATACTGCCTTGCATTTTCTGCGGAATGTCTCAGAGAAGAACATGCAGTCACTTCCTTGTGAGTCAAAGACCTTGGATGAATATCAACTGCAACATAACCAATAAGATGCCAAGTGGTAAGCAGAAGTTTTGCAAGCATAAAAATATAACTGTATTTCAAATACTGAGCAATCTTAGCAATGTATTTTAAGCTATTTATGCCTTAAGCAAAATCTGTATTATTTTGTTTCATGAAGAGAGTCAGTCAGTTTTTATTTACTCTTTCAGTTGAACCTCCTCCACAATATTTCAGCCTCTTAAGCTTAAGGTACCTCACTGGACCATACCATATCAATTAGTACTGCTTAATTAACAACAGTCCCATACGAAGCAGTGATAGAAATAATTTTTTAAGAGTAACTTGTTTATTCTATTGATCACTTTGAAAGTTAACTTTTTATCAACTTAGACAACATGATAGCAATAGCTTCCTACGTTAGTATGTGTGCATAAATTTGTATTTGTTAACATATAATCTGAATGCTAAGAAAAAAAATGCAGTATACCATTGTTTTAAACTCAAAATTAGCCTTAGAAACAGCAAGCCAAATTTATTACTGTGATGTACAGTTTGCAATGAAAATAATCTTGACAACAGTAAATTGTTCCTTTGGTATCTGAAAAAGGCTGTTAGAAAACCTCATTGATCAAAGTGTCATTTACCAAAGATTATTTCTTGTTTAAAATATGGATGTCATGAATATCCTACAGTTTTATAAATATGTAATTATGAACAATAATAAAAACATTGCTTTTCTCATCCACACACTAAAAAGGTTATTCTGCATAGGTTTAAAGACACTTATAAATTCCTAAATTACGTAACATATTCAATATGCATATTCAATAAGAGTAAATTAATAAAGATGGCCTTAGAAGTCTTCCAACACAGAAGTCCATCATACCTACCTACTGGAAAGTCTATTAATATTTTCCTTTAAAATAAAAGAAGACTACAACACATGCTATGGTAGTGGGTTCAGCACACAGGCAAAGGTCTGACTACCTGACAAAAATGTAATTACTAGTAGTCTTCCAAAATGTGTCATAAATGTTACAAAACTTAGACTGGTTTCATTTCAAATATTGGCAATAAAACCAAGACATTATTCTACACATACTAAAGCATTACACAGGCAAAATTGCCTATGTATTTATTTAGTGTTTCAGGCAGGTTAGAACAATTTTCTACAGTCACAAATATCACTAGCTTTTCCTACTTAGAAGTTATATTCCCACAAGGAGCACGCCAAGATTGAAATATATCAAAGTCAATAATCACAGTAAAATAGTAAACTATTTACATTTTACCAATTCTATTATAATAAACAAAAGGCTTAAATATATCCTTGTTGAGGTATCTGCCAAATTCTTGATTTATGCCTACCTGGCAAAAGCACTGGTTCCAGTTTTTTAACCCTTGGTTCTGATGCTATATGGTCTTCAGTCTGAAGAAAAAAAAAAAAAGAAAAAAAAAAAGATAATGTACTTAAGAATCAGAACTTTACAGTCAGTCAGACACAAGCCTGATCTATTTGGGCAAAGGAGATAGTTCTTTTAGCTTAAAAAGCTGATCTTAAAGAGCTAGGATACAATCACAGCGACAGTTTCCTGTGAAGATATTAACATTTTTGTGTACATTTAGCTCTGTACCAGAAGAATACTATAACATTTAAAGTGCTGATGTTTAACTACTTGTGTAACCTAGGCTATAACAAGTCACAGGACAAATGAAAAACAATTTGGCTTGACATTCTGTACAGGCTCAAGTCCTACAACAAGCTTTACATAGATACGGACACTCAAGTTCGCACAAAACTCTCTACCAACTTTTAACATGCATGACCTTCCAACACAGGAAAAATTTCCAAAAAAACAAGGCCTAGAACATATACATGACTATTTACATTTTAATTCCAAACCTTAAAAATAAAAATACTTCTATAAAAAGACTGGAACCTTCAGTGAAATAACCTTAATGCCTATGGTTCTTACACTGATATCGCCATTTCCCAGGACTAGGACTGTCCAGAACCACGTTGCATCGACATTTCACTTCTACTGAGAAATTGTGAAAAAGCAAAAACGAGTCAACATGTCAAACATGTTGCTAGAAGAGGTCCTGCCTCATCTAAAATAAATAAATAAAAATCTGGCAAGTGCACACCCAGACCACACAAAAAATCCTGGTGATTCCACTAGATACACTTGATACTATCGGTACGCACTATGTATAGTATTCTACTATATATACTTGATTTTCTTATTTATGCCATGAGCCAAGTTTTAAATTTGAAACGATGGCTACAGTGACACTTTAATTATTTGCATAGCCGACAAGCACCAGCTGTTTTCTCCTCAAAATATTCCACAGTGCGAACGTGGATAATGCCAATCCCACCCAGCACAAAGAGGAAAGCGAGCCCAAACACCTGAAGCATTATTCAGAACTTTCCAAAACAATCTCACGTTGGCCGGTTTTAATCAACACAAGACTTTCTTTTGATAAAAGTTCCACTCCGCGACCAAAGTTTGGGCTCGCCACCAGCATACGCTCGCTTTATGTTTGTGTGCGACTTCAAAGACCAAGCAGCCAAGGGGCTGCACTCCAAACCGATTGCAGAGCTTTTGTTTCCCTGTGCGACGGGGGATTTCTGGGGGCCCTCCGGAAGCCCCTCCAGAGAGGCGCAGGTGCCGGCTCACCGCCCCGCCAGGCCGGCAGCCCCGGGGCGAGGCGAGGCGAGGCGAGGCGAGGCGGGGAGAAGCTCCGGGCAGCGCCCCGGGCCCCGCTCCAGGCCGGCCCCGCCGCCGCCGCGCCGGGAGGGCAGCCCCGGCGCTGGCACCTCGGCCAGGGCCAAGGACGGGGCCAGGGCAGGGGAAAGGAAGAGCCGAGCAGGTCGCTAATGGAAATAAAAGGCTGTTACCTGAGGCAGCGGCAGAAGGTAGGACTTGAAGGTGGGTTTGGGCTGCTTGAGAGAAAACATTGTCGCTGCCGGCGGGGACCCCGGCGCGCGGGGACGGAGCGGCGGGCCGGGCCGGGCCCAGGAGGCCCCGTCCCGCGGGGGCAGGGTGTCGACGCCCGCCGGCTCAGGCCCGGCGCCCCGCAGCCACTCGGGGCTGCGCGCTCCCAGTCACACGGCCCCGGCGGGCGGCGGCGGAGGCGGCCCCAGCGCACCCTCCTTCCCCAAGGGAGGAGTCAGCCGCCTGGGCAGGCCCGGCCTGGGGCTGCCGCAACCCCTCATGGAGCCCCCGGCGGCTCCCTCCGCCTCCCCGCGAGGGCGGCCGCCTGCCGGGCCCAGCGGCTCTCTACCGCCGGCGGCGGGCAGGCGGCGGCGGCCCCGGCAGGCGGCAGGCCGAGGCGGGCTGTGCCGGGGCGGCCATGTTGGGGGGAGCAAGGGGGCGGGGGAGCGGCCTCCCTACGGCGGCGCGGAGGGCCCAAGCGGCCGCGGCCCGGCGGGGCCGCTAGCCCGCGCCGGCAGCCGAGTAATGAACGTTTTATCCACTTCTAACGGACGCTTCCCGTAGCGGCAACGGCAGCCAGCACTGTTATTCCTGACCAGGCTGCCAGTGGGTTTCGGCTACCGAATCTCACCGACGCCCTGGGAGACCTCGCTCGCTCCCCGTCCCCTGTCTCCGGGGCGGAGCCTGCCGAGGGCAGGCCGGGCGCCCGCGGTGGGAGCTGCTGCTCGGCGCTGCCGCCGGGCAGGCGGCGAGACGCTGCCTCCGTCCCTGGCCTTCGTGAGGGGAAGGCAATCACGGACACGCCGGCCTGCGGTGGCGGGGGGAATACTAAAGCGAGGAGTGAAGCAGAGGATTTCCACAGTTCGGCCTCTGAGCCACTTGGAGACTCTGAAACCTCTGCGTGGGGCCTGCAAAGGCAGGTTTTTATTGCAACCCAGGGTTGTCTCAGATCAGCAGTGAAAATCCAGCTCCAGCATGAATCAACTGCTGCTACCAAGTTCTTCCTACTGTCACCTTGTATACAGGTGTACCACATCACAGCCGTAGCACGTGTGTGATCTATGGACGAAGCCTCCAGGCTGCTGCCGCGCAGTCACTCTCTTGCTCGTCACTGTGACCATGCTGACCGCTGGAGGTGGATGCAGATGTAACATCCATGTAATTCCCTTTCCTTAAGCTTTCCAGGCGCTCATGGATTGCTCACTTGAGCTTCTCTAGAACATGGAAATAACACAGTCACCCACCTAAACTGCCCAAATCTAAGACTGCTATCTCTTGTGATAAGTAAGAAACCGACTAACGACTCACATGGGCCCTTGGCACCCTTAAAGGTTCATGTTGCAGGTGTTCATGTGAGCACTGACTGCAATGAACTTGGCCTCCACAGTAGAAATAACCTCCTACAAGAAGCAACAGTTTGGATGGAAACGTAGCTTAATAGAGAGCCCCAGAGTGGGACCACACAGGTCTGTCAGCTGTGAGATCTAAGGAAGGGGGAGAGTCTGCATTCTCCTGCTGGTAGTCCAAGCACAAAGGAATTGGGTAAAACCAGCCAGGCCTCTCCAGAGTCTGAAGCCAGGTCTGATGCATCGAGTAGGGTAAGAAGGGCTGCTGGTTCCTGTGCCTGCTGGTGCTCCCCCCACGGCTGGTGCACCATAGTGATGGTTCCAGCTACGAGCCGAGCGTAGCTCACTGCAAGGCCCGTGGTTTAGGGGCAAGAGTTAAAGGTCAGGACCTGCCAAACTAATTGCTGGTATTTGGGCACTTCAGCCTCACCTTATTAAAAAGCATGGGTTTGGTCAGCATACTGTCATTTTTCTGTAACAGCTCACATGCAAGGTAACATCAGTAAAGGCCCGCTACAGCATAGTAGTGTTGTAATATCACTGTGACATAAAGACAGTAAAGAACTAGAAGACTCCAGAAAAACAGACACATTTTTAGACACTAAATGACGCATGCAGCACCCAGCATCAGCTGCAGGGTCAAGGTCTTCCCTTACTATCATTAATAGGAAGCACATTACATTGCATTATAGCCCCTGGGATTTTTTGGTGAAGTCAGAGGGTGGACGTTTCATGAAAGAACAGACTTTGGGGCACAATCTGGATTCCTCAACGTAGATGAGATGCCACGCTGATGCCAGCAGGGAGGTTTGTTTGAACAGAGAGAAGGGAAACAACCCACTGGCACCTGCCTAGGTTGAAGAAAGAAGTACATGTGCATACATTTAAAGCTATTCAACAGCCCAGGGGAGAACACCAGCAAGCACCTCCATAACAATACATTACTTTTGAACTTGCAGGTGGAAAAGATAAACACAATCTCATTGTGTAGTTTTTTTAAAACAAGTGCACCTCCTTGCACAAGGGTCCCGAGTTAGTTGGTGCTGGCAGACAGTTCCCTTCACTTTATCCTGTATTTTCCATACAAGATTTTTATTTTATGCTGCAAACGTCATTGTCTAAGTGGCATTATTCAGCCTGGCATGGTCTCAGGCTCAGCCCCTGTCCATTTTAGAGAGTGCACTGTGTTGCAGAAGCTGCTGGTGTTGTAATGCTGAGTGCCCAACAGTGCTGTGAGAGCAAGCCACAGCCTCTCTCCTGCTGGTCACTTACCCCTTTCACAAGCTAAATCCCCTGGATGTTTGCTAAGTGAGAAATACTGCGGGACTTGCCCTCATCTTTATTCTTCTTTAAAGTTTTTTGTTCATATTCAGAACATTGTTGAAAGGAAATTAAAATCAGAAAAGGGGGAAGAGAAAGCAAGAGGGCGAGGAAGGCAGAAATTGCCCAAATCAGCTACGTTTGAAATTCCATATACAAATTTGCCAATGATGTTGAAAATGACAATTATTTATGCTACATCAGAATTACAAGAGTGTTTCTGCATCAGCACTGAGCCTTCTGAGGAGTGGCTGCAAATGCAATCTTACTCTTGAGGGAATGAGCACAGGATAGCACAAATTTCCGTTAAGGAATGCACTGACACATTTCAATTGCAGTGCTGTTCTGAAAAGGAAGAAACAAAATCAAAACTAAGCTCTCAGATCACAAGATTTGTGAGGATTGTTGTTGGAACTGGTCCCAAGTTGCCACTGGAAGAGTTTTATGCCAGTGGGAAAAGAAAGCTGATTTGACAGAATTGAGTATTTTGGAGGAGCAAGTTAATTCTGTCACAACTTGCAGTGGGATACAAGCAGGCACTGCAGACAGGCAGAGCAGGACAGGCAAGTAGGGTACGGTAGGCTGGCAGGGCAGGGCAGACAAGGCAAGAGGGCAGGCAAGGCAGGTCAGGCTAGGCAGGCAGGCTAGGTGGTTGGGGGGGAGGGCAGGCAGGACAGGCAGGAAAATCGTCTGGATCCCCTGACTTCTTTTTGGCAATGCACTCAGGTGCCTGCCCATCTCCAGCCATCCCGGCTTGCCTCACTTGCTCACTTTTTTCAAACAGTTCTGCTAAACCAGGTTTCTGAGAATGCCTTTGTTCTACGAGAACAGTCTTGAAAGAATGGTGGGAAGCTAGCTATGCAACAAAGCCAGCTGAACTGAAAAGACTGCAGATGTCTATTTTTATTCTCATGAATTTAAAAACCATCATTTTTCACTCAGTGCAGTTATTTTCCTTGCCTCAACATTAAGTTATTCAGTGGTATCTCCTGTGTGCTAGACTGGCCAGGACCCTTACACTTGCCCACTGTCATGGCCCTCCCAGAACCAGTTTGGCCTGCTGTCCTGGTGGTATCACGCCCCACATGCTGTGTGACAGTTTCCTGGGGCCCCTTTTTACATACAGTGCAAATTGTTTGTAACAGTGAAGATAATTATCTGCTTGGCTATGGCTGTGATGCACAACCTGCTGTATTTGCTGCACATCAGATTACGTATCTTCCTAAAAGTTCTGGTACAACCTCACAAGAGAGCTCTGTGGTTGGGGAAGTACTTTGGCTTGTGCATTGCAGGAGGGCTGGGGTTAAATCAGAACAGATTTTCATAATGGTCCCTTTTGATCTCTCAGCAGATTAGAGAATGGCTTTCATTAGACATGTTCAAGAACAGGTTAGACCACCATCTGTCACTGATGCTATCAACATTGCTTAACTTGTCTCAGTATAGATGATCTCTTCCAGGCCTGTATTTCTATGGCAACTTATGTGTTTTCATAGCTTTCTGAAGAATGGCTCAATTATTGGTTTGAACTCTTGACACAAAAGACACAAAGACATACGTGTTGTCTGATTTCACAGCTGAGCTATGTGCCCAAAGCTACAGCAAGTATGTGGTAAGTCTGCAAAGTCAGGGATTCACTGATGAAAGTCTTCTGTTTATCACTGAAAGCGTTATGGTTTATGATTTTACCTGGACACCTCCCTCCTTGTGCACTCAGTAGTTTGCACACCCAAGTTGCCTCAGCCTGCATTCAAAAGCGTGGGACTTTTGCTGGGGACTTGTGAAGAAGCCAGCCCTACAGGTCTGTATTACCTCTCATAGAAGGAAAACATTATGCCTTAAATTTGTTAAGCAGTTGAAAAAAAAAATCTCTTTCTTGAGTGTCCTTGATGAAGATCCAGCAGAATAATATTTAAAATGTGATTATTTACATAAAACAGCAACTTGGATAGTCTAGGCCAAAGATATACAAAAGATATAAAAACTATGCAAAGGTTTTAGTTTCTTGAGGTATCTCAGGAAAAAAGCCTCCTTTTCAAGCCACATCTGCGAAGTGGAAGTAGTATTCTCAGCGTGGAGAGTTAATGACATTGAACTCTGCTATGTTACATAAGGGTATTTTTCTTGTTAATCATTATGTAGGTATTACTTGCCTGGAGTTATTTGGAGCTGTTCATTGGTACAGTGTTCCACCTTGGCTTGGGCTATTTCACATAGGTATTGTGATAGTGACTATCACATTACCAGTGCTCCTAAACGAGAATCCAATCTTTTTCCATGGCCATTTTTGAAGGCTGTTCGTCTGCTCAGGTAATAGCTTGCTAAGCATAGCATAGCAGTCCAATTAGTGCAAGAAAAGGGAGATGCTTACATCTAGAATCATGCAGGATGAAGCACTGCAGTTTCATAGGGGTTTTAACGTAGAGACAAAAGAGGAGCAGGCAGATGAAATTACGCAACTCCTTTTTCATTAACTTTAACACCAAGAGAAAGGTGGATACAAGCACTTAAAATATTTTGGCTGAACAACTGCAAAGAATATTTTAAAGCCTATTATCAAGACATACCTTACAACCATTGTAAAGATACAGGGCATCAACCATAAAGCACCACTTTACCATATCAAATTTTGTTTCTGCAGATAAGGCTGAAAGTTGAAAAAAGCAGATGATGATTGCAGTTTTAAGGAAATCTGTAGTTCTTGTCTCACTTCTCCCAAGGCTTGTGGTTTGTCAGCCTGCAATCCAAACTACTGCTGTGTACTGTTTTTTGACTATGCCAACCGCCTGGACCCTGGCACCAGTTGAAATGGTCATTAAATGGCCATATCAACCAGACCCTTACATCTGTTTTGCCTTTCTGTCTGATGCTGGATCCCAATGGGGGATCAAAATCCACAATTAGGCTGAAATATTCAGCTCAGGTGACCACTGCACGCAGTAGAGCATTTATTTGCAGTGGCTGTAGCGAGAGGAAAACACCTCTAGGGCTAATGTAGCCTCATAGCCCAGTAAATAGGGTATTGTCACTGCTAGTAACAGGCCACAGGCTTTATACTGACTTTGTAAGGCCTCAGGACTGAGGCTTGTCAGGATTGCTTTGCCTGAACTTTCCTTCACCTGCCCTGAGCTGTCCCTTCATTTGTTTAGCTGTGAAAGTAATTTTTCTAATGACTAGGAAATTCAGGTGTAATTGTAGGATTTGAAGGCCAATGAAGAAAAACAAGATGTGAAGTTGATAGCAAATATAAATATGTCCCTAAGTAAGCAAAAAATAAGGAAAAAGAAACCAGCACCATCAACATCAGGCTCATCCTAGTGAAGGACTGGGATGCTGACAGCTGGCAATACTTCCTCACTACCCCTATGGCAGCCACTGACCGTTAGACCCAGAGAATCAGTGCAAGTGTGAGCATAACATCAAAAAAAGGGGTAGATAGTAGGAAGTATGCGTGTATCAGTTTTACCTTATTGGTTTTTTTTCCTGTAGTAGTATAGTAGTATTCTTTTCCCTCCTCTATTCTTGTCTCTCCTCTCTTGTAATTCGATCTAGACTAATAATAATAATTCAGGTATTAGACTGTTAGAATTTGTGACTAACAATAAATTCCTGACTTTACATACAAGGTGTGTCTCCTTCTTGCTCATAACAAGACTTTGAGTGTAATACTAGTTTAACTAGAATCGACCAGTCAGACAGGACAGTGGTGCAGAAGTGATATGCTGGCAACGGCACTACTAGGTGGGACCCCAGCAACGTGTCCAAGTGCTGCTGTCACTCTGAAAACTCACCTCCTCCATAGCAAGTGCTTGGCAGCAAACAGGCTTTGTGTCAGTGGGTTAACTACCCAGAACACCTGTAACAGCGCACGATCCTGTGGATCTTGCAGATCTGATGAAATATCCTGTTGACATCCTTGGTCATGCACCCTCCTCATGTTCCTGTTTTCTGACAAGGCCTTACAGATACTCATATTCTTTTAATTTTTATTTCAAAGGACAGACACACATTTTGCCAAAGACGATAGTCAAGCCCAGAACCTAGGAAAGCATCGAAAGAAGCAGTATGGAGAAACCATAGTTGGAAGGTTTCAATGGCTACTTTAATGCATTACTAAATAATATGGAAAAAGGACTTTCTTGGTTCTCAGGTATCAAAACCCAACATCTAAAATGGAAAGAGTGACTGCAATAAGAGAGGCTTGCAAGAGCAAAGTCAAGCTAGTCCCAGAATGATGCAATGTAAAAAGGGGTAATTCATGGAATCAGCTGGTATAGTTAAGAACCTGCCTATGTGACTATTACAATTAGTCACTGTGCTTAAAACATTTGCCTTGAGGGAGAGGGAAACGTCTGTATTGCAAGCTACTGTAAGGTGAACAAACTTAAATTACTTCAGTGTAATGTCTCTGTGTAGACGTAGCCTTAAAGTACATACTCTTTAGGCTTGACCTGGTTCAGTATACATCAAGCACATAATAAAAAAACGGTGAGTGGAATTCACAGTGACACTGCTGTGGAGTCACCACATAATTAGCAATAGGAGGGATGCATCTTCCTGAAAAGCAGTATTAAACATGCCTCTTCAGAAATGCAAATTCTGTGCTTGCATCCTTTCAGCCAGTACTCAAGAAAGCATGTAGGCAGACATGCAAATGTGTTGATCGTTATTCTGTTTAGTGTGCTCCAAAGCTACTATCGGTCTTCTATGCACATACAGAGCCATATTTAAATCTTATTAAAATGGCTGTATGTCTAAAATACCTCTACCAAAGTCAGTGTAGTTACTTCACATTTAATGGCAGAACGGTTATCATTTCAGTTCATGCTATGCAAGAGCACAGAAAACATCCAAGCCTTATAAAGTCATCACTGTATAGAGAACTTTATGGAAAATTACTGGCAAATGTTAAAAAAGAAACTTTGCTTAGAAAATGTTCAGCCCACGCACTGCATAAGAAAAAACAGGTAGGTGAAGTGTTTTGATATCATTATAGTGAAATATTTGTTATACTGAATTCATTTCACATCTTTTTAATGTGTTTCTTTACAAATATTTTTACACAAAGGAAGTAAATAAATACAAAGGTAAAATGTTTTTGTTTGAAATCTATATGCTATCTGATAAATTTGTAATGTAAATGCTAAAAAAATAACTGGTCAAACAAAGCATGATTTCACACACATTTTATAAAGACAACGTAACAAGAGGTATGCAACACACCGTATTTCGTTGCACAATGCATACTGCTTGTTTAGCAAAGTCCTGAAAAGCTGCATCCCTTTGTGTTTGTTAGTGAATCCGTTTCTGGTGAGCGTGCAGGCAAACAATAAAAAGGCATTGGCAAATTGGAGGCTATTTTAACCACACATACAAAATGGCTATGTAGTTGCATAGAATGGTAACACAGAAGTAAACATGGAAGTGAAACAATTTCAAATGTCGTTCTGTTTTTATAAAATGTCAAGTTCCCTAAAGTGGAATAAAAGAGAAGCCCACATGAAAAGCAAAATGTCAACACTGTTCTGACAACAGTGAAACCAGTAAACCTGTTAATAAGACCAAGCTAGCAAAAATCCATAGTAAATGATGACTGAACTTTCAGAAAGTTCAGCTTCATGCAGTTACCATGATCATTCAGTAAGGTAACAGTACTTGAAGGTGTAAGTATGGATGGGGTACGAAAATATAATAAAAACAATAAAAAGCTGATGCCATCAATGCATTTGTAGAGTCTTCCATCAATCTCTGCATTTCAAAATGCTGTAAGCAGCATTATCAAGGGGGATACTGAGACCTACATACTGTGGAGCTGATGGTGGGGGAAAAAAAGAAATTCTGTCTTTTCAAAATAGTATATGAGTAAGTCCTGATGGTTAATGAGTTAAGCATAAACTTTTCACCAGTATTCTGTGAACAAGTAACATGCCTTTAACTCATTTTCTTTCTTGTCTGTTCAATGGTACGCATCCCCTGCAAAGAGAGGTGCTGAACATTTGGGAAAACGCAATTCCTAAAAGGTAACAGAGAAGAATGAGGCAAATAACATCATACTATTATGAAGAAAACTATCAAAACCTAGTACTTAGAATGCCACTGTTGAGACAAGTGTGCTTGGAAACTGTACCTATAGCTGTGGATTTCCAGTCTTAGTTGTTGAGGGATAAAACACACTTTCAGTGTAGAGACTTTTTTCCCTTTGACATTTCTTTTTGAAATTTACTCAAAAAAATGTATGGAATTTCTGTTCTCATCTGGAAATTTTATTTTTTGTTTAGACTGACTCCTAGAAACTGTTCTTTGTTCCTCATGTGTCATCATAATGAAACTGCAAAATGGAAGATGAATTTGTCACAGTAGATTTGCTTCAAACATAGATTGGCTACATTTTGATCTCACCCGATCAGAACACCTTTCCTGTTTTGTTTTGTTTTGTTTTGTTTTCCCTTGCAGGCATTTAAAAAAAGCCAGATTGTTACTCTACATGGACTTCTATTGTAATCTCTATTTATGCAAAACACTAATGCAGATCTTGGATTCATATTATTAAAATCTCCATATAGATCATATACTTAAAATCTCCCTAAACATTTTGAAACAATGATCACTGTTTTTCAACAGTTTAAGGCTGTCAGCATGCTTTGGGGTGCAGACAGATACGATCCTGAAAGCAAGATTATGTCACTAAAGTTCAAGGACAGGTCAAGAATATGTCTACACATGGCTTTCCGGGTCAGGTTTCTCCAAACACAACCGTATTTTGCCACTCAGACCTACTTTAGTGGATGAAAACTGCTATGTTTTGCCTTTCTGAAAGAGGAGCTAAGAAGCATGCATGAAATCAGAAGTGAAAGAGGGGACTGCGTAATTTTTCCTTGCTTCCAACAATTTTGTTTTGATCTGAAAAACACAATGGCCACAAAGAAACCAGCTGCGTAAGTAAGGATAAAAACTAAGGCTGGTTAAAAATGTGTTCAGTTTAAGAAGTCTTCTGATAAAAAAGAAGAAAAAACATTTTCTAAATTATTTCATGATAATATTGTCCTTCTTTCAAGAGCTTTTATAAAAAGCTTGTCAGTAAATGAGCTTATGCGGGAGGTTGAAATGGAACTAAGAAAGATCTATACTGTTGGCATCTGTGGACTGTGCCTATTTTTTATCTGCCCTTGAGATCTCCCTTTCACCTGACCCAGCAAGCATTTATTTAAGAACAGAACGTATATCTATTAAGTTTAAATTGAAACAAATATATGCAAAATTCTTCTTTAGAAATGAATTTTAAAATCCATAATTTGTTCAATTAATCATGCTGCTTTCTTGACTGTCGATAAAACAGGGGCCACAAGCCACTTTAACATTCAGTTTCTGTGGATGCATTTTCTTGCCTAGCTTTCAGTTCTTCTGTTGCACTGCCAAATGCTACCACCAAATTAGTTACACTGCTGGCATGTCCTGGTCTATTTAATTTGTCCTTTACAGACTTGGCTTTCCGAGAATGGCTGTGCAAACTCTTTGACCGTACTGATGGGAACCCAGAAGTCCTTTCTGGCTTTACTGATAGTAAATTCTCTTTCTCAGTCTTGACAGTGGCAGGCATAGAGGTGTAAGAGGCACTCATACCTGCTTCACCAACATCGCTGTCATCATCTGTGTCCATCTGTAACTGTTTCTGCTCTGCTTGCCTTTCTGCTTCAGAGATAAAACCGGGGTATTCTGGAGGACGTTCTTGAGAAAGCTGCTGCTCAACTTCATATTTCCACTCGGTGGCCCATTGTTCAATTGTAGAAGGGCACACCTGATCCATGATGGTACTATACTCTGTGGTCCAGTTGTTAACCCCTCCAACCAGCTTCCCACCCTGTGCAAATATAAAGCTCCTTGACTTCATCATAGTGGTTTGACAAGCACTGAATGTTTCAGGAGGAAAATAGCGCATTGCTTTAGATTTGTCCAAGGGATAAGAGATGGTTGCTTCTAACTTGGTACGTTCTACTTTTAACTGAGTGTTCTGAAAATCTGATCTTGGTACTGACTGTCTGTTCGTAACAGCATCCATCTGGTTTATACTTCGAGGAACCATACCATCACTCTTGCAAATCCCCTGCTTTTCATCCCCCAAACCACGTGAACCAGAATGGGGTCTGGAAACATTCTGAGCAATTTCTAATGTAGATTTACTGTAATCTGCTGTGGTGACTGCATTAGCACTAGAGGTATAATGGAGACTGGTGTGGTGTTCTGGAACCAGCATCCTTGGGTCTGCTTCATCTTCTTTGGTACTGATAGAATGGGCTTTTTTACGCAATCCCGTGGCTGGTGACATAGGAGTGGTACTGTCATCATATGTTAACTCATCGCCACCGACATGGTATCTGTACATGCTGTAGCCATCAGAGCTGTTAACACTGCTTTGCCTTAGGAGATACGCAGCATCACACTCAGATGAAGCCCGTGAACGTGTATACGTCAGCTCAGATTTGTCAATACCTGCCAGCTTCTCAAGAGCATTCACCATCCGACCAGATAGTTCTTCCAACTGAGAGAGTCGAAGGTCAACTGTTTGAAGAGAAGCTTTCATAAAATGTTCTCTTTCATTCACTTCTTCTAGCCTCATAGACATATTTTCAACTCTGTTGGGTATAAAAGAGGAAGCATAGAACAGAAGCTGTGGAATGGTGCAGTAACACGTTATAGGCACCCAGCTACTGATTTCTTCAAAAGGCAGAATTTTGTGCTTTGTATTATGCATCATTCTTTTTTTCCTATGTGTAGTGTCAACAGCATGCACGTTTTCTTGTTATCTATGCTTTCTATACGCCATATTAGAGGGCTATTTGAACTTTGCCCTTATTTACATGCCAGACGAGTACAAGAGTTGCAGCCCTTAGGGACAGCCAACTATTAACATTTCTGAGTGTGTCACCCAATTCACCTTCAGTTGTCCTCTTTCACTGGGAAGCATCAATTAAGTATATGAAGAATACTTTCTAATGACATGCTTAAAATAGCATCAACGCATGCTGCAAAACAGGTTTTGTAGCTCTATGAGAGAGAACGTATGCTGGCGTGTATGGGATTACTTTCGCTCTTGAAATACCTTTCAATTATGTACCAGCTGAAGGGAATGGAATTATTGTCTAGTTCAATTAAAGTAACACTTTTTCCCATTTTCTTTTATCATTTATATCATAATGAAAGTGATGGTACCGTAAGAATGCATATAAAAGTAATGCATTAGAATGTGACTTAGAGATCATACACTAGTAAATCAACTGTGGAAATTAAATTAACATTCTTTTGCTCTCACACACAAAAGATGACGAAGCATCTGGAGCAAGAAGCCATAAGAAATAAGCAAATCTGCTTTGTGGCCATAGACCATAGTGAATCAGTGAGGCTTACCAGCCCTGCTTTATTCTCTGCCACAATACCTAGGATTTTGACAAATTGCCATGGATAAATAGTGCAATAGAGACTACTCAAATACATGTAGCAGATTTCATTTACTTTTCTATTCTCAAACTTCACATATAATAATGCAAGATGTTCGAGGCCTCCCTTCAAGAGAAAGATATTTATCCATTAAAGAATTATATGGCTCACAGAGCTACCTCATAACAAATGTTAAAAGGAAGATAGATAGATAGACAGATACAGAGTAGTTCATCATCAAAATACTGTGAGGCAGATTAAGGTGAAAGAGTGTTTAAACTGTGGATTATTTTCACTACAGGAAGAATTTTTCATCATTTCAAAAGGAAGTGACAAAAGATCCCATCCTTTGACTTACTTAGAACTACTAACAGAATAGACAAAGCCTTTGGGAACAGTCCTGCCAAGTGACCTGGTAAAAAAGTGCTGCTGCCATTATCATTGTGTGCTTACACAGCAATATGCAAACATTACCTAGTCCTCAGAATAGCTTAATGATTTACATGTGAATATTCCCTGTCTTTTAAATGGGGAAGTTCATACTGAAAAGCTAAATACCTTGTTCAAAGCTTCCAAGAGAATCTGTGGCAGAGATTAAAATTCAGCAGTTGTGAGTGCTGGACCCTAGTGTAAACCATAGGTCCAAGGGAAGAATCCTCAGTGCTTTTGCCATTAAGCTCCAACATGTTTCTTATGGTTGGATGAGCTGTTGGAAGCTCAACAAGTAGTAATTTGTTCAAACTGATAAAAAGCATAACTGTGATCTTCAGATGCATGACAGGGAAAAAAAAATCACCATGAACAAAAATGTTCTTATACCAAAGCTACCCAAAACAGCAGCTTTAGTGATGTACCAGTAGGAACAATAAAAAGCTTGCTCTTGTGAGAGATGCACCTGCACAGATATTTACTCAGGATTCAGATCAGTTTCTGAACTGGTGGTGGTTTTCTTCAAGATCTAAATCTTTTGTACTTTAACTCAACTTTGGTTATAATGAGACACAAAAAAGCAAATATTGTTCCAGATAAGTGGCATGGTTTTTTTCTTATAATAGGTACCTTTCAGAGGTAACTCTGATGCGTTCATCATTAGATGATTGCTGCTCATCCTCTTTTTCCTGGAAGTATTCTTCTACACACTGCTCTTCAAACTCATACAGGTTTTTTAGCTCTTCATCATTCAGAAATAACTCTGTGCAAAACAGAAAAACAAAATATGAGTTTCCTTTTTCTAAACTTCTGGCAGTCAATTTAAATCCAGTTTAGCGGATTTTTTTGGACATATGGATACTGCAGATTCTACTCCTGCACTAAATGAACAAGATGATTTTGCAAATAGGGAATGAGCACTTAGCCAAAGACGGCCACAGCCCTGAAGGCAATGTAATGCATTATGACTATCATCTGCTTTTATGCCCACCCACTGGGGGCTATATTTTCTCAATGACCTTTGCACTTTTTAACAGCAGTGCTACGCATTGAACAAACTGACTAGATTTTACAGGATAATGACTAGGGCAATCTCTGCCCGTCTGACTGTTCCTTCATTCAAATATTGTTCTTAAAAGGATGCCAGTTATAGGCAACAGACAATCTAATGTAACAGATTATTTCCTAGACATTCTTTGGATAAGAGCTTCAAAAATTTATAATTATGTAAGGAAAATCCAAGGCAAATATAAGCTTTCGGGAACATTTCATCCTTTATTTGAATTTGTCTCTTTGTATTTGGAGGGAGTGTTACATTTACTTTTTTCCCTTTTTTTTCTTTTTTAACTCAGAAGCATATAGTGCAGAAATAGAAGTACTGACAAAGCATGTTTCTTGTGAAATGTAGAAACACAGGGATAATTGTGAGCATCTGATTATTTCAGTGAGGCATATAATGAAAATAATAATCAACAATTACAGAGTATGTTGGGAGAAGAATCCTCACAATTCCCCTGTGAAATGACAGATAAATCACTAACATGGAGAAATGAAAGTGGGAATACTCTTAGACACAGATTGCTCACAATCATAGAGCTGACACTACAGATGACATTTAAAACTGTGATCCCTTCTTCTCAATTTCCTATTCGCCCTTCCAAACATATGGACTTCACTAGAACTTGGTAAAACTGGATTAAGTAGATGCCATGTCACTGTTTTAAGAAAGCATGTTAAAGTCTTCATTAGCAGCACAACATTGCATATTCTCAGGAGTCCGCAATGCTCAAAAGCTGTTAACTTGATATAAATTTTGTCCCATACTGTCTTCTGCAGATACACTTGACCATGAACAAAATAGTTCAGTATTGGAAAAGCTGTTGCTTTCTGCTAATATGGTGCAAAGAGCTCAATTTAGAGAAGATTTCTTGCATACTCAGTCCCCTGTCACGTTCATCCTGGTCTCCTTCACCCTTCTTGCAGCAACAGCAGATTCGCTTGATGATTATGTAGATGTGGCTGAAGATAATCATTGGCGGTGGGAGGACAGGTCTGTCATGGAACGTCATGATCAGCTGGTACCGCTGGAACTTCCAGACTTGGTTGGATATTGATTTTACCTCAAAGAAGGTATTGCTGAAAGGGAACATAGGTACAGTTTCTATTAGACCCCTACGTTTACTTATCATTGAGCAAGTACTATGTTGAAAAAAGCAGCAGCTAAATAACAACATGAGGCCACATGACTTGCTTCGTTCAGCTCTTTGTTGATGCTGCTGAACTTGCTGAACTGATTAACTTGAACTCATGATTTCACCACTCCTTTTGAGGGTAGCAAAGCAGACGGTGCTCTGCATCCCTTATGCACCACCCAGAACAGTCCTCCTCTTAGACTATTTGTTCCTACTGTATAAAGTCCTTTAGGTGTTAGTGAAAAGAAACTTGCGCAATTTATGAAACACATTGTTGGTATTTTGGGGCTTGGTTATAAAGTATTTCTTTTAACGCATGCCAGTATTTGATATTACACAAAGTATTAAATCCATGAAAGGTATTTTGTATGCTAAACCCAGAAGTGTCACATGGTTTGCCTTTAATATGCTAATCAGCTTGACCTACATAGAAGACTTTCCAAGTTTTCACAAAATGTCCTAAATTCAAACTGTATTCACTCAAACTTCTGACTTGAAAACATGGTGCATATTCTTGTAAAGGAATTTGTTCTTGGAAGCCATGGCCTCATCGTTTCTAAACCAAAATGAGGTGTGTTATAAAGATGTTTTATTTTGTAATTCAGTAGATATGAAAGAGTATAAGTGATAGTGCTCAATCCAGAGATAACAGTAGTCAAGGTTATGAAATACCAACTATGAGAAAGCAGACTTGATGTTCTGTCTTAGATAAAGCTTTTCAAGCTATTTTGAAGTATGCTCAGACAGCTCACTCCACTTCAATGATGATGATATACTGGCACTTCGTTTTTTATATTTTCTGTCCACTTCTTTTCTAACTTTCTGTGTTTTGAATATCTACATTCACAAAACCAGTTAAAACATCTCTTTGAAACCAGAGAATTCTTGAGTACATATAGCTTTTGGTTTCTTTTGACTAAGTATACATGAAATTATTTTCCAATGATAAATGACAATCTGCCTGCATTCTGCGTCTCCTGCATAGCAGAAACTCCCCAGCTAGATCTCACCCCCTTGCAACCATGCTGGGATGGCAGGAGTTAGCAGCATGACCTAATTCCCAAACTGCTGATTCCGTGGTCCTTCAGCCAATAATAGCTACCATTGTATCTTCCCCTTTTCCCTAGCGATGTGACTGGCATTTGAGCACTTTAAAATTCATGACCTTTTAAGCTACATACATCAAATGAAAGACAGACTTTGTGAGCTGTAGATTTCTGGGCACACGATGAACTAGTTTTGTGGTTGTGACACCAGCTACCTATGCCAACAAGCCCTCCCACACTACATGTTTATGGGCATCAAAAATGGATCACCTGCTTTTCTCAAGTGGTGTGTTCGGAAAGTCTTAATAGCAAGTAGATATTTCTTTTTTTTTTTTTTTTTTTTAACCCCGAGGTCATGACAGGAAAAGCATGCAACATAACTGTGGGTAGAAAGAACAAGCAGCAGAAATTTATTTAGTTTTACTCCAGAGAAGTCTAAACATAGATTTGTGGAATAACATTAAGAATGGGCATAGTGCACGTTGCTTGGACTAGCCACAGATCTTGGCAACATGTAGCCATCCTTTCTCTTGGTTCAAGGCAATACAGACATACAGACTGCTCTTCTGGGTCATATAAGAACTCTGCAGGGCCCTAATTTCTTCTTAATTAGAAGCAAAACAAGAAGAAAAAAGAAAGAGAAGCCAGATGATGTAGTGATAGTGGAAACACCTCCTGCTTTTGGTGTTCAGATTTTCATTCTGAAGTTCTATCGCAGAATCATGTTTGCTAGTGGTTACATGGGCTTCCATCATCATGTAGCAGCTTTCATGGATTCTGGTTTTTGTCTTTCCAGAGCAATCTTGAGGCCTGTCGCTATCCGCTAAATGGTAATTGGAAGTAGCCAGATTCTCTCATATGCATTACTGCAATTGCTGGCAAATTCAAAGCAACCGTTCCTCCACTCTTTCCCAGTGTATACACTATTCCAAGTATTTGCTAGTCATGTTCATACAGTAATTAGGTTCTGAGTGCAAGTGCAAACCCTTGCAAAATCAGTTGATGGGCTCTCACAGAAACTTTTATCTCGGCAATAAGAAAGTAAAGATAGTGCATGATCATTTACATACTTGAAGACAGCAATCAGCAGGTTTACCAACAGGATATTTGCTACCAAGAGGTAACAGGCCATAATAGCAGGAGTGAGCCAGGCCCCTGGTATACATGGAGGGAGGCGTTTACCATCATCATCATAAAGATTGTCCCCACAAGGAGCTGAAGAAAAAACAGGAAAGGTATTTTTCACAAATTGCCCAATACTTAAAAACATTATTCACATTTATTTAACAATGACATGTGCATAAAATTTACCAAGCTAAACAAATTTTGTCAGTTTATTTCCAGTAGCAAGTACGTATAATTTCCACTTCAAGTTCTGATTCTAACTAAGCATACAAAAATAATTTCCCATAATAGTGAACAGAGAGGCAGCTCAGAGTTTACTGTAGTGGGGGTTTTTCTTCAAATTCATATGGATTTGCTTTTTCTTCATAGTAATAGTCTAGGACAAGATCTTAATGTGCCCACGTACATATTAATAGTGGATTTAAAAAAATTCTCCAACCAAACTTACGTGCATACCTTGCCAAAGATATAAAAGGATTTACTTAGTGGTCCCAGATTGCTGAGCATAAATTAAACCTTTATCAGGGCCCTGAGGTGTACTAAAGAGGCCTTAATGATCCTGACCAGCTTCAACTGGGGTCTACACCTACACCCCCTATGCATACCTGTCCCTGCCTGAGCTATGTCAGGTGTGCAGGTCTCAGCCCCGCCTCCTGAATGGACCTTGAACCTGCGTTTGTCCCCTGAATGGACCCTTCTTCTGTCTCTGGCCCTGTCTCCTTTTGCCCCTGGCTGGACTCCCTAGATCAACCCTGGACTATTATTTGTCCTGTCTGGGGCTGTGAATGTTACCAGCAGATGGCCCTGCTGCCACTTCTGGGCCAATTTCTGTTTCCCTTATTTTTCACAATATTCTAAATTTTAGATAAAAATTTAAACCAAAGAGATAAAATTATAAAATGAAAATGGTAGTAACAGCAAAACACACTGGTGAGAATGAGACAAAAATTGAGAATATTGATCAAACGGATATAAAATAATTGCCTGAAGTAATCCTAAGAATACAGAGGTTGTCTTGGGGTAAGAGCTGTCTTGGAGTTGGGTATATGCAGCGTTTGTTCTGTCTTTAAGTGCAGCGTCAGCATATCTGATTTCGAACATAAGGCTAGCTTGTGGAACCATTTAGTAGCAGGTAAAGTGTTTATCAACCACAGGTTCTTTAGCTGAAATCTTGGTAAATACTAAATCCAACAATGAGTTCATTACAATTTAGTTTACATGAATAGATAAACCTGTATTTTTAAGCATTTTGCAAAAAACCCAATGCTTCAACCTCACCTGAAAAATACTTCAAATTATTTGAAAACAGACTAATCTTATTTACTGTGGACTGAAAGAGATATTTATACTATGATTAATAAAATATATTTTACTTGGTTTTCAAACAGCAAACCTACGTTCTTCCTTTTTATCATAAAGAAAGTATAACAGGAAAGTCAAGTGAATCATAATATTCACATGGACCAATGAAAGTACTGCCAAAGAAACACTAACATTGTATCTAGGTAATCAAAGAGAATTAGTTATACTGTGACACTCATGCATCATAATTTTAAAAAAGAATTATTTTACTGTGAATGCACTAGAAACAAGTCATAGCAACCACATAACCTCAGTTAAAACTTCTGATCTGCAATCTGTATTAAAATAAAATATTTTTCCTCTGCTTATTTTCAAATGAAACTAATACAGTAGCAAAACAAGATTCACACATGAATATTGGATGAGCCCTATAATTAAAATGTCACTATCTAGTGAAGAAAAAGATTAATGAACATATTCAGCTAAATGTGATAATCAGCTCTCCACAAAGACTTACGATTAATTTCCATGGCATAGACTGAACAGCATTCCAAAGGAACGAAATAGAAAAGGAGGCAGGGAGAGAAAGAAAGAAAACAATAGAATAATACAGAAGAAAAAAAAAAAAAGATGATTGAAAATACAGTTTTGCTGCCAAGAAAAGATAACCAACTCAAATGTCAGAACAGTAGAGGCATAGGCTTAGAAATGATGTCTTTGTTAAAAATGCATTGCATTCTGCAATTTCCTTTTCATGTTCTTTTCCCCAAATGTTATATATGGCAGCGAATTCATGATATTAATAATAAATCACAAAATGCTTCTGGCAGATGATCACTTAAACATACACGATATTTCAGGCAAGTAAACAAAACTGGTGGTCACTACGAACACAAAACAAGTCAAAATTATCACACAAAATCACTCTTTTAGCTATTATGGAAACATGGAAACATTTCCTCCTTTTTTTCCTCTTTTTTTTTTTTTTTTTTTTTTTTTTAAGAACCACCCTGGCTTTGAGTCTGCCAGCTGTTTCTATTGAATAGCTATGTTTCCATCAATAGTCATGATACTGATGTTATTACAGTGTACAATATCATTAAAGTCCACTTTGACTACTGGTATGGATACTTGCTTGCCAACCCCTAAATGGTGATTGTAAGAAAAATCACACTATTGAAAGAAACTCAGCCAGGCTTCTCTATTGTTTAAGAACATGTTGCTGTTGAGTACTAGATGCCACTAACTTCTTGCTCATGGACATCTATATGGAATGAACCAAACGAGCATCCTGGGTTGCATTAGGAGAAGTGTTGCCAGCAAGTTAAGGGAGGTAATTATTCACCTCTACTCAGCTCTGGTGAAACCACATCTGGACTTGTGTGTCTAGTTCTGGGCTCCCCCATAGAAATCAGACATGGACATACTGGAAAGACTCCAGTAAAGGGCCACAAAGATTATTAAGGTGACTGGAGCATCTTACAAATGAAGGAAGGCTGAGAGAGCTAGGATAATTTAGCTTGGAGAAGAGAAGGGTCAAGGGATATCTTACCAATGTTATAAATACCTGATGGTGGGTGGGAGTAAAGAAGACAGAGCCAGACTCTTCTCAGTGGTATCCAGTGAAAGGAGAAGAGGCAGTGGGCAAAGACAGAAATATGGGAAATTCCATTTAAACCAGGTTGTCCAGAGAGGTTGCACAGTCTTCATCCTTCACAATATTAAAAACCTGACTGGCCAGTCCCTGAGCAACCTGCTCTAATTTACCCTGCTGTGAGCAGGGAAGTTTGACTAGATGATCTCCAAAGGTGCCTTCCAACCTCAGCAATTCTGTGATTTGTGATCATCTTCTTTAGGTGACATCCTATCCTCAGCAAAGCTACTCACAAAAGTCCAACTACTTTCTTTCAGATGGAAAATTTGATGTAATAATTTTTCCATAAATTGTTTACACTCATGGATCTTAGCAAAACTACGCATAAGCACTTGACACAGAGTCAGGTCAGACTGCCCACAGCAATCACTCCCCATGACTTCTGAAGATGCTTTTGTGGTGTGTTTACAGAGAACCACAGAAAGATCAGAGTGAAAATTTCTTATTGAAAGCTAAAAAGGTCTTCAGAAGTCAGTCCATAGACTTCTAGACATAAGAAACTTACAGAATGATGATGCAGTCTAGTTGCACCAGTAGAACTCCTTGTGTAGCCACTTTTACTTCAATATTAAAACAGTAACAAAACCACACATTTCCAAGTTAGCTTATGTTTAAGCTACTGACACAGCAAAGCTTCTGACCTGAGGTTAGTGGAGCAAGTAGCTGGACTGAACTTGTGTAACTGGAGAGCCTGAACTTTTTTTCCCCAAAATCTTTCACACTGCTGAAGAAAGATTTCTAATTCAAAGGATGCTGAGTATATAACTGAGAAATGACTGGAAGCATGAGAGAAGTTACTTACACTAAAAAGATCAGTACTGTTGGTAAGGTCTAAGTTTTGATTTATAAAGACACCAAACCATCTACATTGGCAAATGTTCTTTGTCCAAAGTGAAGTAGGATTTGAATGCACATTATGAGCCACAAAGGTAAGGGATACCCTGTTACAGTCTATTCCTCCCCATGGGAGAATTAACCCACTTGGGAGATCCTGAGTTTATCCTGGCTCACACGTGCAGTGAAACTGCAATATCAGAAAATAAATAACTGGCTTGACCTTTTATTTGTCAAGAGTAATTTACTGTATCATAAGCTACATTAATGAGACAAGCGTTTGTAAGGAAAACGAAGATGATACGATCTTCGCAACAGCGTACACTGTTCAGAAACAGATTAATGACATTTTATTCCTTTCTAAGCAATTAAAGTACACTTTAATGACATTTGGTATAAAGGTTTCTCATGATGATGGATCTTTATGGTTTTTGAACTTAGACTTCACAGTTACTTCAGCCTTCCACTTTACTACTTGTCAATATATGCAGATGGTTGAAATAACACATACACAATGCTGAAAGAGCAGCTTATATTATTTCAGATAAAGCGCAAACTATGTGATACACACTAGAGGAGGCCAGCTACATGTTTGACTGTACAAATTTCAAATATTAACACAAAACTAGCAGTAACATGACAGTTTGCATCTTCTCTAAAATGCTGACAGTTATTTTTTAAAACTGTGCAGCTTTTATATAAGAAAGGCTATTTCCACACCCAGAGCTAATCAAGCAGAGTTTTCCTTTTTTGCTTTGTTCTTCCACAGGTGTAGAAAAGAAGAACATGAGTGATTTATGAAATGGAAATGTTTCTGGAAAGTAGATAGATGTATCAATGGGAGTATTAGCTCATTGCCTGTGCTGTGAGTTGGATATGAAAGTATATGTATATTTTCATCTCCTGTGCAAGGTATTTATTCTTTTCTTCTTCTGTTGGAACTGACTGTTAGCAAAACACTGGTTCAAAAGAACATTTCAGAATGATCTCTCTTGATCCCTGCAAGTAAACAGAACACTTAATACTGTTATACTCTTGGACAGGAGAGTATTCCAGACTATATAGCTCTCAGTGTTAATGGAATTTGAATATAAACTGAAAGACAGGACATGCAGGCGGGGAACAGAAAATTGTTCAGTCTCTGGAGTCCGTCACAAGAAAACACCAACAATAATATAATCATAAAGACAAAACGCTACTTCCAAATTAAAAACAATCATTAATTTGGATCTGATCATCTGCCTCAGAAACAGGAAACAGACTCTTACTATGAATTCTACTCTTACGGTCTATCTGGTCTGCGAACACCTCTCCATAGATCATCCAGTAGGGCATATAGAAGATGTTGCGAGCTAGTCTCCAGGAAGGCTCCTCATCTGGGTGCAGGATAGCTTGACGGGCTACTCCAAAACTCATCAGAACGACAAGCATGATGACCACAAAGTAGAGCATGTCAATCATCTGCATGGAGAGACGATACAGAGGCTATCATCACCAGGTAGTACAGTATGTCTGTTTGCCAGCATGCATGAAAGTAAACAAGAAAGTATCAAGAGAACAAACACATTCCCCTGGATAATTTTCTTGATATTATTCTTTGACTTTAACTACTGCTCATGAATTAAGCATACATAAAAATGCAGTAAAAACAGTCATTTAAAGGAATAGTAGATTTATATTTAAAAAGACCTAAAATGCTAAAATCTTTGCTATTCCTATTCTCTTTTGCATCAAGTGCACTATGCTGTGCTTTCAGCACAGACCTCTTCTGTGGTTGCAAAGAGATGATATAATTGTTGCTGTATCATCTCCTGTCCACAACTGATGGTTTTGTGGATGATCCCAGTGTATCGGCAATCTGTTATTGCTATGGCTTTGGGAGGCAGAAAGCAGGCAAAGTGAACAAGTTTCCACAGGCTGGTTTAAAAAATAAAAAAAAAAAAAAGAAAGAAAAAAGATTCCCTCTCAAATCAAGCAATTATTAGCAAGAGCACTGCATCTTGTGTGTGTGTGAGAAATTCACATGGCAACTTTTTCACAGCCTTTATTCAGAGTCCTACTCAGATGGACAACCTTTTTTTTTGAAATCAGAACTGAATGTAGTTTCCCATGAAGTTCTGAAATACATAATTTACAGCAATTTAGGCACTAACCATCTTTCCAATCATCATGACGTAAGGTCCCAGATATTTGTTCACACCAAAGATATCTAGTACTCTAATGTACCAGAAAATGATATCTACGCAGTAAATCACTCTTCCATAACCCATATAAGGCTGGTTCTGTAGGCGAAGAATTGCTCCTATCATAAATACTGAAATAGCCACCAGGTCAGTAATATTCCAGTATTCCTGGAGCCAAACTTTCACTTTTTGGCTCAGCTTGCCAGGCTCTGACATCAGAATCTGAAATAAAATAAAAAAAACAACAAAGAAATCATTAGGAAAAACTCCAAGTTACATTTTTGAAGTAATGGTCATGAAAAAAGACCAATCTTGTCACATTCAATAAGTGTCTGAGACCCCCTCCACCACCAGCAAAATTTGTCTCAAGCAGCAATATTTTTAGTTACTAGCAGGCAAAATTTCCTTTTCATAGAAACATAGAAGGTTTGTGTTGGAAGGGACCTATAAAGATCATCTAGTTCAACCATCCTGCCACAGGCAGAGACATCTTTCGCTAGATCAGGTTGCTCAAAGCCCTGTTGAACCTGACCTTGAATACTTCCAGGGATGAGGCATCCACAACTTCTCTGGGCAACCTGTTCCAGTCTCTCACCACCCTCATCATAAAAAATCTCTTCCTTATGTCCAATCCAAACCTACCTTCTTTCAGCTTAAAATGGTTGCCCCTTGTCCTGTCACTACAGGCCTTGGTAAAAAGTCTCTCTGTGTTTCGTACAAGCCCCCTTTACATATTGAAAGGCTGCAGTAAGGTCTCCCCAGAGCCTTGTCTTCTCCAGGCTGAACAACCTCAGCTCTCTCAGCCTTTCTTCATAGGAGAGCTGTTCCAGCCCTCTGATTATTTTCGTGGCCCTCCTCTGGGCCCCCTTTTCACCTTTGTTTCTATTTTGGCTTTATTAAGCCTTTTTTTGTTGTAGGTTTTAATGAATAACATTTAAATCAGGAGATCTGGCTTGCTGACTTGGCATCCATATTTATCTCCAAATACAGTTAGTATGAGATGTGGGAATTGTGAATCAGAGAGAGACAGGGTAAGTGCAAACCACACTGCAGCATGTGAATACAGCAGAAGATTTTATGCTATCTTCCTCATACAAAAGTAATGAGATTAGTCAGATAGTACTCCTGGCCAGTTCCCCCAAACGCCTCTCTGTCGGCAGTTCTCATTAAGGACTGCAGCAGTAATAAAAAGACAGTACCTACTGAGATTTCCTTCATGGGTTATCGCCCTGCCCTTCCTTGGAAATACACATAAGAGAATGACAGCATTCATTTTGACTACTGACCTCAGGGTATTTTTGCCTGACCTTTCTGCCCAATAAGAGAAGGTTTTAATGTACGGGAATGGGTTATAAATGAAATTCTCTCCAGTGATGGGCATTTTGGGACTCTGTGGATAGGAGAATCTTCTCTCTCATGTATGGCTTCTCAACCCTCTGCACAAGTCCACGCCATTATTACCTCTAAGACCGACCTTCATTTTAAGGATTATGAGATGTTGGTATGATCAGACTTTACCTCTCTTACTTTCTCTAAAGCCAACGTCACAATGTAAGAGATGACAATCCATTCCTGGACTGATGGCCACCGTTCCATCCGCACCAAGATGATATAATTAAATAGCATCAAGTAACCGAGGTATGATATCTACCAAAAAAAAAAAAAAAAAGACATCATTTATGGGCTTTAGGTGATGGATCCCAGGATCCTCCTTCCACAGTTAGGCAGTATTCAATTACTTGAGATGACTTCCACACACACAAAAAAATCAGTCTCCACTAATTTCCATTAGGAAGTTCTGGACTATTAGCATAAGTCAATAAAGCTATCACTCAGTTTTCTATAACTACTGGTGTAAAAGTCAAACTGGTGATGCTGGTGTCTCCGTGCCTCATGGCAGTCTTCTGTGACCAGCCAAACTAAAAACTTCAGAGATCTTGGAAGTCCAGAGTTAAGAAACTAAAATGGATTCAATGGCTTTGCAGAAAAAAAGGGAAACAAAGCAGTAATAAACCAGAAGACTTTCCAGGGAGAAAATGGAGTTTTCTAAAGAATGAGATATGCAATGTGAAAGGTTTACCCACTATCTCAAAACACATCTAAAGCAGAACGGGGAGGCAGGGCTGTGAACAGCACCTGCCTGGAGGGGTACGGGAAATAAAGAGCCACACAGGCCACTTGCTTTTCTCCACCCTGTAATAATGTGGTTGAGACCATCTAGGCAGAATAAACTCTTTATTTAAAGCCAGAGGCATACAGAGTTCATATATCAGTCCCTACAACACCTCTTCCTATGCTTGTTACTTAAACCCATCTGCATGAATATGAACCAAAATATCCCATGCTTGCAGATATTTTGGTTACTTTAAGTAGGCCCTAGTTTCAGGAGAAAATTTCTTGCTGAAGCCTAATTCAGTAAGAGCACAGAAGGCTGCATCACCATGTCAGAGAAGAAACACCAAACAGAAGGCAGGAATATCCTCTTAGCTGAGGGGCCTGCATAATGCATAGAAGAGAAGCCCGGCCTAATTATGACATTCATACGAACATGTATGAATGCATATACTGAGGCTATGTGTGAAAGATTCAGGTGTTGAAGACCCTTATTTGCACAGGAAAAAAGATTTTCTTCTCTGAAGGAAGTGGGCCTGCTGCAATGCCCTTCCTATAGCTGCCATGCACACCGGCAGAGACCACGGGCCTCCAGCAGCTGAAGGAATGACAGATGCTGTGGAACATATGATCCAGGCAGCTGAATTATCTCATTTGTTGAAAGAATCAAAACAACAATTCCAAAGCACTCTAAATCAGGCCCTTTGTGCCTGGGGCTTTTTTAATCTACTAAAATGTAATTCCTTTACACTGTGAAACCATGTTGAATACTTTTATTTGAAATTAAATAGGAATTTTGCTTTTAAATTATTAATACAGGCAGCAGAAAGGGATCAGTATAGTGTTTTGTGATTACAATGTGCTAAAACTAAAAACCCACATAATATTAGGACATACTAGGTATTGGAAGTCTTCAAATAAAAAAGAAACCAATATCCTTTTTACAGGGCACACACAAAATTTATGAGCAGTAGCATGAACACTTTTTCTGTTTCATTAAAACAGAGTTTAGCACCAGATAATTCTCAATGTACTAAAGAAAAAATCAGATGCTTGTCAGAAATAAATCTTTTAGTTTAGATTGGTTTTAATTATTTAAATAAGAGAAAAGTACCTATTAAGTCTTAGTGGACTGGGATCTGTGCTTCCATTTAGGTTGCACTTATCTGAGCCCAACTGTCAACAGAGCAAATAGCAAGCACTGACACTATAGCATTACTTCTTGGGTCCTAAAGTGTATTTCAATGCAGAACAGGAGCCAGAGCCTTTAGAAAGCAAGGGAATCCATCCTAGTTTGGATTGAGTGACTGGATTGTGGAGCTTGCACTGAGTTTGACATATGATTAGCCAGACAGGGCCTCCTTCAAAGTGTGTAGAGCTTTAGAGGCTTACAGCATAAGCTTCAGTTATTCATTCTGTTTCATTGTCTACGCATTTTTCTCTGAATAAAGGGAGTGCTTCACTCATCGGATTCCATGAAAGTCAGCACTATTTATTTATTAATTACTTGGTTATTATTTTTACATTGGAATCCTTTAAGTTTCACAGGTGTGAGAAAAAAAATCACTATCAGTTTAATCATCATGACTTACTGTGTAGAACCAAAATTTGACGATAGGTGCATTATAGAATTCATAGATCTTCGTTCCAATTGGAAGGCTCTTTTGTTTTTTATTTCCATTCTCTTCATCTCCTTTTCGGGAGCCTGTATCCACATTTGCATCCTGGAAGACCAAAGTTGTCAGTTTTCATCAATATAACAGAGTAAAAATAGTAGCTTTTCCTCAAGTACAGCACCAGCCAACTGTTAACTACACGATGCTTCCTCTGAGCAACAGACATCTTTTTAAAAATAGAAAAATACAAATTCCGTAAATCTGTGCAACTACACAGATAAGTGACACACCCTGAGAATCCAGCCTATACACTCCCAAAACTCTTCACTGATTTTTATCCCACAGAGGCAGTTGAGATTTTACCCTGAGTGACCTATGACATAATCAGAGAATTTAGAAAACTGAGCACTCTTGAGATATTAGAACTTCCTAATAATCTCCATTACTGACCACATTTTCGTCCTCCTTTTCTCTGCCTTCCTCATTTTCTCTTGATGTCTGGTAAGAATAATCATCGTAACTCCGAAACTCTAGGAAAAGGATGGTGGGAGGGAAGAGAATCCCCATTATAACCTGTACAACAAGAAAGAATTCAACTCAGATGGCACTATTCGTTTACATTAATAGATTTCATAACAAGGCAAATCCCATAAACAATATTTTCTTTTGTATAGTATTCAAGATACTCTGCTATCCTCAAACCTACAAAAATGAATAAGTAATACTTATGAAGCATTAGCAATAAGGTCTTGTATGGAAAGATGGCACCCTGGAAGGTTTCCCATCTCCATGAATACACTGCAATTAAGAAATTGTGCTCCAGAATTAGAGTTGTGCAGAGAAATTCCATGGAATGGACACAGTGGTGGTTGGAAGAGGGTTTCAGGTTTGTTACTAGAGTTTATAGTTACTTTAGTCACTACTATAATTAGTTTTAATAGCTAAAAAATTTGTGAAAGGTAAAAGAACCTTTGCAGATAGCACTGGGAGAGTTCTTTTACTATATGAGATTGCTGAGATACAGAAACGCAAGCATGAGGTGCCAAAGTACAGAAAAAGAGCAAAGAAAAGAATGCAGGTAATGAAACTAGAACATTAGCAGGTTGATTAATCCTTTGGGGAAAAGAAAGGAAATCAATAAACAGATTTAGAAAGCACCATGATGCAATCTGAAAGGCAGGACAATTGCCTGAAGATTTTAAACAGGTTTAAGAGGGAAACATGAGAAAGTGGAAATAAATTGAGAATGACAGAAAGAGTGAAATGTGTATGTCAGCAAGCTTGGGAGTAAGATCTAGGAAGACAGGCATGGCACTTTGTCAGTAATGGGGGATTTAAGGAAATAAGGAGGTGAGACTGAAGGTGGCATCATCATGATGGGCCTCCATACGGGTGACAGCAACTGCATAATATAACAAAGAAAGGATTATATTCACATGAAAACACATACAAGCAAACACTGCTCTGCTTCCTTAACGTTGGCTCACTCATGTTTCTCTTTTGTGCCAGCCTCCTCACATTACTCATTTTTTTTTGTAAATCCAACAATCAGGAAATATAAAAAATCAGTAAGAGAGACCATATCATCAAATCACAGCAGAGGGAAATAAAAATCACATAGTTTCACACAATGCAATTGCACAGATTTCACTCTTTTCAACACTTGAGTCTCAACTCTGTGTCTTCCAGTACAATATTAAGCAATATAAGTAGCATGTGTCCATGTCTGGTTTGTTTTCTCTCTATTCTGATTGCGTGGACCCCTAATGGAGATCTTTTTGCTTGTATCTAACTAATTTTTAATCAAAGGTGTATGTTTTCAATGAACAGATCTCATCATTCATTGAAAGCCACAACTTTGCTCTCAGATTCCAATCATGCTAAGCCTTTTATGGATTTATATTTTTCTTTGTCATGGGGTAATGTTCCTTAGATATCCTGAATTTGGAAACAAAAAAAAAAATAGCTTTAAAACAGATATGTTCTTGAAACATCTATAATTAGTAAGCCAATTTGTTCTATGCATACGCTATGTCTAATGTAGTGTTACATGCAAAAAACTGTATCTTTGAAAACAACTGCAGAACAGAAATACCTTAAGGCCTGGGTTTTTCCGCATGCGTAGTCTCCCCATCCACATATCTGTTAAGAGCATCTGGCTGCATGTGTGGGCAATGAAGTCCCTGTGTTTAGCTGCCACAGCCAATTTTAGGCAGGTAGAATTACTCCAGTTTTTCAGTTCATACGTCAGTAGTTTCATGGCAATCTGCTCATCATGTTTATAGGACTGATCCAAGAGTTCAACAGCCAGTTGGCCAAAATCTCTGGAAAATGCAAGATAAGTCCAGTGAAGTTTGATTTAGAAATGAGTGTTTGCTTGCATTTGGGGTTTTAATTCCATTCGCACGGAGTCATGTTTTTCCACAGACATGTACAATGACAAGAACAACTGAGTCTCAAGCTTTATTTGGGACAGTCTATGAAAGTTCCAAACAAATTTTTAGTGACCAGAGAGAATTAGCTTAGACCAATAACATCTTAAGGCCAGTTTAGATATATTATCAGATACCCCTTAATTTATGTGAGTAAATCCTGAAAATACCTTTGTGAAATAAAACTGGATAGTTTTACAGAGAGAGAAGCTGAAGAAAGAATGTGTTCTGTCAGAAAAAATGCAAGTCTTCTCCTCGCTAGTGTTGCCTTCAGATTCTGAGACCACATTTTGGCTTGTTTACTGTTGATAAATTGGCTCCAAATGGCATTCTGTCAACCTATGTTCTAGAAATCAATTGTACTTTACTGAAAGTAAAGCTTCTCAGCAGGTCAGACAACCTCCTGTATCAAGTAGACATGAAGTCTGCTCTGTGTCTACTAACTTTGAGTTGTTGTCTAGATCCTGAGAGATGTCGTCCACCAGCTCACTCTCAGAAGACTCATGCGCCATAGACTTGTACAGTTTACAGGCCACAAGTGCCTTGGCCATGGTTTCCTCCCCTCGCTGCCAAAGGAAGAGTGCCATCTTTTGCCGTTTCATCAGCACGGCCCATAACATCAGTTCATGAAAGGGATACTGAAAGCGGCTGACTTCTGGGTCATCCACATCAATATCGATCTCTTCCTCCTTTTTCTTCTTCTTCTTCTTCCCTTTGGTGGGAGGCTCATCATCCTGGGAAGAAAAGAAGAAAAAATGTTCCCATCAGTTTTTAACAGCTTACCTGACAATGGCACCATGCACAGAACGAGTACTGAGAGGACATATTAATAGTTAAAGTTCTAATTTGTTTTTGCTGTTTGCTACAATGAATGTCAGTAGCAATAAAACTATGAAGAACACGTGACAGAGCATGCACGGGGCTAGCACACACAGCTTAATATTTTATTCAGAGAACCATTTCTTCCATACTTAATTACAAGTCACCCATCTTGGATAAGTACAGTAGAACCCTGTTGTATTGAAGGCATCACTTTACACTGCTTTGTAAGCAGATCTCTACTGTGTGTGTAATTGCACAAGTTGATTTGCAATGAAGTAATATTTAATGAATTCCACTGCAGTGTCAATGGAGCTTTACCAAACCTGAATTCACTACGAATAGGTTCCACTGTAATTTCTCATTTGGTATGTTTGCATCTATTCCTGAAGAACAGTGCTGTTTCAAACAAAGCAGTTTTTGGACTGACATGCAGGTGGAGAGAGTGGTAACATGCAAATGGAAAAGACAGGCAGACAGCGTCTTTAAGAACAGCAAGATACTAAAGGAGTCTTCACCTTTGAATAAGCAATCTCCTCTTATGTATGCAGTGCAAACGGAAGGTATAAGTATCCCATTTCTTAAAGGGATAGGGAGGATAGGCCATTACTACAGGAACCAACATGGAAGTAACTGAAGGGAGGTAAATGAAGCAGGATCCTGAAGGGAGAAAAGCCACGATGGGGAAAATTAGGGTTTCAGTAATGTGGGAAAAACATTGCATATATAGGTGTAGACAGAGCTCATCATCATTGTAGACCTTGACTCCAATCTCAGAAGTGGATCACAAGTAAAAACAGTTACAATTCTACAAAAACTAGTTTCTGTTGAAGCAAGCTCAGCATAATGCACTATTTTTTGATAAAATATGAACTTAAATCCAAATTCAGGGTTCAAGCCTCACATCCCAGGTTTCCAAAGACGACTCTTCCGCTCAACAATTAAGTATGCATTTCTCTTCCAGCAGTTTTAAGAACTCCAAGTGGTGACCTCCATCTCTTACAGAAAATTCAGGGGTCTTTAATTGCATGCACGTGAAGAAAGTGTTGAGCATCTCTGAAGCATAGGACATAAAATCTCAAATGGAGGATCAAAAATTAGGTCCTCCTCAGACTAGGAAAATCAAATCAAAATAAAGCCCTGGGTAAGAAAGACAAAGTGCTAAGGAGTCTAAACTTCCTGTTTTAGAGCTGCTAACACTGGAGATGAAAAAAACCCGAACACTTGGAGTTGCATCAATTTACTGACCACTTCAGCAAAAGAAATGTGAATTTTTCTTTTCACCTTTTCTTTCTCTTGGAAGAAGGGAGTGGGCTACATCCACTGTCAAGTGGAGAGAACACTTCAGTTTGTGCCACAGAAAACATTTCTCACAGAAAGAAATAGCAAAAATCAAAACGTGCTTTTGGAGAAGCACTAAGCAACCTATGTGTGAGCAACGTTGATTAAAAAGGGTCACACCTCTGAGGGGATGAGCTTTTGGCCTTGAGCCATTAGAAAACAGGAAGCTGATCAGAGAGATTAAACATAACCTGGACTTTCTCTGTAGAGAAGAAAGCTGCTTCATGGTTAAAGGGGATTTGACCATAAGCAGCACTGTTGGATTACATTCTCTTTTCAATATCATTGATGTTCGCATCTGAATGATTAAATCTACAATATGTTTCAACATGGAATGTGTTATTACATTATAGTGCTAAAAACTGCCTGAAGACTATTGAGCAAAGCTTTAAGCAGCTCTCAAGACCTTACCCATAAAAAAATGTCCAAGTATTTCATAGGCTGTTTGCAAAATGGAAGATCCTGTCTAGTTGAAATTTACTTCAGCCACAGTAATACTGAAAAAGCTAAGAGCAGGAGCAGAACTGTATCAAGAAATGCTCTGATAAAACCAGTAATTTACAATAAATCCAACTTACCTCCATCCCTAGTAGTTTAAGAGCTTTTGGCTGAATATTAAAAATAGAAAAGACAATCAGTTAGACGGGAGGGAAAATTCAAAGACCAAACAATACCAAAGAAAAACACATTTTCATTTACAAATGTACGGTGTTTATTATTAAACTTACTATTCTAAATAATTGTACCAATAATGGTACAATTAATTAATCTCCCTATTAATTGCATTTGCAGGAAGGCAATGGGTTAGAAAATATTTTCCATCCTGCACTCAAGTGAAATATTTTGATTCAGATGGAAGAGTTAAATGAATCATTCACTAATACACTGCTTTGAGAATTTAAATCACCACATGGTCACAAAAGCTTGAAAAAAATAGTGCTTCTAAGCACACACAGGGTAAGGATACCCACAGGAAACTAAAAAATATAATAGATCTTCAAACCTCTCACAATTTCCCAGTAAAAAAATCCTTCTGTCCCATTGTGAAATCTCTGTTCTACATTTTATGTAAAAGGTTTATTTGTTTTTTCCATCAGATAGTACTACACTATATAGGTACTATATATATCGGCTACAGAATACTTGGGCTTTGAGTGGCCTTTGACCATTTGTGGGGCTAGTTTCCTAGTGTGTTTCTTCGTGTGGGGCTTTCTCCAATTAGGCTAGGAAGCTTCACTTGACCTTCAAAGCTAAACGAAACAAATCAATAAGCTAATGAAGAAGAATATTCTATTTGCTTAGAACAGACCTTTTAACAAAGCAAGGGCCATGCTTGATATTCTCAGGATTGGTACATGACTATGAAATGCTTTACTGAGATTGCAGTGGCTTCCGTAGGGTAAGTAAGATTTATGCTCAGAGCAGGTCTTTACAGGACTTACTGTAACAGGTTCA
Organism: Nipponia nippon; assembly: GCF_047370975.1. Classification (NCBI taxonomy): domain Eukaryota; kingdom Metazoa; phylum Chordata; class Aves; order Pelecaniformes; family Threskiornithidae; genus Nipponia; species Nipponia nippon. The sequence continues at coordinate 31,728,333 of NW_028262413.1, read as the reverse complement.
TAGCTCTTCTGTATTCAGACTAAACTTTCTGCCCTACCCAAGTTAAGGCTACTGTTGGTTATAATTACTTGATCAATAGGCCTGGCTTGACCAATACAGTTTACAGTTACAAGGAAGCTACAGCTTCAAGTAGGAATAAGTAAATATGCAAACACCACATTTAGAAATGCTTGGATCGTAAACTACTGAAATAGGAAATTCACCTCCAGATCAACGTATTTACCACCATTTGGGTCCTCCCATCCTTTAACATAGATGTTTTACAGGTTCCTTATATAACTTCACTACCAGAGTTTCAACTTCGGTCTTGCAGCATTTCTTTAGAATTTAACATGTAGTGTGTTTCACAAAGACAAAGGAACAGAATATTACTTATTTTTTACTATCAGCACGATGGCCACATCCAGAATGAACTCATTCTTACCCTCTTTGGTCCAAATAAATTATTATAAAGAGTCCGAAAACTTTTTCGAGTATAGTTGCAGCGATAAGCTCCACCCATGAGATATTCAAGTACAAGACCAATATCTATTAGGCTGATATGATAATCTGGTGGAAGATTTCCCTGCCAAAAAATAAAAAAAAAAAACACCAAAATAAGGACTTAGGATAAGAAAACATAACATACATTAAATTGCCTAGCTAGACATACCATGTCATGTGTAAATTGGCACATGGGTATTATTTACAGCCACTGGTTTCAGTCTCTGAATATTTGTATGAAATTAATGGTAACTGATTCACATAATGAAAAATTTTTGGGGCCAGATTTTGTTTTGTTGTTGGCAGTATTTATAGTTGAGGACAAATATTAATTTGATTTACTTGTACAATATGTCAGTGTCCATAAAAATCTGAGTTGTTTGCAAGGGTTATATTGATGAAATTAAATAACTTTGTACTGATCATCATTAATCCAGTATAAAAGCATGACTTAATTTCATGGTGAATATCAGGCCTACTTTGCATTTTATGGAAACTTATATTTCATCATAATATTATCTACAGAGTTAAGACTACAATGTAGAACATGATCTAGATTAATGTGCAGCCCAAAATCAAAAAGAAAAAGGCAGACTGTAATTTCCATTGTTGCGCTTAAAAACTGGATAGTGGTATTGACTCTACTAGAACCATGAGCTGAAAACTATGTTTCATTGTTCAAGCTACATCCTACAACAATAACTGATTCTACAGCACCACTGAGCAGCTGCTATGATGAAACAACTATATCCTAAGCAAACACATCACCTCCATGTTAACCCAACTGAATCCCCGAGACTGCCGCTGAATGAGTGAGCCATGAAAATGCAATGAAAAGGAGAGACAGACAGAAAGCAGAATGCAAAAGAACATTAGTAACACTCAAAAAGACAAACACTGAAGGAGAAAAGTGTTAAACTATGAAGCAGATCAATATGAATTATACATTAACTCAATACTGCGTAATTCCCACATCTCAACCTCTCGGGAATAAATGTAAGTTTTCCTTGCAAAAAGGAATACAGGCTATTTCATGTAGCTGAATTTTACTGAATAAAATCTCCAAAACCTCAAAGAGAGCAAATACAACAAATCTTACAATGACTCTATTCACGTATAATGAACGAATTGACATGTAATGGAAACAAATGAATAACAAATTTAGAACTTGTAGCACTGAGAAACAGAACAGATTTTCTCCCAGGTAAAAGCAGTATTGATGGGAGAAAAGTAACTAAAAAACACACAAGGAAACAAACAAAAGGGAACAAATTCTGTGCTCATGAGTGGGGCTTCCAGTTAACCTAGCAGGCTTCTCCTTCTACTCCTCTTTTGTAATGCTGCATTGGGAGCTTCTTGTAGAGAAGAAACAGTATCAACCTAAATCTCAAATGATATATTACACCACTAGGAGCTTAACTTTCCTCTCCTTAGTTTTTAAATTACTAGCAGTGCAGTACAGCCATACCCGATTTAGACTGACACCACTGTTTGTCACAAGAAGTAGTTTAACTTTCCTTTTCTTAACAGCTACCATCTAATTTCAAAAGTCTGCTTTTCCCCATGCTATGCTTGCTTTTACTGTTGACTCACATGATTAATGTAATCATGCAAATGTAATGCTACTGTTAGTTAAGCTTACCTTTTTCACATCTCTGACTAGCAAATGCAGCGTATTTGGTGGACCCAATCTCTGAAACAAAAATCATTCATGGTCCATTAGAGCTTCAATTCTTCAGATTTTTTGCAAACACAAATGTAATTAATGATCTGGCACTGTAAGCAGAACTTTAGGCAACCATGTGCCATCACACTCTGCAGGGGTGAAAAGAAGGAACTGGGCTACAATGACAAACACATTTCTATCAAGAGCTGTGTAATCCCTTTCTTATAATCCTTTATGTGGTGATTCAAGTCATAGCAGTTTGTGGTACTGTCTGAACTTGTACTTGCTGCAGGAGCCATAAAGGGACTGAAGGACTAGACTGAGGTTGTATGTTGTATGAATGCTGCCCTACACTACCTGCCACTTAAATGACGGGAAGAAAAACAGTCTAGAAATAGTTATGTTCCTAATGAATTTGCTGTGGGCTGGGTTGGGGAGAATTTGAATAAAAAAGCGTGATGTTCTATGGTTTTGGGAAAAACATTTTGCTTTGCTGGACCACAAGGAAAAAGGATACTAACTTCTGCAATGTGCTAAGAATAAAAGTGCTGTGTAAGTACTTCGCCAAATTTACAGGCTTATTTCAATAATATTAAAGTATACATACATGAAAAGTAATTGAGATTAAAAGTAAATGACCACTACTGGCTGGTATTAAATTTTTACTATCTACATTAGTTCTTTAAGTGTTCTGAAGGTGCATTTTAAATACATCACTATATTTACATAACAAACTGCAATGGCTTCTGAAAGCTGCTGTAGGCTTATTAATTAGGAGTGTGTATATGTAGGGAAACAATAGGACATTGTATGTAGTAGCAACGGCTCCCTTTACCGCTCTCCAACATCTGTGGATTGTCAGGGCTCAGAGCTTTTTGGAAAAACAAGCATATCTCAGAAGGAGAAGAAGAAAAAGGATGCCCCTGTTAAATACAGTAGCAAAGATATCACAGGGAATTTTATTATTTCTGCTCACTCACGGTATTATAAAGTTCTTCCAGTCGAGGAATAGTGAGGAAGTGCTGCATGTTCACTCCATTCTCAATAAGTAGTTTCACAAAGTCCACTCGATCCAGAACCAGTGCATCCAGCATAGCCTGCTCCAAGGAATTCACCTGAATTGCAGAATGGAGAATGTGAGACTACATGAGCACCGAAGAGTTGGTTGGCCAACAACCACACACACTTTCATTACTTAGGATATTCTCAAGTTCCCAAATATGTTGATTAATCTCTAAGTGAAAAGGAATTTAGAAAATGATATTTTACCCATGTTCAAGTCAATACAGATGGTAGAGTTTTCCGATGAGGTCTTGGGCGAGAGGAGAGCAGTGAAAGAAACCTTTAGCAACACAACTGTAGCTTTCAATAATTTTGTTTAGTATTTTTAACTAAACCAAGCATATCATGCTTGACACATGTGAAAAAGAGGTTTACTTGCTCAACATGACAGGAAAAAGTAAAATTTAAGAAAAATGCACTGTATACTCTTAAGAAGAGGTTGACATAATTTACCCTGATAACTCGCATATGTATCACCCACTCAAACTGCTGCCTCACAGGGAAAGCGCAACATATAATGCTGAAAGACTCCAATCATTTGGGAAGAAGCACGTCCTCTTCCCTTTAGCTTACCTTAGCTCCCCTTAGCTACCAACTTAGCTTTGCCTTTGGAAAATGTTGGTCAGGAAGTCTAACGGATCTTCTCTTAATATGGTCTAAGAGGTTTGAACCCAGTAGGAGAGGGGAAAACCCCTTGAGCAGCAATCCCCTTGACACATGAACTTTAATCCAGACAACAGAACAATCTAACGTATTGCAACTGGAAAACGAAGCACTTAGAAATGGAGATATTTAAACTGCCTTCACTGGATAAATAACATGTACAAGGAAGGATGAAGATGTTCACTGGTGTTCTTATTGCCTTCTGACAAGTGCAGGGAAGATGCAGCAGATAAGCACTGAGTTGTACTGTTGTGGTATGGCTGCATGTGGTGCACACAGGATAAGAGAGGGATTCCTGGCTCAAAGACTGAACAGTATCCCTGCAGACTCTACTGCTGATCTTGTGAGACTGTGCAAATGAGGGTTCTATAGAATGAAAATATATATTTTCCTTCTCTCTTTGTCCCCCCAGGATGAAAAAAAAATGAATTCTTTAACAGTTTTAATACAAATAATCTTGTCTCACCCAGTTCAGGAGTTCAAGCTTTCTTGGGTCTGTTTCTTCTTCTGGCTCTTCTTTTCCTTTTCCTCCCTTTTTCTTCCCTTTTCCTTTCCCTCTGGCTGCTTTAGTCTGAGCTGCTGGAGATTTCTTTTCCTTCTCAGTAGCTGTACCGTCAGGAGCTGTAAGGCTTCCTAAAGGCTGTATTTAATAATGCATTAGAAGTATTAGAAATCTAACTGATCGCAGAGTGACTATTTCAGTGAATACACTCCTATTGAACTCACTCCCCAGTCACCACTTCTCACATGCAGTCAACTAAAAATTATAATTTCCTTAAGTATAAGGACCTTTTTGCATAGCCACAGCTTTACACTTTTTTTAAAGCTTTTATGTCTAATGTAGTCAATAACACTGAAAGTCAAAGTAATGAAGTAGGTAGACTGTGGAGGATTTCTCTCGCAAAATAAAATCAGTGCAAGAAGACTGGGAAGAGACACTACTCAGTTGTGTGACTGTGGTGGTTTAACCCCAGCCGGCAACTAAGCACGACACAGCCGCTCACTCGCTCCCCCCCAGTGGGATGGGGGAGAGAATTAGAAAAGTAAAAGTGGGAAAACTCATGAGTTGAGACAAAGACAGTTTAATAGGTAAAGCAAAAGCCATGCACACAAACAAAGCACACCAAGGAATTAATTCACTACTTCGCACCAGCAGGCAGGTGTTCAGCCATGTCCAGGAAAGCAGGGCTCCATCAGGTGTAATGGTTACTTGGGAAAACAAACGCCATCAGTCTGAACGCCCCCTCCCCCATCTTCTTCCACCAGCTTTATATGCTGAGCATGACATCATATGGTGTGGAATAGCCCGTTGGTCAGTTGGGGTCAGCTGTCCCAGCTGTGCCCACTCCCAGCTTCTTGTGCACCCCCAGCCCACTCGCTGGTGGGGTGAGGTGAGAAGCAGAAAAGGCCTTGACTCTGTGTAAGCACTGCTCAGCAGTAACTAAGACATCCCTGTGTTATCAACACAGTTTCCAGCACAAATCCAAAACAGCCCCATGCTAGCTACTGTGAAGAAAATGAACTCTACCCCAGCCAAAACCAGCACGATGACACTTCAGTTTCTTTGCTCTCAGAGAAAGCAATAGTTGCCAAAATAAACAGCAACAAGCATGATAAGGAGCCAGACAGAAAGAGCTTAACAAGAATTTTACATGATGCCAAATAGCATCCATACTGAGGAGGCAGAAAGGAGAGGGAAGGGAGCCACTAACGGGTTCATTTACATTCTGCAGACAATATTTCTGTTTATACCTCCTTCAGACACATTTACTTTTTGCAACGTCCTTCCCCTTTCCAGCCTATCTACCCAAGACAGGCACGCACACGTGCAAATAACTTGACGCTACTGGTCTGTGATTTGGAGGCTTAACTTGCTCCAGCTAATGCTTAGGTTATATAACCTCCACGAATGTGTAAACTGGATTACAACTATCCGTGCTCTGCAAAGAGAAGTACAGAACCAAGCCTTTAACAAGGCTTGTGTTCTGTGATTTTGTTCGTCTTAAAAATATGTTCTCTGCCTAGCTACCATGAATCCATTCGTAAGCCTGGACAAAACTGCAACTGCCAACTTGCAGCACAGGCTACTCTGAAAGCAATCTTTATGAATTTGAAATGACAGTGAATCGCAATTGGCTGATACCGTTTCCAGAAATTTTTGCAGAGTATGAGTATGAAATAGGTCAAAGCAGTAACTGGCTTCAGTTGCTAGGCGATACCTCTGAATCTAACCACAATAATATGGAGATTGGAACGTTCTGTCCAAATAAATGCTTTATAGTAATAATACTTCATCATCTTTAGGATGAGTAAATCCTCTCTGTATAAGCATTTTAATGAACCTTGAATATTGGAAACATCACATTACTAGAAATGAAGGAATAAACCAGCATATGCAGCAACATTTGTTTAAATTTAATTATAAGGGCTTCCAAATTAAATAAATCTCACCATTATGTATAGCATGCACATGAATAGTGTTCCTTTGAGTGTCATTTTATTGCATAGTTTCAGGAAAGACAACTAATTAAAAAAAAAAAATCTTGCACTTCATTCTTACTGCCTCTTTTAGGCTGATCTCCTCATGACACTTTACAGTAATTCAACAACAGATGGTTCGCACAGTAAAGCAAAAAGCATGAATACCATGAGACACAAAAGTGGCTTAAATAGAGGATTTTAGTTACACAGATGAATAAAGGCACTGCAGTGTTTCAGCATTGACTTCAACTAGTGCAGCATCAAACTCCAATAATTTGAGAAAGAAAATCCAATTTCAGGACCTAAAGCTTTACTGAAGATCTGCTTCTTAGTTCATTTGGCACAGCTCTGCCTGCCAGAGGCCTGTTTTCTGCAATGGTTTCTTCTGGTCATCAGGATTTTGCTCCATTAAACCAAATAGAGATTTTCACAGCTGTTAATGAAGTGAGCAATACAATTCCTTCTAAGCAGTTCCGTGAATTCCTTGCCACATACTTTAATAGGTAGCTGGGGACCTTGCCAACTGCTAGCACATGTCAATGACACAGACCGTCAGATGTCTACGCAAAGCTAGTGCATCACACAAGTTCACTGGGGGTGACCAGGACTGCTATTGTCCAGCTGTATGTAAGGCCACAGACTGTTTCCAGTAAATGCCTTTTTTTTTTTTTTGGCTTTCAAATCCCACAAGGAACCTTAAAAAGGTTATTTTTCTGCTTGTCATGAAATTGCTTTTCTTTCTTTCACAGAGTTTAAATTACTGCTAAATATTTGCAAATGGCATCATTATAAGGAAGTTTCAAAACAAATAGGTCATTCTTAATTAATGAGATATCCTACATCAGTTCGGCATGAAACAGAATTCAATACTGTTTCTCCTGCCAACAAAATCCAAGGTGTGAGTATTCCACCACTTATTTTAAATTGTTAACAAACAGTATGATTAGGAAAACTTTGTCTTACTGGCCAGTGGTGTCCAAAGACAAAGATTTGGCTGCGTGCAATGTCTACACGATTCCAGGCCAAAGCCAAGCTGAGCTGGTCTGGAGCAGATGCATTGGTACCTAAAGAGAAACACACAGATGTTTAGTATTTCATGCATGATGAAACAAGATTGGACAACCTTCTGTAATTCACTTCTCCAAGAACTACAAAAGAGCAAGCCTGACTTCATATCATACTACCATTATAATAATTCTACCACAAAGCAGTGGATTCATCAAATCAATTTATAGCCTCTTCCATTTAACCCCATAATACTAATTTCAAAAGGATTAATCAGATTCTCTCCCTTTTTTCCTTAAAGTTCCCACATTGACTTTATATTCTGATGCTAAATATAGGCATTTAACTGTTCTAGAAGACTCCTCCTCTCAGCTCCTCTGGCTGACGCTGTAGATATGAGTATAGAAATTCCTCTCTTTATTTCTTAGCTTTGGGGACTCCAGTGATCCCATACTGAGCCCATATCAACTACTATATACCTGCAGACAGAAACAAGTTGTTTCAGCAAACATAACAAACTCCAAACAAATATGGAACTGATCCTAAATTTTGCCCTAAGGCTTAAAGAGCACAATCTGAGATCTGGAAAAATCCAGATAGTCTTTTAATCTTCCCACCTTTTCTCCTAACTTTATTAGTATATGCTAGAACTGCAATAAAATGTGTTGAAATATCAGTAGTATAGTTGTTGCAGCATTGCCATCCCAGGCTTTCAGGTGAGGACAGCCAAACAAAACTTTCAATCTAGATTTTATGCTTCAAGCTAATCTGAACCTTAAGCCAAGCATCTTCAGGTTACTTGTTAGAATCGAACTGAATAAATCAAAGACTTAAACATCAAGAATGAACCTCAGACGGTGTATAGTACTGTCTTCTTGGGATCAATTTCTGCATCCTTCCTAATTGCTTGCATAACCCACCTTTGAGGAGAGCAGTTAAGATAGACATCTCAATGTCCTGTTGCCCTTCAGACCCCATGCGGAACACGGTAATCTAAAGGACAGCATAAAACCAAACACACAAAGTTACAACACATGAAAGAGAGAGACTAAACATGTGGATAGAAAAAAGAGCAGAATGTTGAAGCTTTGTTATTTTCTAACACTTGAGATTTTTCAAAAAGTACAGTCCCACTAATTTTTTCTTTGAAATTTAATTTTCACAAAAGCATTTAATTAAATTCTTTAAATAAAGGTATCCTAAAATATCCCTGCATTGGCAAACGTGATGAACTTCTTCAAAATTCTTCACCAAATCTGTGAATTTTGAAAAGTAGTGACAAAATCTGCCATGCCAAACTGATTGTTTTCTAACAGTTCTATTACTTTCCAGTAGTAATGGAAATGCCAGCTTGGAAATGGAAATGCTAGTTACCTGAAATAACTATCATAGAATTAATTTTATTGATGATAACACTCAAATATTTTTTAGTTGCAGGATATGCTACATATTGACAACCAAAAAGGCAGAATCAACTAATAAAGAAAAGCAATAATTTCTAGTCACATTTGCTTAGCTGAGTCCATTACAATTCACTGATTTTAAAAATAGTAATTCATATAAAGCTTAGCCATTGAACTATATATTAAAAGATTAATAACTCAAAAGCAGAATAACCTAATATTCTATGTTGATTAAGTTAATACTGAATGCAGACAAAAAATAACAAATTCTTAATTTTCCAAAAGCAACTCTTCACAGCAGATGCTAGCATTAAGTACTGGAAATAGCAATTTTCTCAACAGTTGGAATAGATTTTGCATGAACACAAAGATACATGACATTACAATAGAGAAGAACTAAAGGAAAAATTCTATTAATTAACAAGAAAGCAAACAAAATTATCAACAAATGCAAACCATAAGCCCGCTTAGGCTGCACAGTCAGTGTCTGAATTTTGCTGAGTATATCAGGCCTGCTCTGATGCACATTTTAAATTCGAAGCAGTTTGACTAAGGCAGCTGTGGACTCTCTTTTCTCAATCAATTCTTCTAGGAAGGCTGACTCTCTTACAGTCAGCTTATCATGGCCATGCTTATTACCAACTTGACTTCTGATGAAGGCATATGTATGGAACTAATCTTGGCACCATACAAATGTAAATATATCAACAGTACGTCTACATTACCCAGACAATCTAAAGACTTCACATTTGGAGCCCTTAAGTAAGATTTTATATAATCAACTGGGCACGCTAGTAATACTTCTGAAAGCGTAAGAAAAAAGCACAGATGGCTGTCTATTTGATTGCAGTACAGAGCTGCATTACTAGAAAATACAGCATTTGACATATTCTGTTCCAAGTGGCATTTGCAGCTGGATTAATCCTTAGAGAATTTAGTTCTGGCAAAGGTATTTAAATATATGTTGCTAAAAATCATTCAAAATTGCATAATCTGGCTTCTATGAACCCAAGAACTAAGTAGTATCAAAATCTGACCAAAAATCAAGAAACGGAAATAAAACTAAAATTGACCTTCTCTTCTTGCAGAAATCCCTCCCATACTAAAGGGAATTCAGTGTCAAATGTAATGAACCTTGGAGAGAAAAGCATTGGAGAGAATGAGGGAAGAAGGGAAACACAATTAGAAGAGACTTCTATGATACTATATAAGACGGGAAACTACTTTAAGCATTTAAGTATTTAGCTGTTATCTTGAAATGCAAGCAAGCACTCCCTTGGCAGCTGAGATCGACATGATAAAGAAAAGTCAGAGGCACGAGCCAATGCCCAGCATAATCTCTGGAAAAAGGCCAGCTATTTGGAGAGTGCGGAGAATAAGAAACTGGTAGAAAGTCTGCAAACAACCCGGCCATTACTTGACACAGATTCCCATCCCAATCCTATGTCATTTTAATTGTCACAGGACACCTTCCTGAAAGGCTTTGAGAATGGCTTTGTAGATTAATCCTGAGAGCCACTGGTCATGTTTTTTCATGTGTTCCTTGACTTAGCCAAAATCTCCTAACTTCACTGAATATTTTGCACGAGCTTTTACCTGTGAGAGGCTAGGCTCCTATGGCAGAAAATATACAACAGTACAGTTGCCATTATACTCTAAGAAATAATTTTACTTAACATTTGAAAATTTTCAAAACCAATTTTAGTGTCCATCTTCCCAAAGCAGGAGAAAGAAAAAATAGCAAACTTCTTTATAGCATAAACTTCCTTTATGTTCCAAATTCTTTGCTAGCCACCTTTCTACTGATGTGAGACTTAGAGAGGATTGAAAAGTAGAACAGGACATCTCAGAGAATCAGAGTTCATTCAGTGGATATGATGAACTGGATTTCTGGAGGGTTTTTATGCTCCTCTTTGTTCCTTGACTGGAACATCAGGGATAATTCTAATCTGATAAAAGTGATCTCATTTCCAGTGTTTACTTTAATTGCTCAAGAGTAATGTAAAAATAATGCCTTGATTGGTACGTTTATCATTGGGAGCAGCTTGTATAAAAAGAGTACTAGCACAAAGCTTAATGTACAGATTTGAGGAAGTTTCTTTGCGTTATGATTAGTACCACTGTGCTAAGTTCAGCTGTGTATCCGATTACTCTAAGTGGGGATCAAGTGGTAACTTTCTTGCATTAGCCCTTCACTCGCTAATAATATCAAGTCAATATGAAACCACACAACAGAAAATGATGGAACCAGAAGCATGCCTGTGCATGGTAGTGACAGCTCTAGCAAAAAATGATGGGACTGCTCATGTTCTGTGATCTCTGTGTAAATCGGGTCAAATTTTAGACAATTTGATTCAGATCTTACTTGCACAAAAGCTATTACTTAAGAATCAATGGCACTTACACAAGTAACATACAGGGGCTGCTCTCCTTTTTCACAACAATGCACCTGACCTCATGCTCAAAACTAAATCACTGCACCGATACCGAAGTATGTATGTCAAGGCTTAGATAACTAAAAATTACATTGTATTCATTTTCTTCGCTCCAAATCTGAGACTGGAAATGCAAACACCGGCAGCTACTACATGCAGTATTGCCATGGCAAGTAACAAGCAAGTACTCCAGGGAAAATACTTATTTCCCGTCTCCTGTCATACTTCTCTGGATACCAAAGCAGGATTTATTATTTCTCATCAAAGAACTAAACACTTACTTCGAGAAATCAAAAGAACACTCCATACTGAAAAGAGTAAGAACTGTAAGGAATGCTACATTCAGTTTATTGTTTATTTAAAATTTTAAGAAAAAATCACCTATTGCAGACAGTATTAAACCTGGGAAGGCCAGAGTTTAGAGTTTGTCTCCAAGCTGACCAAAGACAGAAAGTGTGGGCTGTATGGAAGGAAAACATTCTTAAAGGAGCACGAAACATCATTTTTCTAAGAACTTAGAAAAAATTCCGTCTTTTCTCAGCCTCATGAGAAAAGTTTCAGCTGTCATTCAAATACTTTCTTTATAGCTGCTCCTGTTATAGGCATCAATTCCTTAGTGATACAATTAGGCATCCTGAAAAACGAAACTGCCCCACATTTAATGCTTAAATTCAATAGCAGTTTGGTTATCTGATTCCCTACACACAGTCTGAGGAGAAGGTTGTGGTAGTTCTCTCTTGTTTCTGTCTAATAGAAATATGCAGCTTTAGCAAAAAACATAAAAATATCAGCCATACCAGTTTCACCTGTAATTTAAAAAAAAACACAAAAAAAATTCATCAGACTGTTCATCTGCTATTAAAACAGCTACTTAGGATTTCTATGAAAGAATGAAATGGAATTATACCAGGACTCAAGGGAGAGATCATATTTACCAAAATTCACTATGACAATTAGTCAAGGGAAAACACTCAAGGATTCATTTTGCCTGCAAAGGCACAGTAAACACAACCTCAAGACACTGTTCACAGATGACAGATGTGAATGTTAAAGATTTTCTTTTCCTGAGCACACTTTTCTCTGTAGCTGGGATATGGCAGACGGAGGAACCTGACTGAGGGGTACAGTATATAGAACAGGCCTGCAACAAGCCAGGATCAAGCAAGGCTGGGACCTTCACGAACACTTAATGTTTCAATTTCTTTTGAAAGACCTCAATAGCCCATTTTACTGGAATGAAAGTCTGTGAAAAAGTAACTATATCAGAAGACCAAAACTGTGCTGATGCACTCTGAATGCTTACAGCTCCTAGGAACCCTTTCTTCAGTTATCCTTCCTCTACATTCTGCAGTTGATCCTGGTTTTAGTGCATTTATCTCAGTGTCTTAGTCTGCCTTGTGGAAGTTTGTGAAAAAAGACTCCTATCAACTTGCACAGGAGAAGAATCTGAAATTGGTTTTAGAGGCTTTCCAGAAGACAAAATCTCTTTCTTGGCCTATGCTTATGAATGAATGATTGTCTATGTTTATGGAGCTATATGGAGGGGAAAAAAAAAAAAAGTTTACACTGTAACCCTGGGAGAGTGGCACTTGAAAGTACTCTATAAAGTCTGGTCACAGAAATTCTCTTTGTGAACTACTTTTAGGACACTTACAAGTTCTTTTTTTTTCATGCACTCCATAAGAATGACGAACAGCTGATGAGCTTGATTCCTGTTGTAGTTAAAGGTTTTCTGGATGGTAACTAGAAGCTGGTCCCTAAGGGATTCACTTATTATCCTAAATGAAAAATGAGACATAAAAGAAGACATTGCCAGAATTAATATATATGCAGAAGGCTTGCTGTTTGAGAAACCATTTTTCATCCTTCATTTTGAAAATAAATGAAAACACACAGCATCTTTGCATTCAGTACAGGTAAGGAGTTCATGAAGAGTTAACAGTAATCAAGAAATTCATACCCAGACTGGCTTTTATGCATCTCAGTACCTCAGCATTGATTTAAAAACTTGCAGGGAACTTGAACTATCTTTCACCCTGGAATATAATGCAGGTAGCTCTTACTCCTGTTATATATTATAGATACACTTTAGTTAAGAATTTCAGTCTTCAGATTTCAGCAGTACACCTTACAGGACCCCCTACCTTTGCCTCTAAATGTTGCAAGGCCCTTTGCATATAGCTAAAAACCCAAAAATATTTCACACTACTGGTTATCACTACTGGTTTCACCTTGGTTATCTTGGTTATCCTCTTAAACAGAAGATTTAAATTGCTAGCATATCTGAAACCTCATAATATTCAACTGAGAAACAAATCAAAAGGCGACTAAAGAAATTAGATCAAAAACTTTCTAGAAAGGTCAGAAATGTTTGATCTCTCAAAGTAATCTGAAACAGAGCCCTTCGATCTTCATTCAATAAAACACATGTATTTTCAGATGATGGCCAACATTACCAGCAGACATTCAAAGCAGTGAGACAGCTGAGCCTGTGAAGTGCAGTAAAATTCAAAGTTCATTGTGAGAAAATTATTCTTTTAGACAGCAGGGCTGGTGAAAAATTCTCATTACAGACCTGCCTTACCAGATGAATGCATTTATCTCATCATAATTATTGGAGAGAAAAACGGGACACTGCACTGGGAGAGAAAGTCATGCAGTGAGTGCATCTCAGACAGACTGATCCTAATAAGCTCTTTCAATTACCTGTAAGCTGATAGGAAGGATGAATGAGAAAGGAAAAAAAAAGAAGGAAAGTTAAGGAGCCTCGGTCGACGGAAAGGAAAAGAAAGTTGCTGAATCATAAATACCGTTGGTACTGTTGGTAGGATTAAATATGTAATATGTGTAAACATCAAAAAAATCCAGCATCAGAGCTGCTCTCCGAATGCAGCAAATAACATCTGCACTGCTTGACTTCACTAGTTGTCTGCTTAATATTTAATCCAAGCTAAACTCCAACTTCAGTCAAGGAAACAGGCTATTTCTTCGGTGCAATATGGGTGTGTCATACCCTAATCAAGACTAGGTTTTTGCCTGAATCTGGCTACTAAAGATAAAATTCTGATATTAACAAAAACGATGGGGAATGCATGTTACTTGACTGGGAGAAGCAATATTTTAAATTAAAAATGCAATACTCTGCTTCCACTTGGAGTATTTGTCAGGACAGATCTTTTACTCTGCAGAGCAGATGAGCTTTATGCTGCTAGCATAGGCTTTGTATCTTCTTTAAACTAACCGTACTTTCTATCAACCAAAGGGGCAGACAATCAACCATAAAAATAAGAGATTCCAGAAAACTTTGGATTAGGAGTGACTTTTACAGGTTCATTTGGGCAATGGACAGGAGGGCTGTGGAGCAGAATGCTCCAGACAACATCCTCCACTCTGTTCATGTCATCAGGAAGCACTGCCCTGAAGAACCATCACAGATGCAAAAAACAGCAGGAAAATGGAAGGAAGCCCAATATTTTTTCAGCTGGTCTGGCATTCTTGGAGAATGAAGCTCATTCACACAACATACTAGAATCAGGCAGTACAAGTTTTGCAAATACATGCACTAATTAACCTCAGCCCTGGCCTGAGAAAAAGTAATTCTTGGGAATCGCTTGTTCCTTGCTTCTAACACGCCCAATCCAGCATCAAGTATAGTGCAGCAAATTTTGATGGAGCTTGTATGACAGTGTGCTGCACTGAGAGCAAGCTTGTTTCAATGGACCATCAAATACATTCCAAGTGGTAACAATTCGTACTCATTAACACCAGGGCTAAGATCAAACAGGCAGCAAAAGCTGGCTGACAGCAGAATGCCTCTGTTAGTAGCATTCTGTCCCTGAGGTATTTTTTCATGAAGCTTTAATGAAAGCAAGGCAGATAGTCCTACATTGTCCTCCCAAGCAAGACACAGCTTTGGTGACGATCTCAAAATCTTACCCTCCTTCTTCTGAATACTTGTGCGCAAATGACAGAATATCCGATGCTCGTCCACTACCATCACATATCACGACAGGGAGAGGGGGTTCTTCTCGTAGACACTCTAAAACAATGGAGATCACATTGGGACCCCCTTCCACTATGAGCCCAACTACAGGAACACCTTGTCCCAGCCCTGCAAAAAAACAGAACAGAAGCAAAAATAGAAGTGTCATTGAAACTTAGTTTAAGAGGTTGAGATATTATGAGTGGATGTAATTTCTGTGTTACAGCATCACTTCAAACCAGAGCAGCTAGGAAAAATGATGGCCATTTCATGGCCAACACCAGGAAAAACGTTCATATGCCATTTCACAGCCCCAAAAGGAAAAGAGTAAGATGTGTCTCCGCCCTTGCTTTTGCATCAGCTCCATACTGATCATTTATTCACTCACTGTTGGTGAACTGTAATCTCTTTTGACAGACACCATGTACAGATAAAACAGCTAACATGATTCTCCTATTACTTCACTAGTTTCACTGTTACTTGGATGGCTCCCAGCTACTGTGTCTTTGATGCTTTAATTCTTCATTGGTTACCTACAGGAAGTCTTCAGTAAGGTGACATATACCTATGCTTTCTCCTAAAATAGAAAATATGAAATTAGTGTCTTTATCATGAGGCTGAAATGGCTGGCCGATGGAAGAGACGACAGCTGAGCATCCCTTTGCTGTCCCTGCCTCACTGTGATCTCCAGGCATAGGATGACAAAGGGAAGCCCACAGGTCACATGGTCTCAGTAGCCTTGGTCACAAGATACTTTTGGAAATGAAGGACAAAACATTACCTGGAGGCTGACTAATCCCACTATTATAAGCATTTGAATTCAGTTCTTAACCTGTAAATTGACCAGCGCTTTATAAAGAAGATGCACTTTTTTGTACAGCTGAGAACGCGTGAAAGAGTTCATATTTTCAACCTTCATTCATCTCTGAAGAACAGGAACACCATGCACAATAACAGCAGAAGCTTCCTGACATCCTCCTGTCAGTATACCCCAGCTCTGGTAAGGAGGAGTCACAGAGCATGGGCCGGCCTGTGTGTCCATGAAATCCTTAATGATTCCTGCTGAGATTTCCAGAAGAGGTGCCTGTGCTTGAAGTGATTAAAAAGAAACAAAACAACTCCCTGTATGTTGTTACTAGTAGGTGTACTGCAGCCCTTCACAGAACTCTTAATTCCTACGTGCATTCCCAATTTTGTCCTTCTCATGACAAAAATCACCAAATGCTACTTAAATCAGAACCAATATCCCCAGCCCCAGTGGTACTAAAAGAAATGATACAGAACATCTTGCCTCTGGGCCCCGACTTCCTTATCTTCCAAGCCAGTGCTCCCTTTTACAATGTTACAACTCTCCCAGCACTTCCGCAGAAGACAAACATGAAAAAAGCATAGCTAACGTTAGCTATTTCTAATGTCTGTGGGCAACAGCGCACGACACTGTCTCCACACTGAAAGGCAAGGGGCATCATTTTGGTGAGTTCAGTTTCTTAAGCTTACCGTAGGCAAAAAGCAGTACTTAAAGACCTTCCAGAATGTTTAGGTACCTTGTGGCTGATCTCTAACTGCGCCTTCCGGCTTTACCTGGCACTCTACTTCATTTTTCTACTCTACCTATAAGAGCACTTAAGCCCTGTTAGAAACTTTTGTAGAGTTTAATGCCATTGTCATTCAGAATGTTTGTTTTTTCTTATTTATACAGGCCTACACAGCTTACAATGGCATCTGTAAGAAGTCAGAAAGGCAACTGGTAGAACTGATGTCTATTCTCCAGTAGCTCTTAATTGAAGCGTGGATTCAAAGACTATTAACTTTTTTGCAACCATTTTTAATTAGGCTGTTGTCATGTTTCTTTGTTTTTTTTTTAAAGTTGCTGGAAAACCACAGCTACTAATTTTTTTTATTTATTTCCTTTTTTAAAAAATCAATTTTTTCTACAAAAATGTTATTGAAAAGTTGTCTTTTACAAGATTTTTTTCTAAGATAATGACAGAAAGAATTCTAGAAAGTTGTTTTAGAGAGGCTGTAACAACTGGCAGAAATTTTAAAACTGCACTAAACTAAATATAAAAGCACTGATGTGAAATTATCTGGATAATGGCTTCACTAAAAATCAAAATCCCAGCTGAGTTTATCTGGAAGATCAAAGAATTTTAAGTGTGATATTTTGGACGAAACAAATTCACATAAAAGAGCAAATAAAATGTTAGTATGAACATTTGGAATCAGAAACCACTGAGCTGCATAGGATTCCTGTAAACAGGAACTGTACAAAATCACCCCATTCTGTGTATTTACTGATGCTTATGAATTCTGATGCACAAATTCACATTAAAGAGCAAATAAAATGTTAGTATGAACATTTGGAATCAGAAACCACTGAGCTGCATAGGATTCCTGTAAACAGGAACTGTACAAAATCACCCCATTCTGTGTATTTACTGATGCTTATGAATTCTGATGCACAAATTCTTTACATTTCCCTTCCTTTAAATGCTTACTGCTTTGAAGCTTCTCCTCACTATTATTTGTCAGCTTTTCTTTCTCCCTTTATGCCACGCAAACCCAATACAAATCCTTACTTTTCTGGGTTTTCCATGCTGTTAGATGTGGGCTCTTTCACCACTTATCAGACAGCATATGTTCTAGTTTAGTCACACAGTCCTGATCAAATTCCTGCTAGAAAGAGCTCGAAGAAGCGTTTAATTTCAATACCTTGAAGTATTTCAAGCCCTTCTTCCCTCCCTTCCTTTAAGATGTTATGTTTACAGTTTGCCCCACTGTACTTACGTGTGTTAATTTTCTGGAGGGAAATGTGTTTTTCCAACTGACGTCGTAACTTTACTTCAGCTCCGTATTTACCTAGCGTACCATTGTCTGCCAGAATGAAGTGGGTATGGGAACTGTTGAGCACAGAGAGCTTACTTAGAGGGTTTGACATTGTTTGGTAAACCCGTGTTACCTGTGTGTCAAAAGGATAGATGCACCTAGATTAGAACTAAGAACTAAATGTGAAAATCCCCCACACTGCCCAACAGAACCACATGCCTTATGAGAAAACAAATCAACCTGATCTTTATAACCAAAAATAGAGGAAAATTAGAAATGGAGCTTGCTTTTACATTCAAAACTTGAACTCTTCACAGCAGTGTTTTCTTTGGAGGATGACAGTGACACCTGTGCACTCTCCTGCCTGTTCCCCTAAGCTCACTAATGTACCCTCCTTGATCACACACTGCGTCACATAATCCTCTTACTGCATTAGAAAATATTCTGGAGTTCCTAGTAATGAATAAGCCACTGCAGAGTACCCATCTACAATAAATGCCAGTCTTGTACACATAAAGGCTCTTATATGGTATTTAGAAGTCTCAGTACGCCACACTGAAGTTAGGACCTAAAACTGTCACCATAGAGAGGTCTCTACTATCAAAAGCAATGGAAACCTCACTAGCTCCATATTTACTTTGAGGTCATATAAGACAACCTGACAAATATATTTAAACGACAGCTTTTCTTCAAGAAATTGTTCAATTTCAGCTCTTAGGCATGCTTAAGAAACAGCAAAAATATTAATACTCTAAAAAGATGAACAGTGTACTTTGTTACACAGCTGACATTGCTAATTACACAGGAGTTAAGACTTACTCCTTAAAGACTTACATCTTTTCCTATCAGATCTTCCTTGTTTTCTACAATGCCCCACGGTGCAATTCCTATGGCACATATTCGTCCTCTGGATTTGGAAGAATGATCTTTCAGGGCATCTCCCACATGACGAATGACACCTATAGGTACAATTAATTTAATTCATTCTTGGCACTTTTTAGAGATCACTAAACAACAGAATTTTCTTTTTGCTTCTCACGGAGCTACCTGCTTTTCTGGATTGCTTTCACTACTAACCTGGTATCTCTATAATAGAACACACAATGCAGACAAATCCATGCTTTTATTTTGTAATAGGTGTGTGTAAATCCTATTGCCTTTTCACATCCTTGTTCTGAATTCAATGAAGTCTTTGAAAGACTTACCCAGTTACTTAACTTGCCACAGTGTAATGTGTACCATTGTCTGGAATTATATTATTCATTGTACACAATGATAAACACATATGGAATGCTATCACTGCGGTCTGAACAAGCAAAAGCTCCAACCCTGTAGTTATCTAAGAAACATGTTTTCACTTAAAAATTATTCTGAATAGCAATCATCATCTTCCCTTAAACTCATTAGACCTTTGTTGTAAAATGAAATTAAAAGGAATTAATTCTTATCTTACATAGTTTTCTGAGAAATAACTTGATATCAAGATTTATTTCAGCTTAATAAAGATATTGTTATAGAAATATTATAATGAAAGTTTGCATCTGATTGTTTTTTGAAGATCACTCAGAATTGATATTAACATAAATGAAATTAATTAGAAATCAACTGGTCTCAAAATATATATAGGGAATCACCAAACATGTCTTTCAAATTTTGGACATCACATCAGACACTGTTTATTTGACAGAATCCAGGAACAGCGCCAAAAACCTCCTGGTGGAGTTAAGTAGAGTTGCTGTACAACTGATGATTCATATGGTCAAAAAGGAAACACAGAAACAGAAAACTGTTTCAGGTGGCCAGAAGATCGGAGGAAAATGCAAACAGGAGATTGCAATGTCTTCAAATAGAGACTTTTACAACTGACTTCAGGTTTGTGTTTCAAGAGTGCTAATTTATAGTCATTCATTTAAGAACAAATATCTTATATAATTTCAAGACAGAGCGTGTGCACATGTGGTGGTGGGTGATCCCATGCAGACAGTGACTCAGGGACACGGCATTCAAGGTGGATTATCAGTTGATCACTAACTCTCAGAGAGATCACACAGACTAAAGGCTAACTCAGTCCTTGGCTGCATGAACAGGGAAGTGTCAAATGGAAGCAGAAAGGCTGCTTTACTTCAGGGATTAAAAGCTTCATCCAGCACTGTCTCAAAAATCACAGTGTCCAAAATTCAAGAAGGCTGTTGAAAAACTAGAAAGAGTTCAAAGCAGAGGTGTGATAATGACTGAAGGACTGGAAAACATGCTTAGTGCGAGAATTTTATGGAACTCAGCATGTGCAGTTTGACAAAAGTGCTGTGTATGAAAATATACCTTTAGTATAGGAAATATACTTTTAGTAACAGAAAGATCTTTGTACAAAAAAAAAAAAACAAACCAGAAGAAGCTAAAGCTAGGCAAATTTGGAGTAGGAGGTTTCTTAACTACAAGGATAACCAACCACCAAAAAAAAAAGTATTATAACTACTGGTAGATTCCTTGCTACTGAAACCAAGGTTGAAATTTTTTTTTCAGGGGAAACACCGAGTAATGCAAATCGATATTGACCCAGGAAAACCTTATGGTCAGGGCTGGGTAGGAGATTAACACAAATGATTACAATGCTCCTTTTTTGGTCTAGTGGCTAATGACTCATTCATGTAGACTTAAATCTTCTGCCTGTGGGAAAGATTAGTGAATGAACATCACTGAATTCTTAAGTAAACTAAAAGTGCTGGTAATTCCTTACCTGTACTAACACCTCCAGTGAAAATCCAAGCTCCTGTGGTCATGGCAGCCTTTATCAGACCTTTTCCAAATACTTGCTTTAATTTAGGTTGCATTTCAAAGTTCTGGAGGCCTCCATGGACAGAGATTAAGAGTTTGGGCAGTTCCAGTTGCCAGTCTTTCACCATGAGATGCAGCAGAGAATCTGGTTTAGTGTCATATGACACACGGATATACTGCAAAGAGCAATGCATAATATTATCACTCCATCTGCTCTGTAAATTGTCTATTGACTGAGCAAAGAATGGTTATATTAAGCCTTCCATCTTGAAGAAAGAGTTTCACAATTTTTAAGCAACACATTATTAAATTTCTCTTCTGCTTGTGATTAGAAAAAACAGGTTGAAACCTTTCACTTTACTATTGACAATTTACCATTCACTTCATGCATTTTAAAAGCACCACTTTCCTCTCTTCACCTGCAAAACTGACTGCAATCAAGTGATCCTAAGCTCTTATTGCAAATCCGCATTGTTGGGAGCTACCTATGTGAAATGACTGGAAGGTGTTTTGTATGTTCCTAAAACCTCTGGTTTGACTGCCAAAGAGAAGCAACAATCTTCATAAGAAATAGGAGGCTTATGTTACATTTTATCCCATTCACTGCTGATGTACATATTTCTGCCTCCAAAGCAATGATTTGCATTCTTCTCAGTTTAGTTCCACCATTGTGATTTCTTTTCAAACTACTACTCTATCAAAGAAAACTATGAAATAAACTCATGTTTATTTCTGCTTTAAAAACAAACAAACCACCACGAACAAAAACCACCAACCTCTCCCATACATTTTGTACGAGTTTTTGCAGTGTGGTTGTTTCCAGTGGCAGTCTCAGCAGAGAGATAAGAAAGCAAATGGGCAAAGAAAGAAATCTAGGTTTGGATTTGTTCAGAAGAGAGGTAAAAGAGAAAGAGATTTTTTACAGCAGCCTGACTTGCTGTTACTTCTGCTGCTAAGAAAACTCAACAGTCCATTTTCCAGCTCTGTCAGGCCTCCATCTTTCAGAAAGGCAAGATTAATTACCGTGCTGGGTTATTTGGCCCACAAATCTAATACAAACAGATGGAATCTTGGGCATTAATACATGCAGCTGCCTCCTTAGCTGTTATTTACTGACAGTAATTTCAATGAAACTGTTTCATCAAGACATTATAAGGTGCTACCTAAGTATTAGGTATTATTTTTCTCTTGCCTTCTCTCTCTCTCCTTTTCAGCATCTTGTCCACACCTTTCTGAGAGAGCAAAGAGACCTCCTTTGATTTCAATGGATTATGCACTGAGTGAGCTGGAATCCTGACGCATATCTATTAAGCTAACATACCAGATGAATACCTTAGCGTAGCCTATGCTCCTTACCATGGCCTTATTTGAATGTCCTCCTCCCTGGAATTCAAGGTTTCCATAGGCATCAGTTGGGTATGTTTGGGTGTGTTTACTGACGGACCATTTCTCTGGCTGAGCTTCCACTTGCTTTGTTTCTTCTCCATTTTTATTAGCTGTTATACTTGGAGGAGGTGGAATATGTTGGTTAATAAGCTGGCCACAGCAGCACCTGTAAGTTAAAATTTGAAGTGACTTTGATTACAGTATCTTCAATATTGGATAGCAATTTAAAAAAGAAAAAAAAAAGGAATAGATCAGAAATTATATTTTCAACTGACCATGCCTTGCGCTACATGAATCATAGAAACGCCTCTTCTAGGTCTTATCTGCTGTATTTGCATACACGCATATGCCACAATTACCAGCCCACAGGTGTTTCTTAACAACCAAAGATAAAAAAATTCACTTCACTTCTGTTATACACTGGAAAGCTGTTCTAGGCTAAAGGACAGGGAAGGAAGAAGAATGCAGAACAGGAGCAGTGACCATCTGTTTCTTACTCAGAGGTGATAGCTAGCATGTGACAAACTGTTACGTTATCCAAACAAGCTGGACCACAATTTAGGCAGCCCATGCAGTAGGAGTAATATTAATATTTGGACTAAGAATTCCAGTCCCCCTGTATAGCATTGTTATTGGTAGTGTCATACCAGCTGTGAAGAGCAGTACCACTTGCTTCACAGTGCATATTATTGCATCTTTGCTTTCAGAATTTAGTATGAACTTATGCCCTGGTTTGCAAAGCTAGGAACTAACAAGTCACTGCCTCTCCTGCTGCCCTTATCATCAGCTGCCTCTCCTACAGAGCCTTATCATCTCTGTATGACATGTCCCATGTCTCTGTACAGACTTGAGTGCAAGCATGTCTTGCACTTTTATTCCCCCATCATCTCCCTTTAAGGGCAGTGAGTAAATTGGGTCTCCGTTTCACATGTCTAAATCCAAGTCAAGTCCAGTTTCTTCAGCATTAACCTTTTCTGTTGGCCAAAACAAAAATTTCAAATGTTACCTGCTAATGTCTTTGTTGTTGGCAATTACATAGATGCATTCTCTTTTTGAAAAGGTCTTCTCTATCCAAGCCTTTTGACCCTTAAAAGGAAGAAAAATTAAGAAGAAACCTACTGAAATATTTCTGTGTGGCAGATACAGTAACATTTGCCTTCTATTTTCAGCTACTGTTTTTAAAAACAAGCACTGAATTCATTAAATCACTTTTAAACACCAGATACATCTACTTGTGAAGCACGTAGGTGATGTGAATTGTCCATGACTTGGATAAAATTCAAACCTTGAATGTGTGTGAAATAATTTTTTCCTGTTGTAAATCAAGTTCCAGTCATTCCTAAGGCATCTTCCTCTTAACAAGATGTGTCTTAGGAGGAGGCATTCCTTAAATTAACAGAATGTTTGACAGAAAAAGCACAAACTCTTCAGGCATGGTGTATCTGTGAAACAGGAGGAGGAAAACAACCTTGAAGACAAAACAAAATTGTGTTCGCCTATTATACTGTGTATACGTTGCAAACCAGAAATTAGACCAAGCTCACAGCCATTTTAAAAACAACGATGTGTAGGCAAGCTAGAACAAAAATCATAGATCTGCTCAATGTGGTTAGAAAGTCTGTTGCAGAAGTGTAGTCCAGTTGAGTTTGGGAACACTGAAGGGAGTGAGTTCAGAAATAGCTGCAGGCCAGAGTTTCCCATAGTTTCTTACTTTCAGACCCCAGGCTTTCTCTGTCCCTGCAACCACCAGCAAGGCAACGGATCATCATGATTGCAATAATAAACCAACATTTAGTGGTGAATTTAAAAAAGTGAACTAAAAAGCAGCCTTTTAATTTTAAAGAAATCAAAAATGTTAAAACACACTCACGATTCGATGACACCAATAACTTTGCCTTGCTGATGAAAGCTGCTTCTTCTGAATTTCAATTAGGAAATTGTGTCTTAATTCATTTTTCAAGTAGCAAGCAAATGTCATATGTTTTGCTTTAGTTTCCTCTGTGGAAGTGAAATTAAACTTTTGCAGAGACAAAAGCTAAAAATTACACGAGAACTTTCAGGTGCCTTCAACAAAAAAAAAAAAAAAGGGCCTTTCCTAGAGAAAGATCTAAAAATCTTGCTGATTTCCTGACTTAAGAAAGTCAACTGCAGATTTCTCTTGGATGAATGCTCTGTCAGCCTGTCTGGTAATAGCTTCGAGGCTGGACTAGCCCCCTAAGTGCTGCACAGTCTACAGCATGATGAATAGAGGGTGTGGTAGTTCATCTTTTTTTCTTGTGTGAGCAAGAGCTGCCTCTGAAGTTCCTTTGTTTGTTGACTTGTTAGTTCCTGTCTGGCTTCTTCGTTTCCTCCATCATGTCTGAAATACTAGGAGGGTACATGAAGTTCCCTCATTGCAAATAATTGCAAATAACTTTAAAACCCAAGCTTCTACTTCACGAAAAAGCTGTCCATAATCTGTCCAGGTATGTAAACGTTTGCCTCTTTCAGGTGCTTCTGGGCCAGAACACCTTGACGGTCAGTGGTTTGGGAGATCCTGCACTTCTGCTCTCCACTCTAATATACTTACTGGTTTACCAAGGCAGAACCACTTCGTTTCATTTTAAAATGAGTTATTTGGGAGCTCATAGCACCACAGAGTGAGGAAGAGTTAAGAACTCATTAGACGAAACTTCATGTAGCTTACAATGTTACTTGCTTCCTGAATGACAAGGCATATATTTCAGGCATTCAGCATAAAATGCTTGATTATGTAGCAAATTTTGAAGGAAGAGAGTATTAAATTTACTATCTAAAAGGCTGTGTGACTTGGTCAGCTTTCCTGTGCCAACTCCATACATCCTTTCTTCAAATGAACCTAAAAAGCCTTTGTTCCCAAAAATATTTAAAAGATTCTTTTTATATGCTTTCTGACAAGGCTTTTACAAGATGACAAGTTTTAGCAATAGTATTATTAGAAATAGAGCTCAGAAAATGCTTTAGTTTTATAGCAACGGAGTCTAGTTATTGAGGTGCAGGTCTAGAAAAGTACAGAAGAAAACACTCAAGACAGGGAGATCCATGAGGCTGTGGTATGCGGAGGTGGGTGGTTATATCAAACAAATGCCATTTACCTGTTCAGAACCAGATTTAGCTAATTCACAGGTATTCAGGCCGTTCAAAATGTTCAGAGAGACAAAAACAGTCTATTGGATTGGAATTACACTAGTTTTTCAAAATTAACCCAAAATCACAGTGTCCAAATTCACTGCTGCTCTACAACTATGTCCAATGTTGTTACTTGTGCTTATACACACCATACTAGCTTATGATCTTTAATGTTATAAAATGAACTTAACAGGAAACTGTTACAGAGGTTATGTCATTTATCTGTTTTTTAAATTATATATTTTAATTTTTAATTAGTTATAATTGATTTAGGTTTTATTATTATTTTATATATGTTAAACATATTCACCTTTTTCCCCAAATAAAAATTTATGTGTGGTCTCTGAAAACTCCTTGACTGAGTGACACAAATGCCCAAATCAATCCCACAGTGCAGGAAACACTCTTCGAAATATAAATGGAAACACTCTTCGAAATATAAATGGTAACAGATGCTGCACATTTAACTGTTCTGTAAAGAATACTGGAAAATGCAAGCTAGAAATATCAAAACAACTTGGATTCTTACTCCGTCACCAAGTACTGCTTTACCTTATTTCTCGTAGTTTACTGAAGAACAGAGTTTCCTTTGCTATTTTGTGTGCTTCATGTAAAAGCAGTTAATTAACCACTGGATTAAGTCACAGACTTAATATCTGTGTTTGGAAGAAAGCTTTTGCATCCTGGTATCTAAAATGAGCTCTACAATACAGCTGAGCTCTCAGCTGTGCAGTCATTCTTAAAACCGCTCTCATAGGAGGTCTATTATCTACTGCTACATTGAAAAAAACCTTACATACTCACAACTAAAAACCCTGGTAGAAATCAGTCACTATAGGCACTACAGCTGGACAGCGCATTAGGCTTTACTGGCTTATTTTTCTGTGCTTAATGAGAGGAAGGCAAAAGCAGGCGTTACAGATTGGGTAAATAAAACCTCAGCACATTTGGTCAGCCTTTGAAGTTTCACTGCTTTTG
The DNA here is from genome assembly GCF_047370975.1 of Nipponia nippon. Lineage (NCBI taxonomy): Eukaryota > Metazoa > Chordata > Aves > Pelecaniformes > Threskiornithidae > Nipponia > Nipponia nippon. The sequence goes on along the minus strand of NW_028262413.1, from coordinate 31,702,044 downwards.
TCTATTTAATCTGCTTAACCAAAGCTTCATTATAATCCAGTGCAAATACTTGAGCAGAAAATGGGAACTTTCCCCACTTATTTGATACAGATTCTGTACGTTCCTCTCTCTGGATTGAAATTTATTTGGTTTCTTGAGGAAAAATATAAGCACGCATACTGTCTATCGTGAGTTTGAAAAAAATAAGCGCTTTTTAACAGTCTTGGAATGGATGAATTGTTAAAGGACTACGACAGATCAGCTACAGTTTTCAGACCAATAGCCAGTGGGAGCATTAGGCTGACAGACAAGTAGTTGCTCCCAGCAGGATTATGGCACTAAAAAACACTGCACATTTTCCATTCATGTCTAAGAAACACAAAAAAGCAAGATCCCAACTTGTTGATAGTAGTGAAGTGCAAACCTGCTTATTATTGCAAATCCTGAATGTACTAATCAGAATCTAATTTTTAAAAAACACATTTCAGATGTTCAGTGGCATATTTTCTCTCCTTTACGAAAACTGACAACGGGTCTCCTAAATTATGATAAAAGACAAACCAAACCAAACCACTGCTAATTTTTGGTCTTCAGCCTAGAAATCAATATGTTGCCAAGAAACAGTATTAATTAATACTGTTTATATTATTCCACTTTATGGATTTGTTAGTTCTCTTTAGCATTAAAAGAAGGTATCCTCCTGCAGAAGGTCCTCCTGCAGAAAGGAATGGAAATCAGTGTTGTTGGTTTGTAAATCATGAGTTAACAAAGTCAAGACAAATAGTCACCTTTCAAATACAGCCATTAATAAACACAAGAACTAGTTCTACAAAGACCAGTTGTCCTTCGACTATCACAAACAAACTACACTATTTGCTGAGAAACATGCCTATCCAGGGCTGCAGACATGCAGTAACTGAAGAGAAAATTTTCTCTCACCACCGCACACAGACAATTCCAGTCTGCTGATAAATTAACATTAAATTTTATGTATTTCACTTCACATATAACCAACCATTCAATGAACAAGTACTGAGCCTGAATTTCAGGCCATACCAAAACAGAGCCAGCAGCTCTGTTTCACTGCAGCTTCATGCAAGAGCAGCAGGTGGGCTCTGGACCAAGGCACCTCTGGTGAAAATCCAGGGTGAGAATCAACACAGGAGAGCAAAGCCACTGGAAACATCATGCTACAAACTCTTACACGCCATTGTGCCACCTGAAGCTGTGAACTTCAGTTGTCATACACCTCTGCAGGATAGCAGCAGTATTTAGTGTCTGTGAACAATCATAATGATAAAACTACCACCAAAGGAAGTGAAAGAATTTGGGGGGTGAAAGGGGGGGTGGGGATGAGAGTCATAGTGTCAGCGGAGCATATCCAAAGCCCAAACTCAACCAGACCTAAGGCCAATGTAGTTAGCCCTGTCAACTGCCACGCTCCCCAAAGAGAGATGCTCCACGCAACAGGGACACGTCTTTGCTGAATGGCTTGGCATGCTTGACTTGGTCACAGGATGGGATGGGGCTTTGGCCTTATCTTGCAACTAGAGAGCATCCACTGTAGGACAGCTCTTGGGCACCTGGAGCCCTACGAAAGAGCACACGCTCCCCAGCTGCTGCACTCCAGTGAGGGTTTGCCTGCACCAGGCACAGCTGGTCAGCAGACAAGCGGGCATGCAAACAACAGTGCTGGGTGCATGGAGTCATGTACAGGGATCAGACGCAGCAGACAGTGCCTGGCACACAGATGCAACGAGGGAGTAGCAGGGGACCAAATGAACGTACGTCATGCATAATATGGGGTTTGACAAAGCCGTTCAGGTTAAATCAAGCACAGAATTACACAAAGATGGAGTTGGCCAGGCAGCAGAGCTCACTTCTGTGGAATAATACAAATTACTTTCACCAACAACGTGTTAAGATGTGGATTGATTATTATCCTTTACAGAAACATTCAGCTGTAACCCTGTTCACACCATCTTACCAACATTTCCTGGTAATCCTCCTTTAGCTTGCAGTATGCTGCAAAAGGTGGTATCACCAGGGAAGTCAAATCTCAACTGTGTTGCCCAATTATTTAATTAGGATGCTCTACAGAATTAAACTGGGATTATTTATGCCAGATTTTAGCAAAGAGATGTTTGCTTTGATGAGACAGTGAGAGAAAGAAGTAATCCGAAGATGGAATGAAATTCAAACCATGTGCATGGTATGTGTATTCACCATGTATACAAGTCCACAGAGTTTTGTACATGCCATGTAGGTAATCACATGCAGTCGCTGTTACTTGAGAGAAAACAAGTAAGAACTCTGCCCAATAAACACTTGGGAGAAAAAAGAAGAAAAAAAATCATTATATTAGCAGAATCCCTGTTATCTGGAACTTAAAAACTGATATTAGAAAGATTTCTATTTTGTGCTGCCTTTAAATGCAACATCCTAATTCCACTATCCACCATTCTTCTTTGCTTTGAAGGAACAGTTTTTCCAGGTGCCCAACTAATCAACCTTTCCGGTGATTAGTTCCACCCAGAACAACTGTCCTCCCAATAACAGCGTTCTTACTTGGAGAAAAATACTCTGAACTATGTGACAAATGTTAATAGCCAATTTTGTAGCCACTAATGAACTGGTAAGATCTTACTGAAAAGTTGTTCATTGCTAAGAAATACAGGGCATAGTTTCAATTTGAACCCGTGCCCTTGTAGCAACCTTGTCAGGGAACCATTTGCTCTGTGGTTGAGACTAACAGACAACAGGCAGGATGGCACTGTCAGTAAGCAATGCTGTTAGTTCAAATTGAGGCCAGAAATCACTCCTACCTTATTACCAGTAAGTAGTGCTACACTGTACAGAGAGCTGTAATGAGCTTTCATGCCTTCATTATGTTTTGTGTTCCTGGCCTACTGGTGAGGCATGCAGCAAACATCCACCAAAACCAAGAGGAATAATTTTCTCTCCACATTCATTAACTTAGGGACACAGTCTACAAAAGGAAGTAACAAGCTCTCTTTTCAAAGTTAACACAACTCTGCTGCATCTCTTCGAGATACACAGCTCTTCCTCAGAGGCCTACAGATGTGAAAAACAGCTATAGCCTCAACACCACAGCAGACCTGGCTTGCTCTGACATGGTTGGATATACCCAGCTCCAGCGCAAAGTCCGTGGAGGCACATTAGTAAAGTGCGTTGGATGAGCTCAGACACCCTAGTGAGAGGCAGGCACAGCTGCTTGGGCACAGCTCAGCATTAATGTAACTATACAGCACAGCTAATGCAACTAAAATGAAGCAACTAAACAACCATTTAGAGCACACCACAGGACAGCTTGGCTCAGCGCTTTCCTGCAGAGAACGTACCGTGTGTAGTTTTTCAATGGAGAATTTTTTTTTTTTTTGCGTGCAATGCAGAAAGAAATTCACTGACCAGGTTACACCCCACACCTACCACATTTCAAGGTAGCAAAAGCCATTCCTGCAACAGCTCACCCCCATCCCTTACTGTACCAAATGTCAGAGAAGACATTTTCTAAGAAATGTTAACAATAGTGTATAATCTTCATTTGTCACGTATTCCAGTTCTGTTACTAACTTGTCGAATCCTCCTTTTCCCTTTACCCTTTCTTCTGTAGATGCTAGGGAGATGAGGAACACAAATATATATCTGTACTTAGCCTCCTTTCTGAGATCTGTTTTGGATTTTTTTTCACCCAAAAACCTTCGGCCTGCAGATACTCCATATAGCCAGTTTTACTCCAAGATGCTAGCATGGGAAGTGTTGAGCAACTTTATCTGTGGGTAGTGGCGTCATTCCTGCCTACAAGTAACCATTCTCAAGAGGCCCAATATAGCAGAGCGGATGAGCAGGGAGAGACAGCAAGCAGCCTCCAACATGATGCTAGCCAAAGTACCCTGGTAATTACTAGTTTCTTCTATAAAATAATTTATTAATAATTCTTATTTGAAGATATAAGATGACCCTGGTATCTCGCTCTGACAAGGCTCAGGAATGATTTTTGTACTGTAACAATTACCTGCCCTGTCTAACATAAAGACTCTTTGCTAGATACAGTTTTAAAGGAAGTCAGGATGCTTCCAGGTTATACGCCTGTGGGATATTTCTCTTAAACTACTCTTAACTTAAGCCTTTAATACAGGCTATTCTGACCTGAAATAGAAAAATGCTATTATCATGAAAACCAATGTGATTCAACACCCTCAACAGCAGATCTTCCTTTGTGAAATTCATCAATTCTTATGAAAACATAACCAACGTAACAAGGTATTTCCCTCATTACATAACTAAGCCTATGAATAGTTCTAACTAAAACTGCCCACGTGCTTAATTCTCCTGGTTATTTGTGGTTTACAAAACCGTGTCAACAGATGTTAACTATGCATGCAAAGACTAACCTGCACTTAGTGATGCAGATGCAAAAAACATTGACTTGGACTAGAATACTGCCTCTATCTGAGAGAGATTTGGGTCATTCAAGTCCACATTATTAAGAATAATGACTATTAGAGTAGGAACGATAAAAAATGTGCTTTTCGGAAAAGAGGTTAAAAATGTAAGTGCTTCTTTGATGTAAGAGGTTACAAGTTACTAGTTCAGAGATAACTTCTATAAAACTTCTGATAAGCCAGTTAAACATGCTGATTTTTCATACATGATGTAATAGTATGGTTTGAGACCTTATAGTCATTTTTCTTTAAGAAACAGGGTAAACCATGAATGAAAAACATTTTAAGAGAATGACTACATGTTGTGTGAGATATTACTTATCTATAAGAGTTTGTTCTAAATGTACAGTTCTAATTAGTACTTGAAATGCAGAGCACACTGAACAGGTAGGCTTGGAGAATTATACTGACATTTTCAAAATATGGTGAAAGAAAGGCACTATTTAAGACATACTGCTAGGCATGTTAATAAAACACACTTTAAAATTACTACAAAGTAAAATTTCTATATTCACAATATAATACAACATATGCGTATCAGAAATCTCTAAAATCTGGACATGCTGAACAAATATATATTTTGAGAAAAGATAAAGAATATTTACTTCTCTCCTCTGCTTTCTGTAAATATGCACTCTTTTTGCAAATATGTATGTAATATACATGTTAGCCAATCTGTCCCTTAAGAAATTAACATTAGTTTGCAGTATATACAGTTTTCCTGAAAGCAAGGTTCTCCAGGTAGAATTCTGTTCAATAGTTTGGCTGTTGAAAATTTGCAACTTGCTGTGGCTAATTTTACACTTGGTAAAGCAATTATGTTCCAGGCCTTAGCTAATATGTAAGCTTTAACAGAATATGCCGCAATCAGCCACATTTTATACCCTGCTGCTTTCTGTCATTTTCAAAAAAGAAAGAATTTCCAGCTAATTTAACTCTTGGGCTGCAAGGTTTGCACAAAATTATTCCTTATAATCTTTCAGAAATCATTATGAAAGCATTGGAACTCAAGGGTTAAATTATTTCCTGGAGATGATAAATATGTATGTTTAAAATATTGTATTATATATACACCTGAGAGTTGCCAACATTCATTGAGAACTTTCTGAAAACTTGAGTACTTTGGGACTGAAATAATTACAAAGGGTGAGGGCAATGGGAGATTTCAAATTAGTTTAAAAGTTTTCAGAAAATTTGGTTGATCTTCTTTTCAGTCCTCAAGCATCTAAAACCCTCAAAGCTGTGAGAGAAAAGAATTAACATGTGCCCTAGAACCAGAAAAGAGCATCTCCAGCGATGTTCCTGGACTTTTTTTTCATGGTGTAGAACACATTGTTTTTCTCTAAAGAGAGAGGAGAACACATCTAGCTTCAACAGATCATAATACAATCCAAGAAACACAACACAGGAACTACTCTGCCTGTACTGACATACAGTATCATTTACAGTTATCAAATACTATGTATAACTCATTAACGTATTTGGCTTTAAAATGTTAGCTTCAGTCTACCATTTGAATTAAAATGATAGTGGGGAAAAATTATGATAAAGATTTCAGTTTACTGGATTTAACCCACTATCAAAAATGGAGAAGAAAAATTTTAAAGGCTGAATTCGGGGAGCTAAAGGAGACTTCAACAGGCCAGAAGCTGTGTTCATGGCTGTCTCTGGCTTGACAGGGGAATACAAGGATATGCTCTCTTGGAGCTACTGTTACTCTGAGATGTCCGTCCTCAAGACCCCAACTGCACTACAGCAGACGGGGTAGGAATGATGGAAGAGTGGATGGGAGCACCATTCTTTGGAGTTGTGATATGAAGAGCTAGGGGGTAACAAGGGCCAAAACTGAGCTTCCTTGGCTCCTCAATCATTTGAAAGATTGGTATGTGAATACTCAGGGATCACATGTAGGTTGGATCTCAGTGAGGGAGTTCTCATAGAGACTTCTCACCTCAGAGCCGCATATGCTTTATGGCAGAAATGCATTGCTTCAAATGACAACAGCAGCATTGTTAATACAAATGTGATGGGGCTGCTGATGTTTGTTATAAGTCTTTCACTGGGAAACCCCCTTTACTGGCAACCCTCACTGAGGTAAGGAAAACCACCATAAATTATGCCCTTTTCTGTTCTAAGACTTACATAATACCTGACCTACCATCGGACCTTGATAAACTCAATTGGAAACAAACACACACAGACAGAGGCTTGCTTATCAGAAGGCTTGCTGCCAAAAGCGAACTCCAGAAAGTATTACTGGCTAATTTTGAAAACTGAAAACAACCCCAAAACAAAGCAAATTCCCAACTTACAAAGCAAATAAAACCCCAGAACTCCATCCCCGTTTGCTGCACAGATAGCTCTAAACTAGCAGTCAAAACATTGAAATATGTAAGATATGTTTTCACCTAATTTCTCTTTGCCAGCATTTCTACATCTTATTACAGTCATACCCAAGCAATTTTCTAGTTTTGAAATGTTTCGAGGCACCTTTTTTGGACTTCAAAAATCATTTTGTTTTCTTGTAATTAGTACTTCAAGTTTCACATCTTTCAAAATAAATGAGAAATCTAGGAAGTACTCTAATCAGAATACTGTCATTTCAACTGAATTATCTTTCTCCAATCAATTATAGGTCACTATACAGGTCTTCAGCGCAGATTTCAATTATACTTATCCATGCTAAAAAAGGTAGCAAAGCAGAAGATGATCAGGAATGAAATGAAAAAGCATTTAAAATCATGTCCTACCTGCTTGTCACTGGAAGTGTTTCAGAGTTTGGAAAGATGAATTACATCTAGAATAAATAAATTGCATTAACTCTGAGCTTCTGTTCCATCTTTCTGTTTATTGTTCAGACGTCTCATTCATCTTACTGTTAGGGCTTCCAGTCTCTCTGAAGTTCATGAGAATTCCCAAGGAGATGGGTTTCCACCACTTTAAGAAGAGAATCTCATATGATAAGCATGTGAGCAGCTTCTTTGTTCAAACCAATCTCATGACTCCCTTTGAAGGTAATCCTTTAGAAGTCTCATGACCCATCTCCCTGCCCAGAGGGTATTTTCATCTCATGGTGGAACAAGGCACAACAAATCTACTTTGATAGTGCCCAAATCTCCAATTTGTTAAACCTCCTTTCCTCTCTTCAAACAGTGGATGTACTTGCTGTAAAAATGCCGGCACTGCAGAAAGGCTAAAGCAGAGAGCTGAAACTTTTAATTTGAAGTATCCCCTCCCTTCTGCTAAAATATCAATGTTATTTGCATAATTGAGACAATTGGACATAATAGTCCTTTCAGGGGTCCTCATTAGATGTACAGCTCTACATTCTTTGGAAAGAAGAAAAAGGAGGTCATACAGCATTAATTATATCTAATCCTTTTTAGAACAATTTGAAGTTGGGCAAAATGCTGTACTAAAACAGCTGAAGTCGTAAATAAGCCATTCATTTTGTAACTTTACATATCACATGCATTTTCATACCCTGTTGCTTTTGTCAATTTAATTAATTCCTTTGCTGCGAAGGGCTTCTTTTCCATCTTCTCATACTTTTAAAACTACCAATAGCAAAGGACGCAGTGTGTTGCAGGTAGTTCTTTTTTCTGCTCTAACTTTCAAACATCTACCTTGTCTTGCTGTGCCAGGTGCCAACATAATGCAATAGATAAGGGTGACATCTAGAATCACATCTAAGGATCATACTATGTACAGCTAAAGGCAGTCTAACTCCCTGCTTCTGCTGCACTGCACTGTGCAGACAAGTAGCCTGCTAGACTCTAATCTTGTTTCACTGTTCCTGTATCTGATCTCCAATGTACTGAACACGTACCTGTTTGTGACTGGCAAAGAAATATTTTACAGACGTCATTTCAGCTTCTGTCCTGCCCTAAATGCCAAAGCATGCAGCTGAAACAGCTTTGTTTTAGAACCAGACCCTGCTCTTCCTAATGAGACAAAGTTCCTGCTGACTTCATGAGAAACAGCAATGGGGTATGGAAGAATTAGACATGCCTCTGGAAAACTACAATGCCAAAAAAAATCAGGACTTCATTTCTGTTTGTGGAAATGGTAAATTTTGAAGAAAGCAAGACACTAGTAAGAGAGCAAGAAACCAAAGCAAGCAAGCAACTAGGTCTGTTGTGGGGTACAGTGCTCGATTAATAATGGAAATACAGAGCATTCCTTGATTTAGGGAATTTTTTACTTGAAGCTTTCATCCAAAGTTCACTAATGAGAGACTTTCTATCAATGTATTCAACAGATAGAGAAACAGCGTATCACAAGTTGCATAACTTTCTTTTTCTGTGCTTTCAAAATCACGTTGCTAGTTCTGACCTCTGAAATCACATCAGGCTTAAGTTCCAGTTGTTGCAGAAGCTGTATCCTGTTCAAGCAAAGAGATTGTCTCAAAGCCACTACCCACCGTTCTTGAAAGCTGAGCATAGAAATGGAGGACACGCGATAAAGTCAACAGATGTTTCTTTTTCCAGTGAAAACCAGATTTCTGACATAGTGGCCTTTATGGAGCCCTCTTGGATCTGGAATGTGATGTACTCTGTGAGCCAGAAAAAGTTGACCTAGTGGATAAACTGCAAGAAATATTACCAAAGATATATAAGCCAGAAAATCTATTAAAAAAAAAGCCATTTGGGCACTTAACTCCCTTCTGAAGATGGAACTCAGACATGAAGTGTTCTTATGCAAGAACGCGGGTTGCATCTACAGTACCTGCATTTGGAAGACATGACACATTTTAAGAATTAATATTGGAAACATCATGCCTGTCCGTTTTATTCTTCCATTTGTTAGCTCAAACTGCAATGACAGAAATGTACACCTGAGAAAGTACAGTATTTTTTAAAACCAAGTGCAAGTTTTGCTGACTCTTCCCTTAACGGAAATTTGATAGGCATGCAAGCCTGCCAGCATACCCCTTCTACACCACCGTAACTGCTCTAGCACCTCAGTTTAAGCAATGAGACTGATGAAAGATAAACAAGCCATATGCATCTACCCAAAAGGAAAAAAATTGTAGCTGTTAGAGTGTTCAGTTTAAGGTGACTGAGACCAAAGCCCCCTTCTACAAGCAATAAGAACATTTTCCTCACTTTCTATTGAAAATAAAGAACAAGTTTTGAAAATTCTTAAAAACACAAATTTCAGACTGGGTGTTTTAAGCAAAGCCAAAGCTTGTCAGGATGCCTACACTCTAACGAGAATGTTCTGAATAGTAGTTCAGATAAAACAAGATATCATTCTATGTATTTAAAAATATAACGATAATATAATAATAATTATATAATATAATAGGAATTAACTACCATGTTCCGGGGGGTGGGGTGGGGCAGGCAACAGCCATGTAAAACCAAAGGGACTTATACACAGTGTGTGTAAAATAGACCTTAATCAAGTTGGCTAAAAACCTAATAAACATGCACTTCCGTTGTCAAGGGCGAACAGCCTACCGTCTGCTGTGCTTACCATCTGAAATGCCTATGACAAAATTCTGCATGGTAAGAGGAAGAAATCACTGGTGTTTAATTCCAAATATATAATTCTGTCAAGTTCAGCCAAAGTGCTCATTCAGAGTTCAAAGGAATAACACACATGAGTGAAAAAAATTACATTCTCAGAGAAAATGCCACTACACAAAAGATAGTTTTCATGGATGCCTGCACTCATACTATGGGAAGGCTCATGGCACTTGGGAGTTTGTTTTGTGACATGGCTTGATATAAATGCACTCTGAAGGAAAGGGATAAAGATATGCATCTCTCTGCTGCCCTCACTGTGACTGTCTCAGAAAAAAATTCCCTTGGTTTCCGATAGTACTCAGTACCCACATGCTTTCAGGGAGTAAGGGAGAATGAAGAACTGATGAATTTGGTTTTATCGATTTAAACAATATCTCCACACACAATATACAGGCATTAGTCCATGCCAAAAAAAGCTTTATTTACATCCTTCACTGTCAACACATGCCCTTATTACTTCCACTGCCAAAATAAAATATGCTTGCTTCACTGATAGCGAACAACTTTTATTTTCAAAAACTAACAAGTTGTTACGGTTTTATTACAACTGCTGCAAATCTAATACCTGGGTAATCAGTTATATTTAAGTATGAATAATTGAAAACTCAGTAAACAACTGTTTTTCCAAGTGATAAGTTTTGGCTGGCATGTTTGATAGCTCATTTACTGAATGCAGCTAAGAGCATTTTCTTAACAAAAAGATAAAAAAAAGATAAAAAGATTTAAAAGATTACACTCTTCTCTAATCTGATGTATTTGCTGGGGTCCCCCAAATGTGTCTGTATCAATGAAATCAATACAAAGACAGACAACGTATCATTTCTCTTCAGATACTTACTGGTCTTGAAACTGCTCCCCTAATAGAAGCAAATTAATTCACCTAGTACAAAGGAAATATTTTTCCCCTCTTTTTCTTCTTCTGCACTCTTTATGTAGCATTCTGTAAGATCTAACAAGCCATGTCATGTAGAGACTAGTGCATGCATATACCAGAAGTAAAATTTATGGATAGCAAATGTGGGAGCTGAACTTTGAAATGCCAAAATACAGTGTAAAGAGATGCAATGGTTTAGATTTTTCTGCAAAACTATATATAAAATTGTACATGAGTAGGAACTGAGCTAGACTACATGCAAAACGTCTGGGGAATATATTGTAATCTTCCTCACAGTCATTATCAGACCAAATGCAAATTTGAAATGTTCCAGTAAACTATAAATGCAAAAGTCATAAAGGAGTGAACAATAATTACATTGTGACATAATTAAGAAAATGTTGAAGAAGGGGGCGGTGGGGGAACCACAAAAACCAGTACCAAAATCCCCTTGGGACCTGAGTTTCGACATTTGAGAGGAACCGAGTGCTACTTAGAAGCCAAGCCTGTTATCATAACTGAGACAAACTGCAGCTCAAAGAATCCCATTTTTTTCATAGCTGAATTAAATCTTGAACCAATGACTAGGATTTCACAGAATGCAACACTACTGAACTACTGAAAGTTGTGATGAGCATTAATACAAATGTCACAGATATGGAATGTCAGAATAGATGAGAAATGACACGACAGCAATCTGCCTGTGAGGAAAAATAAGCTAGCTGAGACTCAGTCAGGAATGGACTAAGATGAAAGGCTGGACTGCTCATGACAAGCTTGTTCACATGAAAATGGAAGAGGGTTATTTATTCATAACCATCCTAATAATACTGTTTTGTAACAGCAAAATTCATGACCATTCACTGCAGTGCTTTGATTGGCCACAAAGAACTCATGAAGCAGTAGCACATATGAAAAGACAAAAGAAACCCTTGAACTACAGGTCTTTTAATTATTCAAAAATTTAATCGTTTTTAAAAGTGCATGTCCCAACAGATTCTGGTACAACACATACCACCTAATGCCACTATCAAATCTGCAACTAAATGGACTATTTGAAAAACTCAAAACCAAGACATTGGCAGAGAAGAGTATCTGAGTGTCTTGGGCTATGATCACTGTGCAAGACTGAATGGGTGAACCAGATTCAAAATCTCTCTGGCTCTGGTTATTCTCCTTTTTGCTTGGAGGCAGCAGTTAGCATTTGGTCCAGATATACACCACCTGAGCACAAATGAAAGGCTTACATAAAATGATCTGGTAAGCTCAAACAAATCACTGTAGTCAGTGACAAAACACCCAAGGCAGAACAACATTCTCACCAAAAGCGACTATAATTGTTGCTCAGGAGTAACACTTGAGTCTGCAACACGGAACATGCTGGTGAGGTGGCTGCAGTACAGAGAAGGTAGGGCTGTCACCTACCTTACGGCATTGTGGGCTAAAACAAAGCACTGATTGTAGCCTCTAGAGCTGCAGTAAAACCTGAGTTCATAAAAGCCAAAAAGCAATCCCAAAGAAGAAATAGTTTGATAACAAAATGATCATAAATCCTCTTAATACCAGTGAAGAACTACCCAGGCATTCTGGGCATTGAACAGCTAATACAAACCACAACTCAAAAGCCTTAAAGTACAAACAATTAACAGTATAACCCATGAACAGAAGTGGTGAGAAATGACTTAGTTCTCAATCTGATTCCTATAAAGCAAGCTACATTTATTGAAATGTGATAATCTCTGCACAAAATGGGTTTGGATGTGCAATGGAATTATCTGCCTAGTTTGAAGTACAGGCTATTATCCCCAGCAAATTTATTATGACCTTAAGTAGGATCTGATGAAACCACACAGTGCAGCGGCAGTAAAAAATATGTTCCCCTTACTCCCTCCTTTGTATAAATTCCCAGTCTGCAAGCCACTGAAAACACCGAGTTGCTGTAAAAAATGTACTGCTTCTTATGCAGGGAATGAGTGCTTTTAGGTGAATAGGATTGTAAAATAAATTTGATGGTTTCTTTCAACTTCGGTATGTTATCACTGCAAGTCTTCTCTTGATGACATATATGTATAACTAAGTAAAATAATTGTCTTCTGTACTGCCCAGGTTCATCTCTGAACTCATCTGCAGCATTCCTCTAGAGTTCTGTCAAGTGATTAGAATTTGAAAGAGTATTTTTAAAGCAGAACAGAGGAAAATCAACACAGCTTTTTTTTTTTTTTTTTAATCTGGTGGTAATGCAAGAAAGGCTGTTCCATCCTGTGAGAAGTGGGAGAGAAATGAGTTATTTCTGGCAAGATTGCACCCACTGATAAGTGTTTTTGTAATTCAGTCAAGTGCCATAAGTACTACTCCTCCCTCGTGGAAACGCTTTTAAACTTCACATAGCAACAGTGGCAATTGCATATGTTTCATAATTCTTTCTCCCTCCCCCCTTTTCTTTGTGTTTGAAGAGGCTTTGTACAGAAAAAACAGCAACGAACTGTGTGTTCTGCTTAAGTACAACTGACATCAAAGATGAGCTGTAACAAAGAAAAAGTGCTGATCACTCATGGCAGCAACATACCAAACCACCCATGCCATCCCCCTCCACAGGGGACCGAGTGCTTGAATTCCTTTCCTACCTGGACTGCTCACATCCAGGTTTTAACACAAAGGCATTTTTTTAACTCTTGATTCTGTAAACGCTTACGCATATGCTTAATTTTATAGCCATGAATAGCCCCCCTGATTGCCACGAAACTGTGCCATATACAGAAAGCTGTTCAAACAAAGTTGATGGGACAATTCAGGAGCTTAAAGCTAAGCCTGTGTCTTAGTATGCAGAGGATCAATAGTTTTAAAATGGCATAAAACGGTGTCTTCTACAATAAAGAGAATACTCTGTGTTTCGCTAGCAGTGTTCATCTGAATAGTTCAATGCACAAACATGGATTGTCCCATTTAGCCTTATACAGTAAAAACTATTTACCTGCTCATAAATTTTTGTGAAGTTAGTATTATCCCCAAGCCAAACAGCTTGTAGATGTTCTGAAATCATGGAACATGTGAATAGAAATCTACTGTCATAAATGCAGGTCCTGATGATGAATACATGGGTTAAGATAAATTAAAACCACAGTCACAGTAAGTTGCTGAAACAGTATGAGGCACTGCAGCTTTCAGCTTTGTCAAGCACATTATGTTCCCCTCAGTAATTAAAACAGCAATGCCAGCAAGCAGCAAATACTCTCGTTAGAGAGAGTCTGAAGTTAATAATTCTTCTATGAATTACCAGGGGGGGAATCCTAAATCTTATTTAGTTTCAGCAATCTTCAGCTGCACAACCGCTAAAAAAGAATTTAGGAATTTTTCCCCTAGTGTATTCAGTTTTACATTTTTCTGCACTTATTTTCTCTGCTAACAAGTCTGGTAGTGGCTGAACAAATGCAAGTGTTTTTGAATAAATGCTCAGTTTCATTATATGCCATGAGACATACGCACATAATTCACCCTTTAAACTTGCATTTCCAACCTTCTCCTCAGACTAGCACTTACATAAAAGAAACACGTGGGTCACAATACCATTATTTCACCTTGAAAAGTCGTAGAGTTTGCAAGTCAGTATGAAAATTTATGTAGACGACCTTCTATCTTTCTATTCAAGATATTCTTATCAAGTTCTCATTGACAGAGGAAAGCACACATTTCAAATATGGCAGCCCCAAGCTTTATTATTTCCCTCTAGAAAGACTGTGGTAACTTAATGTACTTGGTGATTCTGTACACCATCAACAGGTACCTAAGCACAGAGTAACAACCTAAGCTTAACCCTTACTGCCGTTCTAAGCACGTATTAATATGCTGAGCTTAAGCTTTACTACCAGTCTGCCACAGAGCTGTGCAAGAGAAACATACAGCCCCCTGCACCATCACAAAAGTAGCTGGAGAGGAACTGTAGCTGGTGACAAACAGAGCAGCAGCGTAAGCTCCAAGCTGCGTCAGCACACAGGTTGAACTGCAAAATATTTACAAAGGCTAGAGTCCAATCAACTAAGGTTTGTTGGAAAACAACCTGTGCCTCACTAATGCTCTAAAATATGAACTGTGGATTACTTCTTCATTTCTGTTTTGATAGTTATATAACATTACAGCACCTACAAATAGATTTACCTGCTATATAGGCACAGTACAATAGCCATTTTCTTGACAGGTGCTAATCTAAAAATTGGAACTGGAACAACAACTGAGAGCGATATGGGAACTGAACTGCTTTCCAGCAAAGGAACAGATCTCATCTTGTAAAGCATGTCTCTCTCTAACATCAGAGACAATCTTCTAATACCAGAAACAGTAAGTGTACTCCCCTGCTCCAGCCCTCCCAACTCCGATTCATTACAAATATAGTAATTTTCAGATTTCTCACATTTTCACTGGCTGCTGCTTACCAGGCATGTTTCTGTGGTTGGAAGAAATAGTGGCAGGAACCTGCATGGTGTCTTTAAATAGGAAATAGAACAGAATATTTTAGCCTTCAGAAATGATGCTTAATCTGATAAAGGACACCCCTACCAAAAGAAAAATTGCCATAGATTGGCAGAGGGAGAAGAAGGGCAACATCTGTTTCCTCACAAGAAGAAAAAACCCCAACTGCTTGCTAATACATACAGCTTCACTAAAAATATGTAGTACCATGTGTTAGTTTTGTGATGATCAAGAGCCAACACATGGAAAAAAGAAGCTGATCAAGTTGCATCCTTTGGATATGGCTTCTCAGTACTTCTTTACTCCCTCATCATCATCACCAACAGTGCCTCTTCCTGCACAGCGATTTCTGCAGAACAATGACTCTCATAAGTTTGACACATCTCTGACTACAGGGCTGCAGCCCAGCTCCATTTTAAGTCTCCTTTTGACTCAACGTTGAAAGGCAACTGTGAGTACAATAAGTACTTACTTTTTCATATCACTCATTAAAAGTCATATTGAGGCTGGCAGTCATATTCCTCCATACTTACCTGAGTATCTCTGCAGTTCTTAATACAGCTCAGAAGCAGAAATGCCTGTGGTCATCCAGTAAGCCACAGGACAAAAAACTGGAAATAAAGGTCAAAGTGAAAACCAGTCTTTACTCCTAATTATGGAGAATGTTTAATTAAGCCATTGGGAAAGCTGAAAAGAGAATAGCAGAAGTATAAAAAAAAAAACAACAAAAAACAAACCAAACAAACAGGCCCACCTCTCTCTCAAATTGAACATCCTGCCTGGACAAAACACGTGTGGATGAAAAGCAGTCACCTGGAGCCAAGCGTAGCCAAGACTAGCATTATAGAGATTGCTCTATGGGGAATTTACCTTCCCATAATACCCTTCAAACAGGGAAGAGATGCTTTTAATTACACAAGCCTTTTGTACTCCTCAGTACTCTCAGGCTATCTGAACATTTTTCAGAGGAATTTTCTCGGATTAACTCTAGGCCCTATGCACTGAATACCCAGCAGCAACAGGTGGGCACTAGGTGTGTTACAGGCTGCACCTTCTGATTTCATTTCACCTACAAGGAATCCAGTTCATGCATGTTAGACCGTTCCGTGCTGTGAACCAAAGCGGGAATGAGTGGGAGATTTGCTTCACAAACCTCCTCCTGCTCTAAACTGAGTGTGACGTTCACACTCAGCTACCCAAATTGCTCCCATGGTTAAAAGAAAAAAAAGAAAAGGAAAAAAAAAAAAAAAGAAAAGAGGGACAATTTTCTTCTTTTAGAATGAAAGACACGATTGACTTATTTTACTTAGTTTTCTTACACACACACACAATGCCTAAATACATGTTATTTAAATAACATGGATACCAGTAAAAGCAAATTAATATTGCCCCCATGAAGCTTGAACTCTGTGCTGTAAAAGTGAATTGATAAACGTGCCTTTAACGAAATAGAAGGGAATTGTTAACACTATGGGGTGTTTTATTTGGTTTCTGAGCTAGTTTTAGTCAAATCAGAACAACTTTTTAAAAAAGGAGACTGTTATCCAGTCACTGGGTTCTACTCAGGTAGTTAGTTCTTCAGGTAATATATTCACTTTGCACAAAAACACCCTCAGAGAACCCCCAGTTAAAAGGTATTTGTCTAATTGCCCTAAAAGATACATCTTGAATTGCTTATTATACTAATACAGCTCTAATTTTGTAATGGTCTTTTACTAACTTAAATTGATATTGAACCAATGTATAGTTTGCAATAACTTAAATTATTCTCAATGGAAGACTCTAATTAATTAGTTGTTTCCCTTAGCAAAAGAAAAAAAGAAGCGAGTTCAAAGAACAGATTTTTCTGTTCGTTCTCCCAGTCGGTGCTACTGACATACCCATCACAAGACTGCTTTTCTGACTTGTCTAGCATGTGAGGGAAGTTCATTAAACACAGAACACAGTTTTAGAGTAAAGCAGAAGTTCTGAAATTTAAAACAAAAGAAGTAAACAGAGTTTCTAATGAAACTCTAACAGGCGTTATATGGGAAGACTTGACCATATCTCTGTGCCTATTTCCATGCTGACTCTTACAATTTCATCTGAAGAGATGATCCAGGTTCCCTACAAAAAGTCTGGTACCCTCCTGGATCTAATGTGAGGATTTGAACACTGAAGATGTGGAAGCACAAAATACATGCTCAAAACCATTGATCTGAGCTTCCAATCATGCACTGCTATTGAGACTGAGAGCTTGCTAAGGCAGAGAGAATTTTTTTTCTGTTTGTAAAGAACAAAGCATAAATACAGACCACATATCTATTAACTAAGGTACATGTGCAATATATTATACACACCTTTTAAAAACATGTAGAAATCCCCTGGTAATCTAGCTGTAGCAAACACATCTACGCTGCTTTCCTGTGGTAGACTGAAATCTGGGGCGTTATCTCCTTTCCAAGACCTCTTCTGTAATAATCCTGCTGGAATGTACAGTGTGTATCAACCTTCTTAGCCTGCCTTTTAAGAGTGAATGTTTCTCATATTTCATCAAAGCTATACCATAACAAGTTACACTTACAGAACTGCAGTGCTCTAGTTAATCAAGTTATTTGGGGTATGTTTCTCTGAAGTAACTATATTCTTTGGCTGGAACCCATGAGAACAACTCTTAGATGGCTTTCCGGTTTGCTTTCCTTCCATTTGTGAGCTTGCGGGTGCATGCTGTTTGGATCTTATACTTATCAGTTTTCATTAATGTAGTTCTATTAACTCGCATGGTATTTGTTCATTCAGTGAAGGTCTGTAGCATTCCCGGTTATTTTTTCTCGCTTTTCTGAGGGAAGGCAAGGAGGGGGAAGAGGGAGAAAAAGCCTAATATTGATCTAAACTTTCTGTTACCTGAGCCTGTTTAGGACATTCTTCTCTACTATGACACTGGTTGTCTTTTACTGAAATTCACGTAAAAAGTTTTGCACACTGACTTCTTGCTATACTTGCAGATAGGCTTGAACAAGAGCTCTCTTAGCTTACGGCTGTGAAAAACAAGAAGATTTCAAAGTGTACTTCTATACATCCCACTGCATTTATCTTAATGTCCTCTGAAGCGCTTGCCACTGTTTTCCTAGCTTGTCTTGCATTAAGACTGTGGTTTGAGAGATACAGGTTGGAGTCTCTTCTTGTCTTGAATCCTCTTCTATTCCGAAACTGTCATAGTTCTGAAAAATCATGAAATGATGAACTCCTTTCCTTCTTGAATGGGTTCCTGAACAGGTCCAGAAGAGTACTAGATCTTTGTGGAGGGGCATCCAGCCACACTGAGGAGTTTAAGAAAGGTCAGTACAAATGAAGGTACAGAGATACTGTCAAGTCTTAGTGCACATAGCAGAGCCATCACCAGCAACTGTATAGTTAGGTAGAATCTAGTCTTTCCTTATCAGCATTATTCACAATAACTGAAGTTTTTATTTATGTCAGTATTTGACTTGACACAGAAGACACTCAGGGACAAGTATTAAAAAACAGAAAACAAAACCCTATCTTATAGATACTGCAAGCATTGCATTATAATCATTAATCAACACATACTCTTCCCTCATCATGTCTTCTTATCTGCTCTGCACAGAGTGGCTTGCCTATTGCTTTAATTCATAAAGGTACTGACCATGTATTATTCACTGCACAGATTAATTCAGATTCTTCCTTGTCTTGTGCATACCTCTCTTTACTACATTTATTACTTTGTTCACACTTCTGATAGAGGCATTTATACACATTATATAGGTATACTTAAATTATGCCGAAAGATAAAAACATGCCTTGTCAGGGAGCGGTAGAAAGCATCAGTGTGCTTATTTTATTGGCTTTGCAGGCTGGAAGTTCCCATGAAAGATTAGGTAAGATGATTTGCGCCTTTTAGTTGCAAAGCTCAAGCTAAGCTGGACGCTCTCAGGACATGTTCTCAGCACTGTTTGATTTTGCTGAATGTGCAGTTCCACGAAACTCTGATTACTACAGAATTACAGCTCACTGGCATAAACCATTAGCATGAGATCTTACTTTTTTTTTTCCCCCCGGCAGTCATTCAAGAAGGGTACAGGGGAAAGAAAACAGCATTCTAATACAAGTGTCGTATAGGAAATAGACACGTTATTTAAAATACTGCCAGCAATCTTCATTTTATTTTACCGTAATGCTATTTCATGCCTATCAGTGAACAAACCTGTGCACAACAGCATGGGTTTGTTTTGTCAGGGAAAAGACCAATGAAACATTCAGGACTTTCCTTTTTTTTGAACATGAAAGCAATATGCTTGATTTACAGTTACAGGCTGCAGGTTAAATGAGTCTTTCAAAAAGGAAAGGATTATGATCAATGCTTTCAAGCACTGAAATGCAAGACCAAATAAAACAGAAGCAGAATGCAAAGCTACAAGCAGGAGCTGATGAAAGTGCGTTGTAATTCAACATGCTCTGCTGCACAGCTAAATTACAGAGACCAAACACCTCTTTCACTTCTCCAACATAGAAAGGTGGGATTTGTAACATTTCTCTTCAGTCTTTTCTTGTGAATAGCTTTCAATGTCTAAGCTATTATGTGCTTCTCCAACAAAGAGCTGTTTTGTATCAGAAACAGCAATAGTGTAAAAATGTCACTTGAGAACTTCTTGACAGTAAGTGCATATTCTTTTCACTGTAAATTAATCCAAACAGGAGCCAAGATTCAAACAAGTCACTTAAGCATCATACTGAAATTTTCATGGAGCATACATATCTACACAAAGAACCAGGTTTAGATTACCTTGTAATATACTTACAAGATATTTTAGCAATTACTTGCTAGCAGTTACTAGCATTTTTTATCATCCATCCAATCTATTTATTGCTTTTAAGTGCAAAAATGGTCATTCTTACAAATACTCATCTTTGTCCTTCAGAGAACGAGAACGCTGATGACAATTACTGCAGCAGAAATTGCTAATGTGCTCACTGCTGCAGCTGTGGGATG